>NC_079192.1:73879124-74182155 GCF_029499605.1 Hyla sarda
ATCCATTATCACCAAACATTTACTTATATTATATGATGATGTACTCAGTAATATCTTACTGAGTACATCAACGTATTAATATTGTTGTCAAGAGAGGTCGGTCTTTAATCAATTGGTTGTCACCCAGTGACTTTGCAACAAAAACAGACAATAGTACTTAGTTACTTGTTTAGAGGTGTTTCAAATGTGCAAGGAGTAGGTGTAACCTATGTAATTTTATTCCTAAATCTACCACTTTTTTTATGCGATTTATTGGAAAAAAATACGCAATTAAATATTTTATTAATTGTGATACATAATCTATTTGGTAATTTGCAAAGTTTAAAAGACACATCTATGAACATTTTCATAGTTCAGATGGTGCGTTTTCAATATATGCAACCGTCCTGGTCTACTTCCAGCTGGAAGAAGTTCCATACAGGGAGGAGGAGCAGCCTCTGAATTGTGGTGAACACTTTAGTATATAAAGCCATTTGCAGCGAGCAGACTTCATGCCACGATTAAGGACTAGTAGGCAGAGTCCAAGGTAGTATCAGAGCAATGTGTGTTAGTTTATTCAGAAATCAGCCAACATGGAGAACAGGTGACGCATTTCAGCCACCGTAAGTACTACTTACCGTAGCCGAAACGTGTCACCTGTTCTCCTTGTTGGCTGATTGCTGAATAAACTAAGACGCATTGCTCTGATACTGCGCTGCACTCTTCCCACTTTTCCTTATATCCCAAGAGATCTGGGTTTGGTCTCGTCCGTGTCGTGGTGCAGGCTGATGGGTGAGCTGTACCGATAAGCTTTGGTGAACATGATTAAGAAATGTATAGTTTGAAACGTGTTGGCGTATGTGGGTTTTATCTCATATGAGCACTTATGTTTTGTTTTGTCTTTTGGATTTTAAACATGTAGCGGAATAAATAATTATTTTTATATTTCTGTGGAGCTGGAGCACCCTTCCTCCACTTGCTGGATTGCTCTGTGATTAGCCAAGGATTTGGCTTGGTGCTCCCTTCTGTGCTTCCTGTAATAAGGCCTTTCTCTATCTGAACACATACAATTGGTGAGCTGAAGTCTTCTGTTTTTTCATATACAGCCTCATTCTCTTACTCTTGGTGGTCCCTGCAGTTTTCCCCCTATGATCCTATGCTCAGTCTAGTGACACATCACTTTCTTTTACTGTGATGCCATTTCAATATTTATATTTATTTAGCATTTATTCGCTTTTCTCAAGCATTTGTCAGCTAGCTGCACAGTGTAAAGAAGCATACACATGCAAACTGATTGATAGCCAAAGTTCTTAGAACACTTAGCCACCTGCCTAAAACTTCCTAACCAGCCACTGTCAAGAAGAATGCTGCATCAATACATTTGTTGAAGAGGAAAAAAGGTTATATCCTTCAAGCAAACATAAAAGTGATAACGTTTAGGGGAGGGTGAGGCAATATTACGCATGAAGGATGTGCTCAGATATTTTGTTCCATAAAATGTGAAGAGGTTGGATTGCGGATTTGTTTAATGTGTTGTTTACCAGGGAAACAAAAAATACAATAAAAGCTTGTAGCATACGGTTTTCGAGTGCTTCAGCTTTCTCGTGTGTTTTTATGGTTATTGCTGAACCAACATTTGGAAGCCAATTGTCAATTAAGTTTTGGAAGTCTACATGGCAGACCTAACCTGAATTCTGGAATAGAGAACCATAGAACCAGATGGCATTGTATTACCCTGCCATTCTTTGAAATAGGTAGAAAACTAGAAGAGTAGATGGCCAGGTCAGATTCACATATTGCCTTCTTATAGGGAGGATAGCACCAAGAAGTAAAATATATAACTGATAAAGAAATTCATTTGCATTAATGATTTTTATATGACTATTCATACTGACACGAAGCTTTATTTTAAACAATAAAGTCTTGTTCTTAGAGTTCATTTGGATAGTGAATCCTTTATTTTATTTGCTTAAAATACAATATATTAATTCAGCCATGGGAGAATTGTTAAAATTAAAGGTTCAGTACTAACCACCATCAGACACATTAGTTTACCTTTTTACCAAGAGTCAACCTATTTTGTGCCACCCTCCCTTGGTCCCCCATAATATATAGTTGTTGGGGAGGGGACAACTGGCAGCTAAAACTTATTTTGTGCATGGAGTAGCTGGGGCAACCGGTGGGAAAAATGCTACTGACACTGAGTATACAGGAGGGAATAACCAGGAAAAAAGCTCAGAGCTTTCCCATCCTGTCTCCAGTCCTGATCATTTGGTGGATATGATGGATATGAATCCCCTCATCTAATAGAAGAAAGTGGTAAGTCACATGACTTCTGTCAGATTCAACAATATTTTGAGTATATGCGATAGATGTTAATAAGGTAAAAGGTGAACTTTTGCTTTTGAGTCGAGCAATCTGCTTTTTTTATGTATGTCATTGAGCAGGAAGTGCCAACAGGAAAGTGATGCTGATCCCATGGGTCCAGGATTTCCTTTCCCTCACAGCACAAAGACAGAAGATGTCCATCGAATGCAGGCGCAGGCAGAAAGCAAAAGGAGATGTAAAGGATGGGCACTTAACGGTATTGGCCCCACCCTGTGGACACTGGCTGCTCATTCGCATATATGTATAAAAATGCTAATTGCTTGGCTCTTAAGCTGAAGTTCTCAAAGGCATGCCCGTGAAGAGGATATAAACCCTTACCAGGTGTTGTAATGAGTTACTCATTCACTTTAAGTATCACTTTAAATTTTGATTACAGCAGTAATCAATTCTGAAAATGTTAACTCCTTTGAGATCATCTTTAAAACAAAATATATGTTATGTTTTATGTCTACATTCCCTTAGCAGACATTTGTGTCTCCATTGTAACACTCACGTTTCAAAAGACAGGAACACCGGTGAATGTGGATCCAGTGGACCTGTGTGGCAGATGACTCGGACCGTACCAGGGAGCAGAGTCTAAGGTGCCGCTGGATTTCACCAGAGCCCGCCGGAAAGCAGGATGGACTTTCTGCAGCAGGCGGCACCCAGGTCACTACCCCTGGCATGGCTCGACCACACAGGTGGCTGAGGAGATGCGAGGCATGGGAGGGATGAGGCAGCTCATAGTCTGGATAGCAGAAGGTCAGGGCAGGCGGCACAGTAGCATAGTCAAGACATAGCAGGAGTTCAGTAGGCAGGCGGCAGAGGAGCAAGGTCAAAGTCACAAAGCAAGGGATCAATACACGGCAAGGCAATACTGAGAAATGCTTTCTTTAAGGCACAAGGCAACAAAGATCCGGCAGGGGAGAGAGGAGAGTGGAGGAATTTATAAATGAGTCACAGGTGAATTACACTAATGAGCATACTGGCCCTTTAAATCTTAAAGCTCTGGCGCGCGCGCTCCCTAGGGGATGGGGACACGCATGCGGGCTCGTCCCGCAATGCGAGTCCCAGCCCCGTCGGCAGCAGCAGGTAAGGGGATCATGCGCTCACGGCCAGTGTGTGCGGCAGGAGCATATAACAGAACATCCATGGTAACAGAATAAAAACAAACCCTGTGCAGTTTGTACATTTTTATAGTTAATCTAAACTCCATATGCCCCTTATTTATTCCTAATAAATTGTAACTTTGACACACATGGCCCGCAGAATTCTGCTGCTCTCCGCTGTGCCCGTACCCCGCTCTCTGCTGGCCATTGTTTAATGTCCTGTCCCTCTTCGGTGCTGACTTCTGCTATTCTCCAGCCAACACCTTGTTCTTATTGCTAATTCTTCCAGTTATGGCCTTTAGGGGACATGTAGGATCCTGTCTATTACTTATAGCTTGCGTACATTCTTTTAATCTGTGTCCCACCAATCCCTGGCCACAATTATCTATTTAGACTTGACTCAAAGCTAAACCAGTTTGGTAGAATAGCTTCACATCCAATGCCTGTTACATATATCCAATAGGTTGCAAGAAGCACAGGGCAGATGGAAAAGAGTACGACTATAGGCAATGACTACCCAGGATTTGTATATAGCCTTTTTCCATGGAGACATGTGGGCCTTATGTATTAGGAAACAGCCACATAGGGAGTATACTAAGAACTTCCATGTGGAAAATCTGCATCATCAAAAGGTGAAGCATTGTGTTAATGTATGTAACAGAGGTAATACCGTCCCAGACATTGTTTTACTATAGAGGATATCCTTGTGTATTTGAATAGTAACCTTTTTTGTGATTTTGAAGGATTGTGGATGAAATTTCAAGAAATCTGATCCCCATGCTGCAGAAAAATTTCTAACAGCAACTGTGTAGAAACTGACCAGTGGTGCGCAGCTGAAAACTGCAGCAAGAGAATTTAAATTACATGTATGTATATGTATATATATATATATATATATATATATATATATATATATATATATATACAAAGGATAAGGAGCAGCACTCTCTGTGACAAAAGTAGGAGGTGGGTGCAAACGGCCGGAATCCCAGGTCATGGGAGACACTTCAGATATATAAAGGAGAAGACTGTAGCACTCCAGTAAGATGAAAGTGAATGTGGCTTGATTTCAATTCAAAGGCCTTGATGTTTGAATAGGAATAAAGCCACATTCACTTTCATCTTACTGGAGTGCTACAGTCTTCATATATATATATATATATATATATATATATATATATATATATATTTTTTTTTTTACTTTTCACAATAAAATCGATTGTGACAAATCTAACTAAAATCTTCAGAAGTTAGTGTGCATTCACTGCTGTGGATAACCTGAAGAAATGTTCCACAGCTTTCACGACACCTGTAGCTCCTCTATAGGCTAAAATTGGCTAAAGGTGAAATCTACCATCAGACTGAATGAGAAACCCTCAGGAGCAGAAAGTTCCCATCTACTTTTCCTACACGGCAATGCAGTCGAGGTCTAGTAGTATTGCTCTTGACAATGATTAAGCTGTGTATCGGTTTTCCATTATTACCAGAAACAATAGCCTACACTGGAAGTATAAATCAGGTGGACAGTTCAAGATGTAAAATGTAGTAAAAACTGAGATGTATATTTCTGCATTTCATCAAACTATACCATTTCACCTCTACCATCTGTAATTGATTTGTCTACAAGTCTTAAAGTTTCTCCTGTGTTTAATAAGAAGTCTGAGCAAGTAGAAGAAGTCCCCTAGATAATAAACCTCCCCTACTCAAACTCCCATCTCTTCTTCACGATCGATATTCCACGCAGACAGAAAATACATACACTTGAAAAGGAGTATATCTTTATTTCCATGTTCTTTGATAAAGTATAATGGTCTGATTTGATCAAGCTCAGTTTCTGAGACAATACATTGATTTTAAATGTGTTATAAATGTAGATGCTTAATGTTCTCATTTCCCAGGGACTGTTAAGATCTATAGATCTGACAATATCTTCACTCACTTTGTGGTAAATGTTAGACCCATAAGCAGTCCACAGGCTGAATGATAAAAGGATGTAGCTACCTAGATTAATAGTAGATGAGCTGGGGATTTAATAACCTGGTCAAGGAGAATTCACGGTTGGGAAAGTTCATGGTAGCTGATCATGAATGAGTCACCTCTAAGATATCTCAGAGGAGGACTCACCTAGATGTAAACTAGAAAAAAAGTATGATTATCTTTCTTTGTAGGAGGTGACCTCTAAACTACATCTTGTAAACATGACCTTAAAGCTGTCCATAAAAAACTTTAGTTGTTGGTTGAATGCTTATTCGACTGATAACGATCTCTCCCATATGTTCAATACACATGGATAGAGATGGGCAAATTTTTAAAAAAATTTGATTTGGCCCATTCGCTGAATTTTCCGAAAAAATTTGGTTTGATCCGAATATATTTGTGGTTAATTGCTGTAAAAAATGGCTATTTCTGGGCTACAGAGAGCCTCAAAAGGGATGTAGAACACTTTGCCTTGCCGTAACATGCATGGTGAGTGTGCTGGGGTAGTGAAATAATACTGCTAGGCTGGGTTCACATTAGTGTTGCTCGCGAATATTCGCAATACGAATTTTATGCGCGAATATCGCATATTCGCGAATTCGCGAACATTCGCAAATTTACCACTCTATATTGGTAATTACGAATATTCGTATTTTTATTTTTATTTTTTTTCCACAGTACACATAATAGTGATCATCCCTCTCTGCTTTCAGCTTGTGTAGTGTAAAGAAGGCTCTAATACTACTGTGTGAGACTGGTGTGCAAATTTTCGCATATGCGAAAATTTGCATATGCTAATTTTCTCATATGCGAATTTTAGTATATGCAAATTCCAGCATATGTCAATTTTCGCACATGCGAATATTTGCATATACGAAAATGAAACGCAAATATTCACAAATATATGACGAATATTCATCCATATATTCGCGAATATTCGCGAATTCGAATATGGCCTATGCCGCTCAAAACTAGTTCACATCACATTTTCTCCCATATGGGAATGCATACGGCAGGGGGGAGCTAAAACCTTGAGCTCCCGTATGTAATTCATTTCTATGAGACGGCCGGAGTGAAACGTTCGGTCGGCTCATTTTTGCGCTGTATGAGCTTTTCCCCCTGACCTAAAACTGTGGTCAACCACGGTTTTAGTTCCGGTTTTAAAAGCGCATATGGCACAAAAATGAACCGACCGACCGAACGTTTCACTCCGGCCGGCTCATTGAAATGAATTACATATATAGGTCTTAGCTTCCTCCTGCCGTATGCGCTCCCGTAAGGGAGAAAACGTGATGTGAACCCAGCCTAATTCAGTATGACATGCAGATTACAGGCATCGCTATTAGAATCACTGCCGCAGAGCGGCACAATGAGTCTGGATGTGGCAGCAGGGTCGGAAGACCATATAGGGTCACAATTGAAGAGATGAATCCCTTAAGGACCAAACCCATTTTGGCCTTAAAGGGGTACTCCACTGGAAAACATTTTCTTTTAACTCAACTGGTGCCAGAAAATTAAACAGATTTGTAAATTACTTCTATAAAAAAAATCCCAATCCTTCCAGTACTTATCAGCTGCTGTTTGATCCACAGGAAGTTCTTTTCTTTTTAAATTTCCTTTCTGCCTGACCACAATGCTCTCTGCTGACACCTCTGTCCATTTTAGGAACTGTCCTGTTTTTCCTCCTTGCCTTCTAAAAATGTATAACTCTTTTATATTTTCATGCAAAGATGATTATGAAGGCTTGTTTTTTGCATGACCTGCTGTCCTTTGTGATAACATCACTCATTGTATCATAAAATATATGTCGCAACAAAAAAAATACTATTTGTGTGGCAAAATTGAAAAGAAAACATAAATTTTACAAATTTTGGAAGGTTTCTTTTTCACACTGTACAATTTACATAAAAATGATTTGTTTTCTTTATTCTGTGGTTCAATACAATTAAAAAGATACCCATGATTACATACTTTTCTATTATTGTACCACTTTTTAACCAAATTACTACGAAATCCATCTATTTTACCTATGACTTTTAAATTTTTCTGTATAATCAGCAGTATGAGGGATCATTTTTGCGCCGTAATCTGTACTTTTTTTTTTTTTACCACATTTGCTTATATGAAACTTTTAATAAATGTTTTATTATTTTTTTTTAATACAATGTGACAAAAAAGCAGCAATTTGGGACTTTTTTAACGCTTATGCTGTGCACTATACTGGATGATTAACATTATATTTTGATAGTTAAAACATTTATGCACACGGCGATACCAAATATGTTTATAAAAAATTTGTTTTACACTTTTTGGGGGTAAAATGGAAAAAAAGGGAAGTTTTACATTTATATTGGGGGAGGGGATGTTTAATTTTTTTTTCCTTTTTATTTACATTTTTTTACTTATTTTTTTGCACTTTTTATGTCCCCACAGGGGACTATTTATTGCAATCACTTGATTGCAGATACTGAACAGTTTTATGCATAGGGCATAGCACTGATCAGTGTTATCTGTGATCTTCAGCTCTGGTCTGCTCGATCTCAGACCAGAGCAGAAGACCCCTGGAGACAGACCGAGACAGGCGTCAACTACCTACACCTACAACTACGTCAGCAGAAGGGCGTTAACACACAGGTAAGTGACTTAAAATGTAGAAAATGTTAGAAAAACTTTAAAACCAACAACCCTTTGCAAGATCAATAGTACCTATAGACTGGCAAGTACTTCTTATAGGAACACGCTAAAATCTAGCTTATCGTTAAGCCCGAGATTACCTTGGGCGTCTGTGCGCAGGATAAGTTCCGCCTCTGCACGTAGCAGTAACTTTTTCCTGTCAATTACTTCATTTGGCATAATTCTCTTTATCCCAAAGAATTTTAAAGCAGCCGGGTCATTATTATGGGCGATCTTTAGATGTTCTAATACCCGCGGGCACCCTTTTCCTGAACGAACAGAGTAAAGATGTTCTCTGAATCTGATGTTTAGCGACCTAGTGGTGCTACCTATATAGTAGCGACCACAGTCGCAAAACATACAGTAGATGATGTGGTTCATTTTACAATTAATAAATTCCCTCACTTTGATTTGTGTACCTCCGATTGTGAAAAATTTACCTACTTTAAGTTTGGGACACCACTTGCAGCTCCCACAACGGAAATTACCGCATACTGCGGGGCCACTTAGCCAGCATGTATTCTCTTTCCCCGAGTATTTACTGCTTGTCAAGATTTCACCTAGGTTAGTAACCCTTTTGTAGGAAATGAGGGGTTTATTATGGAACTGTTCAGATAGGGTCGGATCACTTTGGATTAGATGCCAATGTTTATGGATACTTTGCTTTATCTTCTCAGCCATCGGGCTGTACATGAACGTAAAGTAAAATTTCCGATTATTATTTTTAGTTTTTTGTTTACTTTTTTTAGAGTTATGTAAACCACTGTTTTGTAAGAGGGAATTCCTATTTTGTCTATTAGACCTATCGTATGCTATCTGCAGGACCGAGGATGGATCTCCTATTTCTGATAAAC
Source organism: Hyla sarda (assembly GCF_029499605.1). NCBI lineage: Eukaryota > Metazoa > Chordata > Amphibia > Anura > Hylidae > Hyla > Hyla sarda. The sequence goes on from NC_079192.1 coordinate 73,888,084, forward strand.
GCAAGGTGAGTTCCCTGGCTTGTTTTTCGAAGCAACTCTGTGTATCATTAATTCTTCGCAAGTGGAGAAAATGTCCATAAGGGATAGCGGACTTAACATGGCTCGTGTGATAACTCCTATAATGTAGGAGGGAATTACCTGCCGTAGGTTTTCGGCACCCCTCTGTGCACAATTTATTTTCGCTTATTCTTACAAGGACATCTAGAAACTCTATTTTTTCTTTACTGATGTTACTTGTGAAATTAAGACACATGTTATTATTGGTGTTCAGCCATGTGATGAAATTTGCAGACTCCGCTCCGGTACCCCTCCAGGTTATCAGGACGTCGTCCACGAATCTTACATAGTTAACAATGAGCTTTCTGAAAGGGTTAACTTCTGAGAAAATCCATATTATCTCCAAAAAGGCTACATATATGTTTGCCAGGGTACATGCTACAGGTGTACCCATGGCAACACCACTCTTTTGTGTGTACCACGTGTTGTTAAATTGAAATACATTGTTAGTAAGGATAAGATTTAAAGGGGTACTCCGCCCCTAGACATCTTATCCTCTATCCAAAGGATTGCTTTGCACGTAATGACGGGCAATACAGGGGCCGGAGCATCGTTACGTCACGGCTCCGCCCCTCGTGATGTCACGGCCCGGCCCCGTCAATACAAGTCTATGGGAAGGGGGCATGGTGGTCGTCATGCCCCCTGCCATAGACTTGCATTAAGGGGACGGGCCGTGATGTCATGAGGGGCGGAGCCATGACGTCACGCTGCTCCGGCCCCTGTATCGCTCGTCATTACGCACAGAGCGAACTCGCTCTGTGCAGTAATGATGGCGGGGTGCCGCAGCGGTGATCCCCGGGGTCCCCAGCAGCGGGACTGCGGCGATCTAACATCTTATCCCCTATGCTTTGGATAGGGGATAAGATGCCAGGGGTGGAGTACCCCTTTAAGGCTTCACAAAGATTCAATTTTAATGGAGGACACCAACAATTCCCTCACACTTCTGAATTGCTATATTTTGGTCAATGTTTGTATACAAACTTTCAATATCAATGGCTCCCAGCATATAGCTGGGTTGCCATTGTGTATCTTTCAGGGTTTCCTTGACCATATGTGGAATTTCTTTCAAAATAGGATGTAGAACCCAATCGATATATTTTGAGAGAGGTTCCATTAGAGACCCCACACCGGAGACGATAGGTCTTTTGGGTGGGGTCTCTAATGTTTTGTGTATCTTCGGCAGAAAATACCACCCTGGATATGTTGGAGTAGTAGGGAACAATTTAATAGTGGTGGAGTTCGAGATTGTTCCCACCTCCACAGCCCTCCGTAAATAGTACTGTAGACGTGAGGAGAGTTTCGGTATAGGGTTAGTGGACAGAACCTCATAGTTCTTTTTATTAGATAATTGTGAATTTGCTTTCGGACAAATAATAACTTTCCTGCATCAGCACAATATTACCCCCTTTGTCAGATTTGTTAATGATGATCCCTTTCTGTGCTTTTAAGAGATAATCCCTTCTCTTTAACTGTAAGATTAGGGCTATCTTGAGGGTAAATGAGTGCCTTTACATCCTCCATTACTTTTTGTTGGAACATGTCTAAGTTGCTTCCCGGTGCTACGGGGGGATTGTATGTGGATTTGACTCCATCAGAAAAGTAGCCATAATCTGAGGAGTTTCCCGCTGTTACATCACCTATGGGGGGTTCCCTTACACAATCATCATTCTCCCCCAATAATTCTGTTAAAGCTAATAGGCATTCGTTTTCGGAGATGCTCGGACTAATGAGGGGACTAAATCCTAGGAGAGTTATCTGTATTGGGGTATCTCCCTCTCTTTTGGGTGCACTTTACTTGAAAAAACTCTTAAGGTTCAGTTTACGCATGCTCTTAAACAAATCTATTTCAAAAGACACCAAATCAAAGTAATTTGTGGGACAGTAATTTAAACCCTTTTGTAGTAAGGATATAGCATCATCATTCAGGACTAAGTCCATTAAATTAATTATAGCAGCAGGATTGGAAGTGGCTAGGCTACTCAAGGGAGCATGACTTGGGGGGGGGGGTCTCAGGGGAAATAGTATCCGCACATTTAGGAAGTCCAGCAATAATAACTTGTTGGGGGTCCTTTATGACCTCCATGTGACTTTTTTCCTTTTCTCGGCTCCTCCTTTTCCTATTCTTTTTTCCTCCTCTTCTAATCTTTGCTCTAAAGGGTGCCCCTTTGCAATTGCATTAGCTTGGTTGCTAGGGGTTACTGCCTCTGGATCACTAGAATCTGAGTCTGTGGTCAGAAAATCAGTTGTTTTACGTTCATTTTTCTTCTGATATTTTTTACTTCCTTTATTGGTGTAATTTCGTGGTTTTCTTCCTTTAGGGACATTAAATCTTTTCACAAAGATTTTTCCACTTTCAAAGTCCTGTTTATCTCTCAAGTATTTATCCCTCTTTTCTTCTTTAAGTGTATTCTGGAGATTCAAAAGTTTGGTGTCTAATTTCTTTAAAAAGACTTGTCTTTGTGATTCTGACAGACGAGTCCTTAGTTCCACCTTCACCTTACTAAGGGCTTCAGACACGTAGATATATTCCTTTTCATTTCTCTCTAAGATAGTGGTCAACATACTCATTGAATATTCCAAGTGAAGCTGCTCCCATTTATTAATAAATTCAACATCGTCCAGGTATTGGGAGGGTTCCTTGTAGTTTCCAAGGCCCCTAGGGACCCTTTTGCAGTTTTTATATGACTTTAAGGAATTGATCGTCCAGAAGTTTCATCGCTTTTTCAGCCAGTTGGCTGATTTTATGTTCCAAATTTTTTGTACTTGTAAATTGTAATGAGTCCAGGTCATTGCAAAGGGTGAAAAATGATCCCGCGTCCTGCTGACCTGCCTTTATCGCTTGGTTTGTGTTCATACTAGTCTCTGTAGAGCCTGATGCGGTATCCATTTCCATCTCAAATCGGAACGCTAATACAGTTTGCTGTGTGGAGTTCCTTGAGACAAATCACCTTATCCAATACAGCGTGCTCTGGGCTTCAGTGGAAAGCAATTCCAAGATACACTTTGATACAAAAATAGAAAAAGTACAAGTCTGGCACTGCTATGCAGGTGAAAGCAATATACTATATCGTTCTAGTATAGTATCCGCTGATCCAGGCATGAATGGAGACTGTAAAGTGGGTGCTATGTCGGGGTGCTGGTCAGGAAAGCACAAATCGCTTGTAGAATCAGAACGATGTAGAAAAACCGCACTCACCCGATCATCGTGCATGGATAACTTTAACACGTGGTACACACAAAAGAGTGGTGTTGCCATGGGTACACCTGTAGCATGTACCCTGGCAAACATATATGTAGCCTTTTTGGAGAAAATATGGATTTTCTCAGAAGGTAACCCTTTCAGAAAGCTCATTGTTAACTATGTGAGATTCGTGGACGACGTCCTGATAACCTTGAGGGGTACCGGAGTGGAGTTTGCGAATTTCATCACATGGCTGAACACCAATAATAACATGTTTCTTAATTTCACAAGTAACATCAGTAACGAAAGAATAGAGTTTCTAGATGTCCTTGTAAGAATAAGCGAAAATAAATTGTGCTTAGAGGGGTACCGAAAACCTACGGCGGGTAATTCCCTCCTACATTATAGGAGTTATTACCCGAGCCATGTTAAGTCCGCTATCCCTTATGGACAATTTCTCCGCTTGCAAAGAATTAATGATACACAGAGTAGCTTTGAAAAACAAGCCACGGAACTCACCTTGCGTTTATCAGAAAGAGGATATCCATCCTCGGTCCTGCAGATAGTGTATGATAGGGCTAATAGACAAAATATGAATTCCCTCTTACAAAACAGTGGTTTACATAACTCTAAGAAAAGTAAAAAAAAATAAAATAAATAATAATCAGAGATTTTGCTTTAGGTTTATGCACAGCCCGATGGCTGAGAAGATAAAGCAAAGTATCCATAAACATTGGTATCTAATCCAAAGTGATCCGATCCTATCTGAACAGTTCGATAATAAACCCCTCATCTCCCACAAAAGGGTTACTAACCTAGGTGACATCTTGACTAGCAGTAAATACTCGGGTAAAGAGAATACATGCTGGCTAAGTGGCCCCGCAGTATGCGGTAATTTCCATTGTGGGAGCTGCAAGTGGTGTCCCAAACTTAAAGTAGGTAAATTTTTCACAATCGGAGGTACACAAATCAAAGTGAGTGAATTTATTAATTGTAAAATGAACCACATCATCTACTGTATGTTTTGCGACTGTGGTCGCTACTATATAGGTAGCACCACTAGGTCGCTAAACATCAGATTCAGAGAACATCTTTACTCTGTTCGTTCAGGAAAAGGGTGCCCGCGGGTATTAGAACATCTAAAGATCGCCCATAATAATGACCCGGCTGCTTTAAAATTCTTTGTGATAAAGAGAATAATGCCAAAGGAAGGAATTGACACGAAAAAGTTACTGCTACGTGCAGAGGCGGAGCTTATCCTGCGCATAGACGCCCAGGGTAATCTCGGGCTTAACAATACGCTAGATTTTAGCGTGTTCCTATAAGAAGTACTTGCCAGTCTATAGGTACTATTGATCTTGCAAAGGGTTGTTGGTTTTAAAGTTTTTCTAACATTTTCTACATTTTAAGTCACTTACCTATGTGTTAACGCCCTTCTGCTGACGTAGTTGTAGGTGTGTATTTAACCTGCGATACGACACCAGAAGGCGGAGTCTGAAGAAGTGGGCTGCGTTCCCGTGAAACAGCTGTAACTACACCTGGTGTTCCCTGGCGTTCCTGCCGACTGCCTGTCCCCTGTGTTCTACATTTTATGCTTCACGGAATAAAGTTATCCATGCACGATGATCGGGTGAGTGCGGTTTTTCTACATTTTCAGATTTGTAAATTACTTAAAATCTTAATCCTTCCAATAGTTATTAGCTTCTGAAGTTGAGTTGTTGTTTTCTGTCTAACTGCTCTCTGATGACTCACGTCCCGGGAGCTGTGCAGTTCCTATGGGGATATTCTCCCATCATGCACAGCTCCCGGGATGTGACATCACCATTGAGCAGTTAGACAGAAAACTTCAGAAGCTATTAACTATTGGAAGGAATAAGATTTTTTAATTGAAGTAATTTACAAATTTGTTTAACTTTCCCAGAGCCAGTTGATATATATAAAAAAAAGTTTTGCCTGGAATACCCCTTAAGGAACCGCTTGACAACCATATTGAACATGTCTGCCATGTTATGGTTTATTTTTATCGCTCCAAGCTGTTTCCTGGGAGCCTAGATGTGGCAGCAGCCTGACGAAACCATAGGGCCTCACAACGGAAGAGATTAAAGGGATATTTTAAATTTTATTTGAAGATATTGAAGAGATTAACAAGTTTAATGTGCCAGCAGCATGAGGTGATCACATGGCGGCACAATGAGGTGGCAGCAGCATGAGGAGAGGTGACACGTTTTGCTCCATACTTCAGAATGCTGCAACCCTGCTGACTCCAAACCATGCTACCACCTTGCTGGCTCAGCTGCTGCCTCACAGGCAACCTGCCTCACTCTTCTCCTAATGATGATGAAGTCCCTCCTGCACCCGACTCCCAATTGTGATCGTCTTCATCATCCTCAAGTTCCTCAACAGTGTTTGTTTCAGGAGCCTGAATGCTTGCAACACCCCCTCCCACTCCACTCTCCTCATCACTACTTACCGGCCTAGCAGTGGAAGTGGCAGATGTCTCCTCCACATCTTGGCTGGGTAGTAGCTACTGACTGTCATCTAGTTGATCTTCCTCACTGTATAGTGGAGCTGAACCCACAGCATAATATACTTTTCTGCATCAGGAAACAGTAGGACAGAGGCAGTTGGAGGACAGGGAGTACTCCCGGGCCATGCCAACTGAGGGTTGAGTCTGAGGAACCCACCGACTGTTGACTGGGGGTGTCGGATGTCAATTGGGATGAAGTGGATGACCGAGTTAACCAGTCAATGACGGCTGCTGGGTTGCTGGTCGAGACACAACCGCTAGCTGACACCGGGAGCTCAGACCTCTCACTGCGACTACTGCTGCAACCTCTGCCTGTGCCTGATAAATTTAGGCCTCTGCCACTCCTCTGTTCACGGCCTGGCACTTCTCTGCCTAACATACTTGTAGAACAGTGGTGTGCGTATATATTTTACTTTTTAGAGAGCAATACACCCCTATACGGCTGCAACAGAAACTTGCGGTACACTATATATATATATATATATATCCCTGCTTTTACACTAACAGGCCACTATATGCTTGAAACAGAAAACAACAGCATATATTTCACTTTTTTTTAGAGTAATACACCGCAGTAAGGTTGCACCAGAAATAAGCATAACAATTTAGGTTTTTTAAACCACCAGTCAAAAATGTAACAAGAAGGGAAAGGGTGTTCAGGGTACAATAATCATATCACCCTGAGCCCTTATTTCCAAGCCAGGGCATAGTGTAAGTTACGCTGACCGCCTGCTGTTGTTTCAGTGTATCTGTGTCTATCTGTTACACCTACGTGGCCGCATCCATTGCCCTTTTGACGAAGCCCCAATAAAGAGCAGCTGAGCTGCCCGGTTCCTTATAAATTTTCAAGAAACCTAAGTGGTGGGGTCACTATCATATTTTTTTCCCCAGGGGCCACCAGGGTCTTGAATCAGGCCTGCTGTACAGTTCTCATGTAATTTTAGATGCCAGTTCTACACAGGCTATGTAGACCATATAAGTGATTATAATTACATAATTTAACAATATAAACAAAGTTGTGTGATTCTGTGGCAAGGAAAGGGTGTGTTTCCCTGGCTCACCCTGGAGAAATCTCCACCTGTGGCCTAATTAATGAGGCAGCAGAGAAGGGAGGTGTGCATATAAGGAAAATAAACAGTGTAGTCTGGGCTCTCCCTAGGAAACAGCAAGCTGGCTGTAGGGGAGAGACATGGGTCCTGCTGAGGAACACACAGCCCGAGCCGTGAGTGGCCCAAAGAGTGGTGTGAACGGTAAGTAGAAGGTTGCAGGAGGCATAAGTTTAACTGGCTGAGAGAAGCTCACCAGTTATTAGTCAGGGCATGCTGATCTGTTTAGTTAGTGACCAGACGGTCTAGGATTTTGTATTGTTTCTGCTTTATGTTTATTTTTCCTGCAAACTGTCTAATAAAGCTGGCAAGGTGCCAGACTTGCATTAAGAACTGTTGTTTGCTGGTTTATTGAGAGGAAACGTGTCCCGTGGCGGTGTCCAGAATGATCCCAGAGCTATCCCCAGGGAGGAATACTTACAGTTGGTATTGGAACATGTAAAATTGTCTAAAGTATTAAAACATAACGTGAGACAAAAGTGAAATAGTATATAGTAAAGCCAGCTCACCCCTCAATTTTCGCCAGCTACGTCACGGATTCAGCCTGGACAAAGCTGGTAAATGACGTGTGAAACAAGGAATATCCAGCGCAGCAAGAGCTCAAATGCATAGATTTATTTCCGATACAGCAACATACAGGAAAGGAGACAGCAGTGAAGCGTTTCGATCGTCTAAGCGATCTTAATCATACTGACACAGTAGTCACAATGTTGGAAGACCTATATAGGGGAGATAGCCTCAACCACAGGTGAGGAAACAATTATCGCACCTGGGAGGAGTCACTTCCCCATCAGGGAAATCCATTACAAACATGTACACATCCATAAAAACTGGGCATTCACAAATGTTATAGCATATATCACAGTGGGTCCCAATCATGATGAGAAACAATCATTATATATATAAAGAACATGTATATAAGCAGAAAAGTACAAATATTAAAAACTGTAACAAAATACTTGCATGATTTGTATCAGAAGGAGGCAGTACAATTCAAATAATATATTATGCTATAATAAAGATGTAATAACCTTATTACAGTATTCCACATCATCTGAAACAATAAATGCAAAGCAAAGTTAAACTCTGAGGGATAAAGAGCAAACGGAATATCCATATCAAACTGATAATATAATAGTAGTGTTATAGACTGAAAGATAATACATCATACGATGTGGGTATATATATAAAGAGAGACGTAGCAGGAAACATATAAATATATGTATATATATATTAGAGATGAGCGAATCAAAGCTGAAGAACCCAAATTTGTTACGAATTTCATGAAATATTCGATTTGCAACGAATGCGAATATTGCCGTGATTCAAACGCGCAAATCGCATCATTAAACTCCATTTTACAGCGTTTCAGGCTAAAGGAGACCTAAAATGGCGGATACATGGGGCAGGGGATTATGGGAGGGTGGGAAACTGCAGCGGGAATGAAGCTAGGCGGGATGACCCTGAATCACATGTGAGATGCAGCCTATCAGCATTCATTGACCCCTGTGATGTCACAGCCCCTATATAAACGTGAAGCCATCTTTTCTCTCTTCATTTCATCCATGCACTTAGTGAGAGAGAGGACGGGACTGCATGTGTGTGAATAGCTTATACCACAGCGTACCACTGCAACTGCTAGTCACATTAGCATTGGGGAAAGACAGGAGTGCAAAGTGCTTTGGTGTTCTCACTGTGAAGGATCTTACGATATATAAACCTCCTATTCACGTTATTGAGCATTGCATCAGAGAGGGGCTGATAGCTGTCAGCTGCCTCATACAGATCAACAAGCTGCCTGAACTTTATGAACCATCTTATCTCCTCATTTTTCAGCGCAATTCACTGCTTTTTTTGCTCCACAAATCATCTGCTGCTCAGAATTGTGTGTAGACTGTATAAAAACCAGTGCACACCATTCCTAACAGTCTGTGACAGAGTGCAATTTAGCTTTTAATCCGTTTTCTTTTTTTTTTTTTTTTTGTGCTGCACTGTTGGGTCCTGCTGCTGTTCACAAATAAGTTATTTTTCAGCAGACTGTAGTGCATTTGTCTGCCCTCATACGCGCATACCACATGCCTACATCAAAGCAGTCTACTATTCTGTTGTTACGATTCGGCAGGCTGGATGTGGATCCTCTGTGTCAGCGAGGGATTGGCGTGGACCGTGTCGGTGGACCGGTTCTAAGTTGCTACTGGTATTCCCCAGAGCCCGCCGCAAAGCGGGATGGTCTTGCTGCGGCGGTAGCAACCAGGTCGTATCCACCGGCAACGGCTCAACCTCTCTGACTGCTGAGAAAGCGTGGGACAAAAGGACTAGGCAGAGGCAAGGTCAGACGTAGCAGAAGGTCGGGGCAGGCGGCAAGGTTCGTAGTCAATAAGGATAGCAGGAGATCTGGAACACAGGCTTTGGACAACACTAAACGCTTTCACTGGCACAAGGCAACAAGATCTGGCAAGGAAGTGCAGGGGAAGTGAGGTAATATAGCCAGGGAGCAGGTGGAATTAGGCAGATTGGGCCAGGCACCAATCATTGGTGCACTGGCCCTTTAAATCTTAGAGAGCTGGTGCGCGCGCGCCCTAAGGAGCGGAGCCACGCGCGCCAGGACATGACAGCCGGGGGCCGGGACAGGTGAGTGACTTGGGATGCAATTCGCAAGCGGGCGTGTCCCGCTATGCGAATCGCATCCCCGCCGGCAATGTCAGTGCAGCGCTCCCGGTCATCGGGTCTGACCGGGGCGCTGCAGAGAGAGAGACGCCACGAGCGCTCCGTGTAGGAGCAGGGACCCGGAGCGCTCGGCGTAACAGTACCCCCGCCTTAGGTCTCCCCCTTTTTTTGTCCGGTAATTGCTTCACGTGGGACGAGGACACTGGGAGTGATTGTAGGGTTTCCTCATCAAAGGCAGGCAGTTCAGAAGGAGTGGGAAAGGGGAGGGGGGGGCAGAGGGTGAAGCTTGTCACGATGCAGAGTGTCTCCAGGACGGGGGCTATGAGGAGGCATGGCACAGTCCAGATAGGCCTTGGGGAGACCAGGCACAGGAGGAGACACTGAGGCCCGACAGATGGGACTGGGAGCAGATGTGAGGCATTTCTTACGGCAAGAAGAACCCCAATTCTTGATCTCCCCGGTGGTCCAGTCAAGGGTGGGAGAATGATGCTGGAGCCATGGCAGACCGAGGAGGACTTCAGAGGTGCAGTTGGGAAGGACGAAAAATTTAATTTTTTCGTGATGGGGTCCAATGCACATTAAGAGGGGTTCTGTGTGGTAACGCACAGTACAGTCCAACTTCACTCCGTTGACCGAAGAAATGTAGAGCGGCTTGACGAGACGGGTCAGCGGGATGCAGAACTTATTCACCAAAGAGTCCAGAATAAAATTTCCAGAAGCACCAGAGTCCAAGCAGGCCACGGCTGAGAGGGAGGAGTTGGCAGAAGGAGAAATCCGCACGGGCACAGTGAGACGTGGAGAAGCAGACTTCGTACCAAGGGACGCCACACCCACGTGAGCTGGGTGCGTGCGTGCGTTTCCTAGACATGGAGGACGAATAGGGCAATCCACCAAGAAATGTTCGGTACTAGCGCAGTACAGACATAGATTTTTTTCCCTACGGCGAGTCCTCTCTTCATGGGTCAGGCGAGACCGATCCACTTGCATAGCCTCCTCGGCAGGAGGCACAGGGGTAGATTGCAAAGGATACTGTGGGAGAGGTGCCCAGAGATCAAGGTCTTTCTCCTGGCGGAGCTCCTGGTGTCTCTCAGAAAAACGCATGTCAATGCGGGTGGCCAAATGGATAAGTTCTTGCAGGTTGGCAGGAATCTCTCGTGCGGCGAGCACATCCTTGATGTTACTGGATAGGCCTTTTTTAAAGGTCGCGCAGAGAACCTCGTTATTCCAAGATAATTCGGAATCAAGAGTACGAAATTGGATGGCGTACTCGCCTACTGAAGAATTACCCTGGACCAAGGTCAGCAGGGCAGTCTCGGCAGAAGAAGCTCGGGCTGGTTCTTAGAAGACACTACGGACTTCAGCGAAGAAGGATTGGACTGTGGCTGTGGCAGGATCATTGCGGTCCCAGAGCGGTGTGGCCCAAGACAAGGCCTTTCCAGATAGAAGACTCACTACGAACGCCACCTTAGACCGTTCTGTAGGAAAATGGTCCGACAACATCTCCATATGCAGGGAACATTGAGACAAAAAGCCACGGCAGAGTCGGGAGTCCCCATCAAATTTGTCCGGCAGGGACAAGCGGAGGCTAGGAGCGGCCACTCGCTGCGGAGGAGGTGCAGGAGCTGGCGGAGGAGATGGTTGCTGCTGTAGCAGTGGCAGAAGTTGCTGTAACGTGGCGGTCAACTGCGACAGCTGCTTGTTGGGCAATTTGCTGCGATTGCTGGGCGACAACCGTGGGTAGGTCAGCGAGACTTGGCAGCGGCACCTCAGCGGGATCCATGGCCGGATCTACTATTACGATTCGGCAGGCTGGATGTGGATCCTCTGTGTCAGCGAGGGATTGGCGTGGACCGTGTCGGTGGACCGGTTCTAAGTTGCTACTGGTATTCACTAGAGCCCGCCGCAAAGCGGGATGGTCTTGCTGCGGCGGTAGCAACCAGGTCGTATCCACCGGCAACGGCTCAACCTTGCTGACTGCTGAGAAGGCGTGGGACAGAAGGACTAGGCAGAGGCAAGGTCAGACGTAGCAGAAGGTCGGGGCAGGCGGCAAGGTTCGTAGTCAATAAGGATAGCAGGAGATCTGGAACACAGGCTTTGGACAACACTAAACTCTTTCACTGGCACAAGGCAACAAGATCCAGCAAGGAAGTGCAGGGGAAGTGAGGTAATATAGCCAGGGAGCAGGTGAAAGCTAATTAGGCAGATTGGGCCAGGCACCAATCATTGGTGCACTGGCCCTTCAAATGTTAGAGAGCTGGCGCGCGCGCCCTAAGGAGCGGAGCCGCGCGCGCCAGGACATGACAGCCGGGGGCCGGGACAGGTGAGTGACTTGGGATGCGATTCGCGAGCTGGCGCGTCCCGCTATGCGAATCGCATCCCCGTTGGCAATGTCAGTGCAGCGCTCCCGGTCAGCTGGTCTGACCGGGGCGCTGCAGAGAGAGAGACGCCGCGAGCGCTCCGGGGAGGAGCAGGGACCCGGAGCGCTCGGCGTAACATCTGTATCTGTAACAAGTCTAGATACAGGGAAAGTCCTGGCAAAAGTAATCACCAGCTGGTGTTTTTTAAAAATACAGATTTTTTTCTGCATATTGTTGCGCATTTTTCTGCCCTCATCAGTGCATACCACATACATACATCCAAGTATTGTACCATTTTGTACCTGTTAATCTGTCAAGGGCCTACATACTGTGAAAGTCCAATCAATAGTATTCACCGGCTGGTGTTTTACAAAAATACAGATTTTTTTCTGCATATTGTTGTGCATATTTCTGCCCTCATCAGTGCATACCGAATACGTACATCCAAGTAGTGTGCCATTTTGTACCTGTTAATCTGTCAAGGGCCTACATACTGTGAAAGCACAGCCATAAGTAATCACCTGCTGCTGTTCTAGACAAATACTGTTTAAGGAGTAGTGTAGCATATTGTAATACCCTCATAAACGCACTAAGTATGTCAGGCAGAGAAGTGCCAGGACGTGCACAGAGGAGTGGCAGAGGCCTAAATACTTCAGGCAGAGTTGGCAGCAGACTAGGGGTGAGTAGCAGCAGGAGTCACAGCGAGGCGGCCAAGTAGTGATGCGGAGAGTGACGTGGGAGGCGGTGTTGCAAGGGTTCAGGGTCCTGAAGCAGACACTGTTGGGGAACCTGAGGAGGACATCAGTGACATGCACACACCTGTTGATGATGATGAAGCCGATCGCAATTGGGAGCCAGGTGCAGAAGGGCTTCATCATCATCAGGAGAAGAGAGTTGCAGGTTGCCCTTGAGGCAGCAGCTGAGTCAGCAAGGCGGTAGCACGGTTGGCAGTCAGCATAGTGGTAGGAGTGGAAATTCTGGAGTCAAACGTGCCCGGGGGAGACCACCTGCTTTGCGGCAGCCTACCTTTCCGGGAGATAGTGGAACAGGGGTTCCTGGAGGCGGCACACACTGGACCGTTCAGTGTAGGGCGCGTGTAGCCTCGGACATCTGAGGGCATCACACACCTGTTATTGCTCGATATCGCGATCGAACGTGCAATGTAAGGGGTTATGAAAACCTCTTGGGTACTGGTGATGCCTACTCCTGACTTTTCCTCTGTCTTTCAGGAACTACTTGCCTTCATGATGCTTCTGGGCTTGGGCCTTTAATTTTAGGATTTGTGAAATAGATACATACATGCTTAATTTAAATTTCAACATTTATGGTGCAATGTATGGGTTTATTAAAGCCTTTTGGGTACTGTTTTTTTTTTTTTTTTTCAATTTTATGATGATTTTCTGAGTAATAAACTTCTCAGAATTTTCCAGAATAATTAATAACCATTACACCATTGAACGCTTGTTGTGTGTGATTTTTTTACTAAAATTTTCTAAAATAATGCGGAGAGGGATGAACTCTGCTTCTTTATTTCAGAAAACATTACTTTAGAGAAAAATGTCTTTTTGTGGTCCACCGTCCTGCATTATAGATTCTTCGGGACTCTTGGATATGCGCTTGTTCTTAAACAAAGATACAAAAAAAAAACAAAGGCCGGTCAGGGCAATGGAGACGTTGCGCCTACATCTCAGGCCACATGAGCCCTGTGGGGGCTTGTTAGATTAGGTCCTTTGTACCCACACGCCGAGGTTCTGGACACTAAACGTTTGATTTAAATTTCAAATAAAAAAATCAGACATTTCAATGGTCTCCTCATGCTGCAGCCAACTCCAGGCTGAGTCATTCAGCTAATATATAGGTAGCACCCGATGGTTGTTTTTTCTTAGGGATTGTGAAGCCTTGGTGTGTACTCATGCTGCTTCCTGCTACACTGTCAGCCCGTTGGTCCTGTGACAGTGTCCTACTCTGCCTCCACATGCTGCTTGTCCTACTCTGCCTACTCATGCTGCTTGCAACTCTAGGCTGTGCTATTCATCCACTATATGGTCTCCTCATGCTGCCAACACCTCCACGCTGTGTCATTCAGCCACTATATGGTCTCCTCACACTGATGCCACCACCAGGCTCTGTCATTGTGCTGCTGTGCAGCAGTGATTCTAAAAGCGATGCCGGTAATCTGCATGTTATTCTGAATAACAGTATTATTTCACTACCCCAGCACACTCCATATGCGTTTTAGAACACAGCAAATTGTTCTATACCCCTATTGAGGCTGTCTGGAGGCTAGAAATAGACTTTTTTAATATAGATTTGCCGCAAAAAAAATTCGGATCAAAACTAACTTTTTCGGAAAATTCGGCAAATCGGCCGAATCGAATTTTTGAAAAGTTCGATCATCTCTAATATAAATATATGTATATGCATATACACATAGATATAAGTATAGATAAGTGGAATACAAAAACATGTGTCTGGGGCAGTTAAATAATGCAATATTACATATTACACCTGCCTTTTATTAAGACCCATTTGATACCTGCTATCCAGACGCATGATCCAGAACACTTCTCTATCAAGAAGTTTTTGTCTAGCTTTACCCCCTCTCATTGGAGCCACCACCCTTTCAATACCCTGAAGGATTAGGCTATTGTAATTACCTTTTTGTTTTTCAGCACGGTGTTGACTGATCATAGAGACATGTCGAGAATTAAAATGTTTAACGTCGGAGAGGAGCTTCATGACTCTGGTATTCAAAGGGCAAGTTGTGCATCCTACATATTGTACATTACACGCCCGACATGTCACTAAATATACTACAAAAGGTGTGTTACAGTTTATGTATTTTTTTTATTTTATGCATCTCATTTATAGTTGAGGAGCAAAATTCTTTTGATGTATACATAATACTGCAACATATACACCTACGCTGGCCACACTTGTAGGTGCCCGTATTACTGAGCCATGAGGGCGATCTAGCAGTGTCAGTTACAAAAAGGCTAGGAGAAACCATCTGGCTTATAGTGGGCGCTTTCCTTGGTACACACCTATATCCACCAGTCAGAACGGATTTATAATTGCCTGCCGATAATCGGCATGTATTTGTCTATAATTTTTGTGATTAATTTATAGTACGTGCTATATTTTGTGACAAAGGTGACCGGTTGTTGGGTAGTACCTTGTTGTTCATTGTATGATTTTTTTCTTTGATAATAGATCTATTTTTAGATCTAGCCACCTGCTTGGCATGATCTATAATCCCCATTTTGTATAGCCTCTATTGAGTAAGCTTTCTCCCTCTGCAATTGGTTCCTCCTCAACATCAACATCGAGTGAACAATTCCGTCTTGCCCGTACCATCTCCCCGATGGGCAAATTTTTTTGCCACGTGGGGGGATGGCACAAGGTGGCATGAAGGATAGTCTTAGCCACATTGGGTTTGCAAAAAGAACGTGTAATAATTATACCTGAGGGGCACCCCGATAATCTCAAATCCAAGAAAGAAAGCCCCTTGGGTACTCACATTTACAGTAAAGCGCAAATTAGCCTCATTCTCATTAAGGTACTGGGAGAAGGCCTCAGTGGCCACTACATAAGACCCCCAAATAAATAGGAGGTCATCGATGTAGTGGCCATACCATTGGACGTAGGGTGCAAAGGGATTGTGGGGAGAAAAGAGTTTCCCCCTCTCCCACCAACACATGTAAATGTTGGAGAGACAAAAGTGATCACAAACTCAATTCCAATTTGGTATTGATATGAATTGTAGATCAAATGTATATGTGCTCGCTGAGTGTTGGTGTTACGCCGAGCGCTTCGGGTCCCTACTCCTCCCCGAAGCATTCGCGGTGTTCCCCTCTCTGCAGCGCCCCAGTCAGACCCGCTGACCGGGAGCGCTGCACTGACACTGCCGACGTGGATGCGATTCGCATAGCGGGACGCGCCCGCTCGCGGATCGCATCCCAATCCACTTACTTGTCCCGGTCATCACGTCCTGGCGCGCGTGGCTCTGCTCCTAAGGGCACGCGCGCGCCAGCTCTCTAAGATTTAAAGGGCCAGTGCACCAATGATTGGTGCCTGGCCCAATCAATCTAATTAGCTCCCACCTGATCCACGTCCTTATAACCTCCCTTCCCCTTCCCTTCCCCTTCTTGTTGCTCTTGTGCCTAGTGAAAGCGTTTCCTGTGATTGCCATACCTGTGTTTCCAGACCTTCTGCTATTACCATTGACTACGAACCTTTCCGCCTGCCCTGACCTTCTGCTACGTCTGACCTCGCCTCTGTCTAGTCCTCCTGTCCCACGCCTTCTCAGCAGTCAGCGAGGTTGAGCCGTTACCGGTGGATACGACCTGGTTGCTACCGCCGCAGCAAGACCATCCCGCTTTGCGGCGGGCTCTGGTGAATACCAGTAGCAGCTTTGAACCGGTCCACCGGTACGGTCCACCCCAATCCCTCGCTGACAAAGAGGATCCACATCCAGCCTGCCGAATCCTAACAGTTGGCTTCTTTCGTGGGCCGGTAGTAAGTGGGTGACAGCGGTGCTAGCAGAGGAAGGTCACTGTCATGGTAGTGGATAAGTGAGACAGGGGCAGCGGGCTGGCTGCTAGCAGCAATATCTTTGGGGGAACTGTCAGAAAAAATGCTATGCGAGTGTGTGCAGTATAAATGCTATGAGCGTCCATGCAACACAAATTCTATGAGCGTGCGTGCAGTATAAATCCTATGACCGTGCTTGCACTGTAAATGCTATGAGCATAAGTGGGACACTCTTTTCTCCCCACAATCCATTTGCACCCTATGTCCAATGGTATGGCCACTACATCGACGACCTCCTATTTATTTGGGGGTCTGATGTAGTGGCCACTGAGGCCTTCTCCCAGTACCTTAATGAGAATGAGGCTAATTTGCGCTTTACTGTAAATGTGAGTACCCAAGGGGCTTTCTTTCTTGGATTTGAGATTATCCAGGTGCCCCTCCTCAGGTATAATTCTTGTTCCCGCCAGCTTCCGGGGGTTTGGGGGTGCCGTTCCAGCTCTCGGTGTATTGGCGTCCCGCAAGTAGCTGAGTGGAGCATGGGTCAGGCTGCGGCAATGGCTGTTGTGGGTGGCCGCCGTGTTTACGTGATCCGGCCGGGTGCACTCCGGGTTGCGGGAGCACCAGCGGGAGGTGCCTGGGCTGGTTTTAAATTCACTGGGCTCGTAATTAGGTTTCTTTTCTCAGGAATCACTGCATGTTAAAATTACCCGGGACATGCAGCCATTGTTTTCAATTGCCATCCATATTGCATGCATTGAGTAGTTTTGTACTACTGATAGACTGCATTGTGGAAGAAAAAAAAAAAAAGATATACTACACTTTGTACTATTGCCCTACTTCTGTTAGCAGGTATAAGCCCAGAGCATTTTTCTGCACATACACTCATTTCATTTATGCTAAACATATGCTCATAGCATTAACGCTGCTCATGAATCCACTGCATTATACTGCTTGTATACTCATTACAATCATACTGCACGTATGCTCATGCGCTCATACTGCACGTACGGTCATACTTTTATACTGCACCCACGCTCATAGCAGTTATACTGCACATACGGTCATAGCATTTATGCCACATACAGTCATGCATTTATGCGACACTCATGCTCATAGCATGTATGGCACATAACATTATGCGTTTATATGGCACTCACACTCAACATTTATACTGCACATATGGTCATACATTTATATTGCACTCACGCTCATAGCATTATATACTGCACTCACGCTAATAGCATTTATACTGCACATATGGTCATGCATTATTCGGCATTCACACTCATAGCATTTATACTGCACATATGGTCATGCATTATACTGCATTCACACTCATAGTATTTATACTGCACATACAGTCATGCATTTAACTGCACGCACGCTCATAGCATTTATACTGCACATACGGTAATGCATTTATACTGCACTCACGCTCATAGGCCCAGATTTATCAAAGAATGTCTACATTAGAGCTATTTTTCCACGTTTATTTGGGTGGTGGGTTTGACTAGCGTGCATCTTATTTATCAAGAAGGGGGCAGCAGGATGATGAATTTTGGGAAAAGCTCTACAACATACACTTTCTCTAGATGCTTGTGAGGGAGCGAAGTAGACACTTTACAGGGTCCTGAATTTGGCAGGTTAGGTGTTTTTCTTTACTTTCACAGAGCTGCCGGGACATTTTTACGTGCATTTAAGATGCTACAATCAATTTGATTGCGGTGTCTAAGGGGTTAAAGCAAGGCATCATCATCATATAGCCGCCAGCACCACCCAGCTAGGACCCGCGCTCAGCTCCTCAGCGCAAGCCATAGAAGGGGAGTGGGACACTGTCGTCCACAAGAGGTTAAAGGTTGAATTGTGGAAGGTAGAAGTGATTCTCACGCCTACTGGTAGGTGGTGTAACTTTGCCCCTAAAAAAGTACCTTTGCGCACAAAATAGCAACTTTTGACAAAAGTTGCAAATGATAAATACGTGACCACTGCATGGTCAAAAAGAAAAAGTTCTACGGGTAGGCAAAAAGAGTAAAACTGTTTATATAAAAAGTCGCATAAAAGTCGTTAAATATGCTGCTTGCACCTGAACTGTGCCAAAACATAGACAAAAAAAAAATGCTCTAAAAGCAATGATAAGTCTCCCCCAATAGTGTTCATACTGCACATACGGTAATGCCTTTATCCTGCATGCACCCTCATAGCATTTATCCTGCACGCACGCTCATAGCATTTTTACTGCACATACAGTCATGCATTTATACCGCATTCACGCTCATAGCATTTATATGGCACATACAGTGATGCATTTAAACTGCACTCACGCTAATAGCATTCTTACTGCACGTACAGTCATGCATTACACTGCACTCATGCTCATAGCATTGATACTGCACATACTGTCATGCATTTATACTGCACTCACGCTCATAGCATTTATACTACATGTATGCTCGCAGCCTTTGTCATTGCACATACGCTTACAACATTGATTCTGCACCTACGTCCATAGCAATTATATTGCACTTAAGCTCATAGCATTTATACTGCATGTACGCTCTTAGTTTCATTGCACTTACTCTCATAGCTATGCTGCACATACACCCATAGTATCCATACTGCTCTAAGCTTTTATATTGCACTCTCGCTCATAGCTTTCATACTACATGTACACCCATAGCATTATATTGCATATGCTCATAACATCTATACGGCACACATGCTCATAACATTCATTCCGCACGCATGCTCATAACATTTTATTCAGCACTCATGCTTATGGCAGTTAATCTGCACGCATGCTCATAGCATTTATAGTGCAAGCACGGTCATAGGATTTATACTGCACGCACGCTCATAGAATTTGTGTTGCATGGACGCTCGTAGCATTTATACTGCACACACGCGCATAGCATTTTTTCTGCTGGCATACTTTTATACTGCACGCATGCTCATGGCATTAATATGGCACGCACGCTCATGACATTAATACGGCACACACACTCATAGCATTAATACTGCACACACGCCCATAGCATTAATACTGAATGCACGTTCATAGTATTTACGCCGCACCCTCATAGTATTCATACCGCACGCTCGCTCATAGTATTTATACCACACGCACATTCACAGTATTTATACCGTGTGCACGTACATAGTATTTATACCGCACGCACGATAATAGTATTTATACCGCACGCACGCTCATAGTATTTATACTGTACGCACCCTCACAGAAGTTACGGCATGTATGCTCATAAAATTTACTGCACATAAACTGCACATTGCTCAGCATTTATACTGCATATGTTCATAGTTCGGTTATTGCATTTACACTTATAGCAGTCATACTGCATATACTGCGTTGATACTGCTCGCACACTATCAGTACTCATACTGCACATACGCTGATAGCATTTATACTGCACATTTTCTCATAGCGTTCTTGTTGCACCTGTGTCCATAGCATTTATACTGCACATACACTCATAGCATTTATTCTGCATGTAGCATTGTACTGTATAATAGTTTTTCATAGTTTCATACAACACATATGGTGCATTTTAATGCACATACGGTCATAGAGTTCATACTGTACATATGTTCATGGCATGTATATGGCAAATAGCATTCATACTGTATGCACGCTCATAGCATTCATACTGTACGCACACTCATGGCATTCATAAAACATGTACGCCCATAGTTGTTATATTGCACATATGCTTTTAGCCTTCATACTGAACATAGGCTGATAGCTTATATATCATACATATGATTACAGCATTTGGGCTGTTTGATGAATATGGTATGGTGCGATACATAAGTGCATAGTTTTACACAGGTCATAGGCTCATAACATTGGTACTGTGTGTAGTGCATAGTATTTCGGTCGGGTTTACATCCAGAGCATCCTAGATCCATAGGGTACATATGCTCATAGCAGTCATTCTATTTCATACCCTCATAACATTTATTGGTCATATGCTAGTAGCATAGGGTACACACGGTCATAGCATTTAAACTGTACATGCGTTTGCAGGGTTCATACGGTTCATATGCTCATAGCATCTATTCTGTACATTCGCTCGTAGCATTCATTCTATACATACGTTTTGTTAGCATTTATACTGCATAAGAGTTCATAGCATTTATATATAACTTTAGGGGGGAAAAAATCAAAGCCTTACATGACTTTAATACATACTCAGAGGTTTGTCATACATGACAGCATACACGTCAGGCCTGCCACACCTGCAGGGGGAGGCACTGCATAATGATTGTTTCTGACACGTCTTCAGAGCAATAATATCACGACTCATAGACAGTAATATACCCGTTATGCCTGCCACGTCTGCAGGGGGATGCACTGCACAATTATTGTTACTGACACCTCTTCAGAGCAATAATATCACAACTCATATGCGGTAGAAGACCTGTTACATCTGCCACGTCCGCAGGGGGATGCCCTGTGTAATTATTGTTCTTGACATATTCAGAGCATGACTTTACAAACCATAGGTGGTAGTATGCCCGTTATGCCTGCGACGCCTGCAGGGGGATGCACTGCAATTGTTGTTACTGACACCTCTTCAGAGCAATAATATCATGACTCATGTGCGGTAATATACCTGTTACATCTGTCTCGTCTGCAGGGGGATGCACTGCACAATTATTGTTACTGACTCGTTTTCAGAGCATTAATATCACGTCCTATATACGGTAGAATACTGGTTATGCCTGCCACGTCTGCAGGGATGTGCACTGCATATTTTTCTACTAGCACATTATCAGAGTAATTATAAGACTCTTAGTCGGCAGTATTGCCGATGTGCCTGCCACGACTGCAGGGGGATACACTGCATATTTATTGTTACTGTCTCATCTATAGAGCAATAATATCACGACTCATAGACGGTAGTTGTCATTGGTCTGTGTTCACACACACAGCTATTGCATTGGTATGTGTGAACAGTTTTATCTATCCTGGTGAGGGAAGAGTTAAAACTTCCTGGTTGTTTTCAGCCCAGGCCTCTTGTAGCCAATAGCTGCCAGGGTGTGTCTATTTATTGTCAGCCCAGGCTAGTCTCTGGTTGCTGATGATTACATATACTTCCTGATGTCTTGCTGCTAGCTTTCTACTGCCATGCTGCTATGAAGGCTGGGTGAAACACTCTTTGTTTGTGCTTTTATCTACTATATCTGTTTTTGCATGCACTTTTAGCTATGTTATTTGGCATGCTCTTAGTAGATTTTTAGATATGTTTTTAAGTCGGTTTTGGGATTTATTATCCTTTCTGTTATGTGTCTGTTCACACTGTGTTTGCTCTTGTATCCATTTATGTGAAGTTCTGTGTTTTATATTTCTGTTTTCCTACTGGGCCAGCATCCTGACCACATTGCGGTGTGTGTGCATTGGTCAGTAGTCTATTTGGATTTATTATTAATTGCTATTCCTATAGTGGAGTGGAGTGTCCAGTTTGTGTGTCCAGTGTAAACAGTGTCCTATATCTGGCATCCCTGTTTCTGGTTCATGGTGACTTGGAGTGCACTGGATGTTTCTGAGGGATTGCGGTTTCCTGGTTCTATGTTCCAGTGTGAACAGTGTCCTGTATTTATATTCCTGTTTAGCTATAGATCCCGTTCGGTTTAGTGTTTTGGCTCTCAGTTCTTCTGGTTCATCCCCTTCATCTCCTGCATTTGCTGTATACTTATATTCTGTCTAGTCTTGTTCATTTTAGCATGTCTGCCGTTAATCTGATATCAGGTTTATGAACTGTTTGCTAATTCACTATATTCTGCCCTGTAGTATTTATATTCCTGTCTGTTCCTGGAGTCTGTTGACTTATCTATTTTCCTGTCTAGTATTTTGAACTTTATGTTTCTTAGTTCTTGTATTCGGATCTGTTGAGTTTGGTACATGTCTACTTATCTATAGTGACGTCTGTTCATGACCACAGATCTAGAGAGTCCTCTGTTCATGGATACTGCCCCCTGTTCATGTCCAATAATCTAGTGTCCTCTGTTCATGTCCACTGATGGTGTACTCTGTGCTGCTCACTGATCTGTCTCCTCTGAACTTATATATCATAGAGTTGTATGTTCCTGTTAGTTTTCTGGTTGTGACCGACTATTTATTAGTGTGTGTTTTTATTGGGCCCAAGCATTTTAGTTCAGGGAGGGACCGGCGCCCAGTTGGCGACTCACCGTTTAGGGTGAGTGGGCAAGTAGGAAGGGAGAGCGGTTTTAGGTTCAGTTTAGGGCTCACTCTCCCTGTACCCCCGGTCGGTCAGTCCCCCCCTAACAGTAGTATTTCTGTTATGCCTGCCACATCTGCCGGGTAAAGCACTGCACAATTTTTGTTACATTTTTAGAGCAACAGGTGGTGGTAGGGAATCAAAGCATATTGTTAAAGTTTTTGGCCCTTTATGGGCGAGGGCCTTGCAAGAGGTTATGAATCTAACTAACATGTTAGTATCAGCAATAATAGAGGTGCGAATTCGCCATTTACAGCCAATCGATCGGATGAGACACGAGCATTGATACGCCCCGGCACCTCAAAGCAGTGGGGTTGTCATTACGTGGTTCCTGGTATTTGATAATCATTTGGCCAATTTTGACTAAGGTCTGGTGTTCGGATGAGGTACTTGATAATTAGTTCTTGATTACTGCCAGGTTTTTTGGCCCTCTATAGGCTTGCGGTTTTGGGCACACTTCTGACCGCTGTAAGTATGTTATTGATGGTTATCTATATTATTGTCATTTCTATCATCATTATTAGTATTATAGTTGTTAACATTACTATGTATTGTTGCTGTTTGTTAGTCAGGCAGCCTGTCCACGCTTGGAGCCCCGACCACAAGTGTAAGCCTGTTAGGCTGTATTTGTGGGAGGGGCGTGGTGTATATAACACCCCCTACATACAGGTCAGGGCACGTTGGGCGTTCGCTGACACCCGCCCAACCCTTCCATATATATTTATCATTCGTGGTTTTGGGCACATTCCTGACCGCTGCAAGTATGTTATTGATGGTTATCTATATTATTGTCATTTCTATTATCTTTATTACTATTATAGTTGTTAGCATTACTATGTATTGTTGCTGTTTGTTAGTCAGGCAGCCTGTCCATGCTTGGAGCCCTGACCACAACGGCTAAAGATATTAACAGGAAACTTGGCACACATGTTACTTATATGTCAACAACAAACATAGGATAGGTGATGTAACCCTTACTCACCCCCCATTTACCAGGGGCGGGGTTTATGTTTAAAGTCCCATACAAGTTAATGGGAAATATATGTTACTGCATAACTTCCAAATGGCTGGAGATATTTCGATAATACTTGGTCACATGTTACTTATATGTCCACTTAAGATATAGGATAGTTAATTTAACCCTTAACTACCACCATTTGTGAGGGTCAGGGTTTTCGTTTAAAGTCCCATGCAAATCAATGGGAAATGTATGTTCCCACCAAACTTCCGTACGGCTGGAGATATTTCAACACCTGGTACACATATTACAGGTCGGGATACGAGGTCGGGATAGGAAGTCGGGATAGGAAGTCGGGATGGGAGGAGGACGGGATAGGAGGACGCGATTGGAGGACCGGCATAGGAGGACCGGGATAGGAGGACGGGATAGGAGGTCGGGATAGGAGGTAGAGATAGGTGGACAGGATAGGAGGACGGGATAGGAGGTCAGGATAGGAGGTCGGGATAGGAGGACGGGATAGGAGGTCGAGATAGTAGGTCGTGAAAGGAGGTTGTGATAGGAGGACGGGATAGGAGGACGGGATAGGAGGTCGGGATAGGAGGACAGGATAGATGGACTGGATAGGAGGACAGGATAGGAGGATGGGATAGGAGGACGGGAAAGGAGGACAGGAAAGGAGGTCGAGATATGAGGACAGGAAAGGAGGATGGGATGGGAGGACAGGATAGGAGGACGGGATAGGAGGACAGGATAGGAGGATGGGATAGGAGGACGGGATAGGAGGACGGGATAGATGGACGGGATAGAAAGACGGGATAGGAGGATGGGATAGGAGGACGGGATAGGAGGACAGGAAAGGAGGACGGGAAAGGAGGTCGAGATAGGAGGACAGGAAAGGAGGTCGAGATAGGAGGACGGGAAAGGAGGATGGGAAAGAAGGTCAAGATATGATGACGGGAAAGGAGGATGGGAAAGGAGGTCGGGATAGGAGGTCGGGATAGTAGGTCGTGAAAGGAGGTTGTGATAGGAGGACGGGATAGGAGGACGGGATAGGAGGTCGGGATAGGAGGACAGGATAGATGGACTGGATAGGAGGACAGGATAGGAGGATGGGATAGGAGGACGGGAAAGGAGGACAGGAAAGGAGGTCGAGATATGAGGACAGGAAAGGAGGATGGGATGGGAGGACAGGATAGGAGGACGGGATAGGAGGACAGGATAGGAGGATGGGATAGGAGGACGGGATAGGAGGACGGGATAGATGGACGGGATAGGAGGATGGGATAGGAGGACGGGATAGGAGGACAGGAAAGGAGGACGGGAAAGGAGGTCGAGATAGGAGGACAGGAAAGGAGGTCGAGATAGAAGGACGGGAAAGGAGGATGGGAAAGAAGGTCAAGATATGATGACGGGAAAGGAGGATGGGAAAGGAGGTCGGGATAGGAGGTCGGGATAGTAGGTCGTGAAAGGAGGTTGTGATAGGAGGACGGGATAGGAGGACGGGATAGGAGGTCGGGATAGGAGGACAGGATAGATGGACTGGATAGGAGGATGGGAAAGAAGGTCAAGATATGATGACGGGAAAGGAGGACGGGATAGGAGGACAGGAAAGGAGGTCGAGATAGGAGGACGGGAAAGGAGGATGGGAAAGAAGGTCAAGATATGATGACGGGAAAGGAGGACGGGATAGGAGGACGGGATAGGAGGTCGAGATAGTAGGTCGTGAAAGGAGGTTGTGATAGGAGGACGGGATAGGAGGACGGGATAGGAGGTCGGGATAGGAGGACAGGATAGATGGACTGGATAGGAGGACAGGATAGGAGGATGGGATAGGAGGACGGGAAAGGAGGACAGGAAAGGAGGTCGAGATATGAGGACAGGAAAGGAGGATGGGATGAGAGGACAGGATAGGAGGACAGGATAGGAGGACGGGATAGGAGGACGGGATAGGAGGACGGGATAGGAGGACGGGATAGGAGGACGGGATAGATGGACGGGATAGAAAGACGGGATAGGAGGATGGGATAGGAGGACGGGATAGGAGGACAGGAAAGGAGGACGGGAAAGGAGGTCGAGATAGGAGGACGGGAAAGGAGGATGGGAAAGAAGGTCAAGATATGATGACGGGAAAGGAGGATGGGAAAGGAGGTCGGGATAGGAGGTCGGGATATGATGACGGGATAGGAGGCCGGGATATGACAACAATATATGAGGACGGAATATGAAGTCAAAAGCTTCCTCCTTTGTTTATTTTCCTCCCCAACAAGGATTAGGAAGGAAAAACCGGGCAACGCCGGTTACTCAGCTAGTATATATATAAAGCAAAACCATTGGTAGTTGCAGTATATTTTAATACCTTTTTTATTGGACTAACAAGATTTTGTAGAGACAAACTTTCGGGATTCCTCCCTTTATCAAGTCATGAGCATTTCTGAGCTCACAAGGAGAAAACACACTTTCTATCTCACAAAATATACAGGGGCTAAGACAACATATGTGGAGAAGGGACATTAAGTTGGGCCATAAATTGTATAGCTATAGGACGATAGACTACATAGACTACAGATAAGGATGAGGGGGAGGGGGCTGGAGAGCAGAGGTGAGAATGGTGATTACGCTGGACAGAGGAGAAAGGACAATTTTACTACAGAACCATAGACTGAAGATAAGACTTAGACAGGGGAGGGGGAGCAGGGGTGTAATGGTGTTAGAGCAGGGAGAGGGAAGACAGTTTAGCACAGGTTATAGGAAATTTTGATAATGGGATAAGAAGCTTAAATCCAAATTAAGTCCTCTGCTCTTGTAGTCATAAAAAACTATCATTTTGACTTATAGAATTCCTTCTCACACACAACTACTTCAGCTTCAACAGTGAAATATACCTACAGATGATGGGAACTGCTATGGGGACCAGGATGGCACCACAATATGCCAATCTGTTCATGGCTAACCTTGAAGAGCGATTCCTGATTACCCAAATCACAAACCCTACAGATACTACAGATACATTGATGATATTTTCATTGTTTGGACTGAAGGAGAGGATAAACTCAAACAATTTCATGATGCCTTCAACACATTTAATCCATCCATCAAACTCAAAATGGACTTCTCTACAGAAAGTGTAAACTTTCTGGACACCACTATAACTATAAACAAGGACACAATACAGACATCTGTATACAGAAAACCCACAGACCGATTCAGCTATTTACACAATTCAAGTTCCCATCCGTCCCACACCAATAAATGCATCATATACAGCCAAGCCATCAGGTACCACCGCATCTTCTCCAACCCTGATGACAGAGACACACATAGCTGAGAAATTTAAACAAGAATGTTACAAACCAAGGACCATCCATAAGAAAATCCCCTCTGCTCTTCAAACACCACGTGAACACCTGCTGCGATACAGAGAGAAACAAACCTCATCACGCATACCACTGGTAACCACATACAATCCCACCCTTGAGGAAATACGCAAAATCATCAAGGACCTGCAGCCAATACTAGCAGAAGATGAGGTGTTAAAGCAAATCTTTCCTGAACCACCCATCTTGGCCTTCAGACAACCACCCAACTTAAAACAAAAGCTGGTCAATAAGAAACTACCCACAGACACATCAGATACAGACAATGGGACCAAACCCTGCACCAAACCGCGCTGTAAACTCTGTCAACACAAATTCTGAGGCCTCCTACAACAACAAGACATACAACATCAAGGGACAATACTCCTGCACCACAGATAATGTAGTCTACATGATACAATGCACCAAGTGTGACCTGGGATGTTACATTGGTGAGACCAGTCAGCCACTCAATAAAAGGATGAACCTCCACAGATCATCCATCAACAACCATAGAGAAAAGGACTATTGCACCCCAGTTGGACACCATTTCACCCAAACAGGCCACTCCCTACAGGACCTCAAAAATCAAGATCCTGAAAGGAAACTTTAAGAACACCAAGGAACAGAGGGCTTAATGTGGATTTAAGCTTCTTATCCCATTATCAAAATTTCTTTTAACCTGTGCTAAACTGTCTTCCTTCTCTCTGCTCTAACACCATTACACCCCTGTTCCCCCTCTCCTGTCTTAGTCTTATCTTCAGTCTATGGTTCTGTAGTAAAATTAAATTGTCCTTTCTAATCTGTCCAGCGTAATCACCATTTTCACCTCTGTTCTCCAGCCCCCCCCCCCCCCCTCATCCTTATCTGTAGTCTATCGTCCTATAGCTATACAATTTATGGCCCAACTTAATATCCATTCTCCACATATGTTGTTTTAACCCCTGCATATTTTGTGAGATAGAACGTGTGTTTTCTCCTTGTGAGCTCAGAAATGCTTATGACTTGATAAAGGGAGGAATCCCGAAAGCTTGTCTCTACAAAATCTTGTTAGTCCAATAAAAAAGGTATTACAAGATACTGCAACTACAGATGATTTAGCTTTTTGCATCACTGGACTAATATGGCTACTCCTAACTAATATATATATATATATATATATATATATATATATATATATATATACATTTCAACTGACCTAAACAATTAAGTTAGCATGTCAACAGTACGTAAGTAAGAACAGAATCACGATGGCAACACAGTGGACAGTGTAACACGATATCAATGGGACTCTGTT
Organism: Hyla sarda; assembly: GCF_029499605.1. Taxonomy (NCBI): domain Eukaryota; kingdom Metazoa; phylum Chordata; class Amphibia; order Anura; family Hylidae; genus Hyla; species Hyla sarda. The sequence goes on from NC_079192.1 coordinate 73,916,380, forward strand.
AAACAGAACTGGTCCTCGGTAGATGGGGTGCAGCAAGTGTAGATGAATAGAACATGCACTAAAGAAATAAAGAAGCCAGCTTCTTTATAACTTCAGTGCATGTTCTAAGATAACATGTCAGTTTGCATTGTAAATAAGAATCCCCCTACACACCCACACACAAATTAGCAAAAATACTTTTTTTATTTATTTTGTTTATTTTTAAGGTCACTTTGCAACTTTTTTTTTCCAGTTTTTATCATTTTTTTATTTTTTTTACAGAAAAAGTATGGATAAAAACACCACTGGTTCCACATAAACCAAGCCCTCATATCGGTCTGTAGGAAAAGTAAAGGATGAGGAGGAGGAGGAGGTAAAAAATAGAAAAAAAATACAAAAATTGGTCTGGTCCTTAAGGGGTAAAATTTTTGTATAACCTGTTAAAATCAGAAGTCTTAAAAGTTCAAGGGTATTCCATAAGGGGCTGTAATTGCAGCTATATCCTAACTTTTTGCTAAATATCACGAAAAGAAAGAGATATAACTGTAAAATGTTACAATGAAATTTTTAGCTTCATCTCAAGGACTTTCATCTGCTGGTAATTTTTTATTTTGATTGTATATGAAACTGTAAATGCCGGGGTGATTGGACACAAAAGATTCCATTAATAGGACAATGGTAGAGAAGCTGGAAAAGTACTTGACAATTTAAATCTGGGCCAGAGGTTGGAACAGTACGCGGAGATATTTGCAGCTCAAGGACGTGCCGATGCATTCATTCATACGGCAGTTCAGCTGATGATTATTGATTCATAAAACTCCCAGAAATTCAAGAACATATATAGTTGATTCAGATCACAGTTTGTTTTAAGATTTAATTACTTATTTAATTGACCCATCAAAAATAAAGGAATTCCCAAGATTTGGTCTTAAAAACACCAGAGGAACAAAAACTTTCTCACTTGAGTGTTTACAATTTGTTTGAATTTAATCTCAGTGGTGGATTCTACATAGTTAACCTGTTCACTGCTGTTCTGCCACTGAAGATTAAAAAATATACAGTATTTACAGTAACATAAGTAGATTTATTGTTCTGATAAAATATATAGAAGCCTAGAAAACTGTTGGCCGAAAAAGACAACCTGGTTCATCTAGTTTTCCCTTTAGTGTTTCCTTTTTATGTTTATCTTAGGATAGATATATGTTTATTCCTGACATGCCAACATTCACTGAGGATTTATAATCCACATCTGAAAGTATATTCCAAGTATCTACTTCTTCTTCTGTTTCTTCTGCTCTTAACCAGCTATCCTTAGATTGTGCCCCTTGTTCTTGTGTTTAGTTTCTTATTAAGACACTAGATGAGTACCTAAACTTTGTGGGAGCGAAAAAGCAACAATAAGGATCTTGTCCTCATATATTGACCTCATATTCCATCCTCATATTTCAACCTTATTTTCTATCCTCAATATCCTGACCTCAGATACTGTCCTGATACCTCATCCTCATATCCCAACCTTGTATCCTGTCCTCATATCTAGGGATGAGCGAATAGAATCTGTCGAATCCAAATTCGTTACGAATTTCAGGGAAAATTTGATTTGCAACGAATTTGAATATCGCCGCAATTCGATTGCGCAAATTCCTTCATTAAACTCCATTTAGTGCGGTCCCGGCTCCAGGGCATCAAAAATGGCAGATCCACATGTGAGGACATTGGGCAAGGAATCCTGGGAAGGCAGGAACAAGAGTCAGCGGGATGACCCTGAATCACATGCAGCATGCAGCCTATCAGCAGACAGCCACCCCTGTGATGTCACAACCCTATATAATCGGCAGCCATCTTGCAGCCAGTCCCATCAGCGTTCTATTACAGAGAGATAGTGACAGACAGCAGTGTGTTGCACAGAAAAGCATTTTTACAGCAGCCATTCACATCCCAGTAACATCAAGTTTTACTGCAGAGAGAGAGAGAGGGACAGAGAGCAGTGTGTTGCACAGAGAAGCTTTTTTACAGCAGCGATTCACCTCAAGCCCAAATCCAGCCTAGAAGTACTGATAGGGAAAAGAGTGAGATTGAGAGAAAGAGTGCAATTTTGGGTGTAGTACACAGCGACTGTGTGCTGCTGCACTGGTGTGTACAACAACTGAAAAGCTAATAGTAGCCAGCCAGTTATGGTGAGTAGAGCACTTAAAGCGTATTGTCCTCTCTTAAGTGTAACCTGTGCGTACATCTAAGTGGTGTACCATTTTGTTGCTGTTAAAGACTTAAGGGCCTAGATACTGTGAAAGGCCAGCCAAAAGTACACACCTGCTGGTGTTGTGGACAAATACTGTTTTAAGTGTAGTGGAGTGTATTGTAATCCCCTCATGTACGCAAGTATGTCAGGCAGAGAAGTGCCAGGATGCACACAGAGGAGTAGCAGAGGCCTAAATTCTTCAGGCAGAGGTTGTAGCAGAATAGGGGTGAGTGGCAGCAGGAGTCGCAACGAGAGGCCTGGGCTCTCGGTATCAGCTAGCGGTTGTGTCTCGACCAGCAACCTATCTGCTGTCATCGATTGGTTACCACGGTCATCCACTTCATCACAAGTGACATCTGACACCCCCAGTCAAAGTCGGTGGGTTCCTCAGACACAAACCTCAGTTAGCATGGCTCGGGAGCAGTCCCTGTCCTGCTATTGCCTCTGTCCAATGCTGTTCCTTACACACAGAAGTATTGCATGCTGTGGGTTCAGCTCCACTATTTAGTGAGGACGATCTACTAGTGGACAGTCAGCAGCTACTTCCGCCACTTCCTCCGCTAGGCGAGCAAGTAGTGATGAGGAGAGTGGCGTGGGAGTTAATGTTGCAAGTGTTCAGGCTCCTAAAGCAGACACCGTTGAGGAACCCGAGGAAGACATCACTGACACGCAGACACAACTTGATGATGATGAAGCTGATAGCACTTGGGGGCTGGGTGCAGAAGGGGCTTCATCATCATCATCAGGAGAAGAGGGTTGCATGTTGCCCGTAAGGCAGCAGCTGAGCCAGCAAGATGGTAGCATGGTTGGCAGGCAGCATGCAGGATGGCAGAAGTGGAACGTCTGGAGCCGAACATGCCTGGGGTAGACCACCTGCTACCCAGCCTACCTTCCAGGGAGGTAGTGAAACAGGGGTTTCTGAAGTCGGTGGCAGTAGCAGTCAATTAGTGCAGACTGTTGGTGGGAAAATCAGCTACTCGGCGGTGTAACAGTTTTTAATCAAGGATCCGGAGGATGTTAACCTGGGCACATTCAAGATGTGTAGGCAGAAGGTGAAGCGTGGCCAGGGTCCCAATGTTGGCATCACAGCCCTGCATCAACATATGTAGCGTCACCATAAAGCGGCCTGGGAGAACCATGGCTCCGATGTGGTGGTCCAGCCTGCTGCATCACCCAGTGACACGCCCCTCCCTGTTTAAACCAGCCAAGGCTCCACCACCTCAGCCGAAGAGAGCTGTGTGTCATACCCATCTTCACACAACAATTTAACCTGACCAGGGTTAACAAAACCTCTTATATTCCATGTGCTCAGAAAAAAATATAACTTCTATTAAATATAACTAATATTGTGAACCGGTGAGAAAACACAACCCTATTTGCGTCTGTAACTGCTTAGTCCGCACATGTTACACTGGGGACCACAGTTAAGAACCCAAGAAATAGCTAAAAGGTAAGTATTACACCCGCTAAATTTATGGTGAACAGTGGAGAAAGAAATATACCACTCCTATTGTGACACTCTTAACAGGAGGATGTTTATCTGGGGTTGCTAATTCCCTCCCAAATAGAAAATTGCACTCTGAATCGGGGTGTTATGATCCACTCTTATTGATCCACTGTGGTTGTACAATCTCCCTTCACTTATTATGTGTAATATTGCAATGGTTAATGAATCATAAATACATATTCCACTCAAAGATGAAAACTAAGGGATTAAATGAAGGGTTTAATTATACGGTATTCAGCTAAATATGTTTTATTTGTGCTAGGGAAGTTTCCACCAATTATGCCCTACCTGTCCAAAGGCTTTTTCACGGATTATATTTTTTTACTTGGTTGAGATTATATGAGAGCTAGCCCTTGAGTCCCCTATGATTTTAAATATATGTACCCTATAGGAAATTATGGATTGGTCTCCAAGTATCCTCCCCATGAAATTATAAATTATTATAAATATGTAAGGTGCTCCAATACATAGAAATACATGATATCTAATGAATCCACAGTTGTACAGTGGTATTTATGCTCAATTGGGAGCTCTGGTATGGGACTTGAAATTCATCCCAGGACGAGTGGCTAGCAATGAATTTAGAGTGCAAATGGGTATTAGCATGCATGCATAGAGACACTGCCCTAGATGGAGATCGTGGCCGGATAATTGTATATGTATGTACTGAGTGTATTAATTTATTTACAGTACCATACAGCTAATAGAGTGCGGGCGAAGAAGTCTGCGCACAGCTGATAATGCCGAAGCCTGAAGATGGATATTGTGGCCGTAAGGCATGAGTATGCGCATGCCTGTCGCTATGTTTACATCAACCAGGTGTTTTTGTTTTGATCACGTGGAGTTCATGTGCATCGGAGTTGGGAGTCGGCGCAAAAGAGATCAGATGGACCTGAGGTGGACGAATGTTTACATGTTGACATGTACTGATTGGACACTTAATGAAGCAATTGTATTTGTGGATATCAGGCACATGGAATGGTTGGTGTGTGATGTCAGCCAATAACACACATGCAGATTGGCTGGGGATCGGTAGTTATTTGATAATGGTTCTGATTGGGATAATGGGGGAGATGTATCAAAACCCGTCCAGAGGAAAAGTTGCTGAGTTGCCCATAGCAACCAATCAGATCGCTTCTTTCATTTCTGAAAGGGCCTCTGAAAAATGAAAGAAGTGATCTGATTGGTTGCTATGGGCAACCTAGCAACTTTTCCTCTGGACAGGATTTGATAAATCACCCTCAATATGTGTATGATGGAGATCTGGTTTTGGCTGGTAGATAGGCAGTTTCCAATTGGCGCACAAACGAGTGTTGTCAAGATGACACCTTATAAAAAGGGGCCATTTGTGGCTGACACTCAATGCTGTCAGTTGTTCCCCTTGATAAAGCCACATGTAGTGGTGAAACATGTCGGGGTGTGACAGTACTATATTTTAATTGCAACCCTATTGCGTCTTGTGCTATTCAGTGATCACAATACGGAGTATTTAATATATTAGTGGTTGTTAGCCACCTGTGGTGCACAGCAGGCTAATGGTTATTGTTCCACAGTTTTCATCTATGAATGGAATATTTATTAATGATTTATTAACCATTGAGGTATTACACATAATAAGTGGAGGGAGATTGTACAACCAGGTGGATCAATAAGGTTGGGTCATAACACCCCAATCCAGAGTGCAATTTTCCTTTTGGGATGGAATTAGCAACCCCAGATATACATCCTCCTGCTAAGAGTGGCACAATAGGAGTGGTATATTTCTTTCTCCACTGGTTACCATAAATTTAGCGGGTGAAATACTTACCTGTTATCTATTTCTTAGGTTCTTAACTGTGCCCCCCCCCCCCCCCCCCCCGTGTAACACGTGTGTACTAAGCAGTTACAGACACAAATAGGGTTGTGTTTTTAAGTGTGTGCTTTCTCACCGGTTCATAATATTAGTTATATGTAATAAAAGTTAAATTTTATTCTGAACACATGGAATATAAGAGGTTTTGTTAACTCCGGTCGGGCTAAATTGTGGTGTGGTTTTGGTACTCTACATATGTTCTTGAGGCCTGTTTATAGTAGATTGCTTCATACCCATCTTCTGTCGCTCCAGATGCTCCTGCTCCTCCTACTTTTAGTCAGTCATTCCGCCAGCAATCCATCGGCGAAGCCATGTCCAAGAGACAACAGTATGCACCCATTTATCCAATGGTGCAGAAGCTGAATGTGCTCCTGTCCAAGTTGTTGATGCTGTGGTCCCTCCCTTTTCAAGTGGTGGACTCTGCACCTTTCAGAGAACTGATGGCTTATGCTGAGCTGAGGTGGAGAGTCCCAAGCCATCATTCCTTTGCTAAGAAGGCAGTGCCAGCCCTGCACAATTTTGTGGAACAGAAGGTGGGCCAGTCCTTGAGCCTGTCGGTGTGTACCAAAGTGCACGGCAGCACCGACGTGTGGAGCTGTAACTACAGTCAGGGACAATACATGTCCTTTATGGCTCACTGGGTGAATGTGGTTCCTGCACCGCCACAACAGCAGCTTAGACAGGTCACACCGCTACCGCCTTTATGCTCTCAGACCATTGGTCCGGTGACAGTGTGCAACTCCGCCTCCCCTTCCTCCACAGTGTCCTCAGCCTCCACTGCACGGACAAGTCTTAGTGCCCCTTCAGCATACCATGTGTGCAGGGCACGGCAGTGTCACACTGTTATTCACATGGTTTGCCTTGGCAAACAGAGTCACACAGGGGAGGAACTGCTAAAAGTAATTCATCAAGAAATGGAATCATGGCTTACTGCATGAAAACTGCCAATGGGAACCATGGTGGCCGACAATGAGGCATGCACCCTTCATGGCACACGGATTCAATCTTTTTGTCAAGCGGTTCCTGAATTGTTTCCCCTAGCTGCAAGACATCCAAACAATGGGAAAGGAAACTTTTCATGCACTTCAGCCACTCGTACACCGCAAAGAACACCCTCCTTGAGCTGCAGCGTCAGAACGGTATCCTCCAACATAGTCTGATTTGCAACGTTTCCACACGTTGGAATTCCACCCTGTTGGATGGACTATACCAACAGAGAAAAGCTATCACAGATTTCTTGATGATCCAAGTGGATAGGGGGACTTCCCTGTGTAACTTCAATGTGAACCAGTGGCAGCTCATACGTGACACCTGCCGATTGCTCAGGCCCTTGGAGAAAGCCATAACACATTGGAAAAAAAGGAGTTCACAATATACCACTTTGAATGAAATATAATTTTTATTGAATACAATTCCTTAAAAATAAGGACAGCAGTCTCAAAACCTGGACCAAATGAGGGCCACAGTGATTCAGCTGGGCGACCAAACAGAGAGCTTGTATAATAAAAAAAATGTAACAGGGAGCACCTGTCTAGTGAAGTCCTTAATGCGTTTATGGAGGAAGGGATAATTATATAACAATACTATTGGCTCCACAGCAAAATCCCTATCACATGGGTGCTACAGATTCCTATATTGATTACTCCATATATAACTAAAGAGTGAAAACATCACTACTCAAAGACAAGGTGCATGACATAATAATAAAGTGCCTAGTGCTTACCCATTGTGTTGCTGCTCTGTACCCGAACGATGTTTCATATCCTTTTTCAAAGGGCTGTTGCTGTCTATTGCCTCCATAATGCTGATATTTGATCCAGAAATTACTACGTTGTGTGCGTGGTCACTATGCGGCACCGCTGTGGTGTCCGTGATCTCCTGCCCCACTTTCAGACTGCGCAGGACCAGCGAACTACGACACCGGGCATGAACGCCCAGCTCCAGAGACCGGGACGGACAAGGCAGCTTGGCAACGGACGCCTCGCATAATCTGAAAAAAAAAAATCATTATAATATATATATGTGTGTGTGTAGCAACAAGAGAATACAGCAGCACACGGCTAGCACAAAGATATGTAAAAACATGAGTATATAGATAAAACATGAGTATATAGATAGAACATGAAAAGCTATACAGCTGTAGTGCAATAAATGAAAATATGAAACTATGAAATTATGAGGTACTTAGCTTGCAAATTTGGCGGCCAAATAGCGTGGACCGTCCCACCACGGCAAGGTGACCTCATTCTGGGACGGACCCTACACTATGAATATGCCTCTGTGTGAACAGTTCAACAGGCATTGAAAGGTCTGAAACATCCAAGGCACCTTATATACACCTAATAGAGGTGGGTGGGGTGCAGGAGCCAACATGGAGGTAGCCACTCCCCCGTATGTGTAATACAAACAAAGAATAAGTTGGCCAGCACTATTTGATTCCAAACTATTGTATAGACCTGGCTCACAGGTGCAAACTGCTGGGCTAAATATACAGCAACAAGAGAATACAGCAGCACACTGCTAGCACAAAGATATAGATAAAACATGAGTATATAGATAAAACATGAGTGTATAGATAGAACATGAAAAGTATACAGCTGTAGTGCAATAAATGAAAATATGAAACTATGAAATTATGAGGTACTTAGCTTGAGAATTTGGCGGCCAAATAGCGTGGACCGTCCCACCACGGTAAGGTGACCTCATTCTGGGACGGACCCTACACTATGAATATGCCTCTGTGTGAACAGTTCAACAGGCATTGCCACTAGTGTTAGTTCATAAATTTATACACAAATACAAAAGTTACAAAATACAATATATACATATATGTGTTATGTTTGAATATGTGTATGTGTCCCAAAAATGATCACCATTATAAAGTTAAATAAAATGTAACTAAATATTGATCAAATAAAAATGATCAAACACCAATGTACCATTTATATGTTTGTAATCCACATTACTTTCAAAATGAGGGAAGAGGAAAACATTATTTAATTCATGTTGTGTGGTGCCACCATAATGAAACCCCAAATAAGTGTTCCCAGTACCCCATTAAAAATGCTGATGTGCAAGTAACATAACATAATACCACACAGAAAAATTATAAGTGAAAAAAAATGTAGAAAAATTATATGATCATGATTAAATTATTATCATGATCATATGAAAAACATAAATCCCCACATGAAAAACCCCTTTGTAGAAGCCACCTTGTTAGTCTGTCGCCAGGTTACGGGATGAACAATGTCATTCCACTGCTTCATTTACTACAACACGTGTTGGAAGCGATGGCTGGTCAGGGCACTGGAGAGGTGGTGCCTACATCTCGCGGCCACATGAACCTTATGGGGGCTGAACAGGAGGAGGAGGGGGAGGGGCACAATGGAGGAGATGTGCAGTTTTTCTAGTCATCTAACAGGAGAGGAGGAGCAGTAGCAGCCACAGGAGCTATAGGGTTATGAGAAGGCGAGACAGAGGACCCAGACAGTGACAGTATGCAGTGGAGATGGAGGCAAGGAGTCCCTCCGAGTCACTTGCAAAAATGGCACAATGCATGCTCACTTGCTTACCGCTGAATTGTTACAATTCAGCAGCGGGATGACTTCTGTCTCTCCAACTTATTAGACCCTCACTACCTGCACAAAATGGGGGCCTTTTTTACCCACTGAGAGGGAGGACAAACTGAAGTATTACAGAGACATCCTACGTATTTAGTTTGCCGATGCCTATCTGCGCCATCATCCATCCTCTCCCAGGTCTGATTCGGGAGACCCTCTGTGCTCACCTTCCACTGCCATGGCTGCTGGGGAGGAGTGGGTTGGCAGGAGCAGTACCAGCTCCATCAGCAGCAGCCTGATTCTACAGTTGCTGATGAGTAGCTTTCTTCACCCGCATAGTGAAGCAACTCATCAGCAGCAGGTAGACCTGGAGCAGGACCTGAACCAGCGGGTGGTGGCATACCTTGACATGACCATGCCAACACAGCTTGAAGATCCGCTGGACTTCTGGGCAGCCAAACTTGATTTGTGGCTGCAAATAGCAGAGTTTGCCCTGGAAAAGCTGTCCTGCCCGGCCAGTAGTGTGTCGTCAGAGCGGGTGTTTAGTGCCCAAGGAGATCTCGTCTGTCCACGAAAAATGTGGAGAGACTGACCTTTGTGAAAATGAATCAGGCATGGATCAGCCAGGATTTCCACCCACCAATGCCTGATGCATCAGAGTAGATTGACCATGGTGCCACACCAACACTTCACTAATATGGATAGTGCCAAACAGATTTAAGGTGATGCTCCCCAGTTACAAACATTCTTCTGCATCAGACCACAAATAAGTAATGATGATATGCATTAGCTAAAACTTAGCTTTTCCTAGGATAAAATATATGTACCCAAAATGTTTTTTTAACCCCTTAAGGACTCAGGGTTTTTCCGTTTTTGCACTTTCGTTTTTTCCTCCTTACCTTTAAAAAATCATAACCCTTTCAATTTTCCACCTAAAAATCCATATTATGGCTTATTTTTTGCGTCGCCAATTCTACTTTGCAGTGACATTAGTCATTTTACCCAAAAATGCACGGCGAAACGGAAAAAAAAATCATTGTGCGACAAAATCGAAAAAAAAACGCCATTTTGTAACTTTTGGGGGCTTCCGTTTCTACGCAGTGCATATTTCGGTAAAAATTACACCTTATCATTATTCTGTAGGTCCATACGGTTAAAATGATACCCTACTTATATAGGTTTGATTTTGTCGCACTTCTGGAAAAAATCATAACTACATGCAGGAAAATTTATACGTTTAAAAATGTCATCTTCTGACCCCTATAACATTTTTATTTTTCCACGTACGGGGCGGTATGAGGACTCATTTTTTGCGCCGTGATCTGAAGTTTTTATTGGTATGATTTTTGTTTTGATCTGACTTTTTGATCACTTTTTATTCATTTTTTAATGTTATAAAAAGTTACCAAAATACGCTTTTTTGGACTTTGGAATTTTTTTGCGCGTACGCCATTGACCGTACGGCTTAATTAATGATATATTTTTATAGTTCGGACATTTACGCACCCGGCAATACCACATATGTTTATTTTTTTTTTTTTTACACTGTTTTATTTTTCTTATGGGAAAAGGGGGGTGATTCAAACTTTTATTAGGGAAGGGGTTAAATGACCTTTATTAACACTTTTTTTTTACTTTTTTTTTGCAGTGTTATAGGTCCCATAGGGACCTATAACACTGCACACACTGATCTTTCATCCTGATCACAGGCGTGTATTAACACGCCTGTGATCAGCATTATCGACGCTTGACTGCTCCTGCCTGGATCTCAGGCACGGAGCAGTCATTCGTCGATCGGACACCGGGGAGGCAGGTAAGAGCCCTCCCGGTGTCCGATCAGCTGTTCGGGACGCCGCGATTTCACCGCGGCGGTCCCGAACAGCCCGACTGAGCAGCCGGGATACTTTCAGTTTCACTTTAGAAGCGGCGGTCAGCTTTGACCGCCGCTTCTAAAGGGTTAATACCGCACATCGCCGCGATCGGCGATGTGTGGTATTAGCCGCGGGTCCCGGCCGTTGATTAGCGCCGGGACCCACGCGATATGATGCGGGATCGCGGCGCGATCCCGCTTCATATCGCGGGAGCCGGCGCAGGACGTAAATATACGTCCTGCGTCGTTAAGGGGTTAAATAAAAAAAAAGGAAAGGTATGCAAAAAACACCATGTGCCACCTACACCACCAAGTATTGATGTTATGCGGAGATCTCTAAAAGGTGACATATATATAACATATATCTAAATAAGTTATAAACATAAAAGTAAAATTGGAGATTGGAAGTCTGACATCAAAATGCGGAAATTAAAGGGGTATTCCTGTTGTTTTTTTTTTTTTCATAACAACTGGCTCCAGAAAGTTATACAGATTTTTTAATTACTTCTAATAAAAATCTTAATCCTTCCAGTACTTATCAACTGTTAAATTTGAGTTGTTCTTTTCTGCCTGAAAACAGTGCTCTCTGCTGACACCTCTATCTGTCTCAGGAACTGTCCAGAGCAGGAAAGGTTTGCTATAAGGATTTGCTCCTGCTCTGGACAGTTCCTGAGACAGATAGAGGTGTCAGCAGAGAACACTGTTGTCAGACAGAAAAAGGGCAACTCAACTTCAGCAGCTGATAAGTACTGGAAGGATTAATATTTTTTATAGAGTAAAAGTAAATTACAAATCTGTTTAACTTTTGCAGCCAGTTGATATGAAAACAATGTTTTTGTTTTTTACCGGAACACCCCTTTAATGGAATTATAGCGGGAAATTAAAGGGGTATTCCAGTATCCTACATTTTTTTAAGTACGTTTTTTTCATTCTGCCGAGATGAGCTCAGCCAATCACTGATTAAGGCAGGAATGCTTTAAGGGATTTTCTATTTCATTACTACGGCTATTTTAGGAACTGAAATGGTGCGTTTTAATGTTGCGGCTACCACATGCAGATGAATCTAGGCCCATACACCCAATACTGCATCCTTGTATGGGGAAGGGGAGAAGAGGGATTTGGACACTTTTATAAGTTAGGCCCAGCAAAGCCAAAGTAGGCAAGTAACAGCAGCATTGTGTTGTGAATTCTATGTACTGTGACAGTAAAACAGTTGATGTATGTATGATGTATGTTTGACATTCATTTCCTTAAAGGAGTTACTCAGGAACAGAAAAACACAGCTAATTTCTTTCCAAAACAGCTCCACGTCTGTCTCCAGATTGGGTGGGATTTCACAACTTGGCTCCATTCACTTAAATGGAACTGACCAGACAGGGAGCAGTTTTTGAAAGAAAACAGCTCTGTTTTTCTATTATTGGATCACCCTTTAACTGATATCTGGTGCATAGCTATTTTTAAATGGGCATTTGTCTTGTTTGATTATTATTAGAGATGAGCAAACTTTTGAAAAATTAGATTCGGCCGATTCCCCGAATTTTCCAAAAAAATTAGTTTTGGTCCAGATTTATTTGCTGTGAATCTATATTAAAAACAGCTATATCTGGCCTAGAGAGCATCAATAGGGGTGTAGAACACTTTGCTTTGTCCTAACACGCATAGGGAGTGAAGTGAAATAATACTGTTCTTCAGTATGACATGCAGATTACAGGCATCACTATTAGAATCACTGCCACAGAGCGTCTGGATGTGGTAGATTTTTAATGTAATTTTTATTTAATTTAATTTGAATTTATTTAACGTTTTTCGATTACCCATTCTGGTGAGCATCAAGCTAGTGCTCTGTCGGGAGGCGAGCTACCTGCTGTTCCAGCCCCTGCCTCTCAGTGCACTCCGATACTCTGACTGTCCACTTAAAAAGGGAGGGACTGCAGTACCAGCAACTTGGACAGGAGCACATTCAGCTTCTGTGCCATTGGATAAGTGGGCGCATAAAGCTAGAAGTGGCTGCTGTGAAAAAGCTTGTACTTGTATCTTAAAATCGAGCTGGGGGTCCTCTGCCAGGTGAGATACCATCTGTTCCAGCCCCTGCCTCTCAATGCCCCCCTGACTATGAAACTGCGAATGTTTCATTTAATCAGTTAAGGTTAATTGTTATTGCTCCAAGCTGTTTCATTGGATTCTTGTGATAATTCCACAGGTAATCTGACAACGACGACCATAGGGCCTCAGTCTTGAAAAGATTACATCAATTTTTTTTATTTAAATTTAAGATTTATATTAGATTTCCAAATTTAATGGCCCAGTGTTTACTTTGACCTAATACTGCATGACCTGTAAGGATATCACCCTGGGGATAGCTGTGGGATTGTCCTTGACACCGCCGCAGGACACGTTTCCATTTCAATCTGCAGGCAAACAACAGTTCTTTATGCAAGTCCTGTCCCTCGCCAGCTTTATCAGACAGGTTGTAGGATAAATAAAAAAAACTTAAGACAGGAACAAACAAAACCCTAGACCGTCTATTCACTAACTAAACAATCCAGCATGCCCTGACTATCCACTGGTGGGCTTTCCCTGGCCAGTTAAAGTTATGCCTCCTGCAACCTTCTCACTGTTCACACACAGCGTTTGCAACCTCTTGCTCTGTGTCTCGTCCACACTTCACTGTTTGGGTCACTCACAGCCCAGGCTGTGTGTTCCTCACCAGGACCCCTGCATCCCCCTAGAGCCACCTTGCTGTCTTCTAGGGAGAGCCCCAACTATTATGTCTGTTTTCTTGTTAAACACACTTCCCTTTTATGCTACCTCATTAATTAGGCCACAGGTGGAGGTTTCTCCAGGGTTAGCTAGGCAAATACACCCTTTCCTTGCCACACTGTCACAGACCACAAAACCAAAACTAACAAGGAGTCACATGGTGGCACAATGAAATCGCCTAGAGGTGACAGCAGCATGAGGAGACCATAATCTGGCAGAATGACACAGCCTGCAGCTTACGGCAGCATGAGGAGACAATAGAGTGGCCGAATGAGGCAGCATCAGGAGTCCTGAAAGTGATCTGGTGACAGAGTGGTGCTGTGGTTGTCAATACCAGTACTCGGTGATGAAGGTGGGTGAAAAATGATCTTATGCGTAGGAATGTTTGTAAATGGGGAGCAGCGCCTTAAATCTGTTTGGCACTATCCATATTTGTGAAGTGTTAGTGTGGCACCATGGTCATTGGTGGGTGTAAATCCTAGCTGATCCATGCCTGATTTATCTTCACAAAGGTCATTCTCTCCACTTTTTTTGCGGACAGACAAGTTCTCCTTGGGGTGACTATGGCCCCGGCCACACTAAACACACTACTGGCCGGGCAGGACAGCTTTTCCAGGGGAAACTCTGCTAGTTGTGGCCATAAATCAAGCTTGGCTGCCCAGAAGTCCAGATCTTCAAGGTGTGTTGGCATGGTCATGTTAAGTTATGCCACCACCTGCTGGTTCAGGTTCCATTTTTCACAGTGATGTAATCACCTATATGAATGATAACAGTAATGGCATTCTTACCATAATATCAGGGTCTTAGTGAATGATGTGATATTTTCATTTTGAATTTCTATTATGATTTTCTACTGTATTATTAATAATTAAATACCAATATGGTGAAATAGTTATAATCACCTTATACTACCCATATAATCCTCTTATATCATCCTAGAGGCACTCCCTTACCTATTGTGTTTTAATGTCTGGTGAATATAATGGAATATTGGAATTTGTGAGATTATACAATGGATCACAATGAGTCCGCATTGAAGAGCCAAGTGCTAGCACATAGAACTTGCGCAACACTGAGATCTGATGCCGTTGCCTCATGAGACTAAGTGCTAGTGCATCCTGATCTGCACAGCATTGAGACCGATACCACTGCGGGTGTCAGGTTTTTTCTAACTGTTAGTGTTGGTGTCACTGCACAACGTGTGTATGGAGAAGAGGGGCAGGCAAATTTCTCTAAGTGTCGGCTCAGAGGTCGAAGTGTAGACACACAATGTGGACACATGCATCTATCACGGATTGTTTGTTTGCATAAGGTAAAGATCTTATTAGCTGGAATACGGACAATACAATAGGTGAGATCCAATGTCAGCTTGAGTGGTGGGATACGGATTCGATGGATTGTGTGGCAGG
Organism: Hyla sarda; assembly: GCF_029499605.1. Lineage (NCBI taxonomy): Eukaryota > Metazoa > Chordata > Amphibia > Anura > Hylidae > Hyla > Hyla sarda. The sequence goes on from NC_079192.1 coordinate 73,931,559, forward strand.
CAATCCGCATCTGGCACTTCCTGATCTATGATTTCATCAAGGAAGGTTTTAAAACCCCCAGATCGACAAATTATGACAACTGGACAAATACAATGTTATTTAGGGGAAGGCGTACAATTAAGCGACAAAGAGTAATGGGCCTACCCGACAAAAATCAAATAAGTAGCACTGATGAGGAAGAAATGCAAATTTGTAATTTGTCATCTCATGTACTCACGAAAGAACTTGTTAAGAAAAGGTCTGTCATATACTCCTACACCTCGATTTGACTCATTTGAGTGGATTAAAGACAAAAATCTATTTGCAAGGAAGTTTGCATTACATAAAGTACATAGTCAGAAAGACACCAATCCCAAACACATATCTAGACGTGAATCACAAGTGCTGAATATTCTATATGATTTTCTTGAGGAAAATGAAAGTGGGGTCAGTAGACCTACTCCGCCTTTCTCCAACTTGAAACCGAGATCTCGGACAACTTCCAACTTCAGCCAGTTTGATAACATTAACATCTTTGTGCAGATGGTGAGTGCGCGATTGGCGAAATTTAGACCTAAAAGAGGAATTAATAATCACACTCCTGATGAGAATTATACACTAATGGAAATACAAAGCAACAAACAAATTATTATAAAGCCCTTTGATAAGGGGGCAATATTGTAATAATGAATAAAAGGTATTATGTGAGCATGGTCCAGAGATTACTCCAGGATACGACCACGTATCAGCGTCTAGATTCTAATCCTACAGAACAGTATGCAACTGAATTGAGAGTAATACTCACAGAGGCGAAAATGAAGGAATTGATTACAGAGGATAAGTTTAGGTTTATGTTAAACTCTAAGCCTACATTGGCAACAATGTACTTGTTCCCCTAGATTCACAAAAATACCCCAATCCCAGGATGTCCCATTATATCTGGGAATGAAAAACTTACAGAAGGTATTAGTCTTTATGTGAAGCAGAAGCTTTCTTCATTTGTGTGTATCTTGCCATCTTACATCAGAGAAATGGGTGATGCTGTCTCCAGGTTAAAGGAGATCTCCTTTCCGCACTCCACTTACATTGCTAGCCTCGATGTTGAGGCGTTGTTCACTAAATTAAGACATTATTTGGGCTTAAGGGAAGTTGAACACTTTTTGTGCACCAGAGGAACACAGTTCATGGAGCACAACAATTTTTAATGATGCTTCTTCAGCTTCTTCTCTCACACAATTATTTCATTTTTGACGGTCACTTTTATTTACAACACAAAGGCACAGCAATGGGAATGGGCCGACGTGTGCACCCAATTTTGCAAACTTATTCCATGGGTGGTGGGAGGACACTATTGTTTTCACTGACCCCTATAATCAATACACTCGGCACATTTTATTTTGGGGACGGTTTATCGACGACGCTTTATTTTTGGATGGCACTGTCGCACTATTTAATGAATTTGTTTCGGCACTCAACACGAACACTACTGGTATGCTCTTTACTTTTGAGATACACAAGAGCACATTGAACTTTCTGGATTTGGAGATTTCTTTGGAACCTGGGGCAGTGTCAAAACTCGTATATATAGGAAGCCCATTTCCAGTAACAGTTTCCTTGAGTGGGGCAGTTACCATCCAGGCCCCCTCAAGAGAGGAATCCCTGTTGGCCAATACCTCAGAGCCAAGATTATTTGATCTAGCAATGTGGAATTTATACAGAAGAGCCAACTACTATATACAGTGGTCCCTCAACATATGATATTAATTGGTTCCAGGAGAACCATCATATGTTGAAACCATCATATGTGGAGTACATATGTCTATGTAAAAATGGTAATTGGTTCTGGGGCCTTGGAACCATTGTATGTTGAATACATATCTCTATGGGAAACTGTTAATTGGTTCTGGGATGACCATTGTATGTGGAGTGTATGGGGAGTGTTTAACAAACCAGGGTGCCTCCAGCTGTTGCACAACTACAACTCCCAGCATGCATGTACAGCCATTGACTGTCCGGGCACGCTGGGAGTTATAGTTTTGCAAAAGCTGGAGGCACACCGATAGGGAAACATTGATGTATGTGGTGTATTGTGTGTATATGTATTGTATGTGATGTGTGACATCGCATACAGTACTGTACAGTTCTTTAAATACCTTCAGGGGGGACAGAATGTCCTCCATTACCATCCTGCCGACTACAGCTCTATAGGAAAGGAAGGGGAGGGCAGCCAGCAGCTCATTGGATGCCTGCAGCAAGATGCTGCAGGCTATTGGCTATGGCTGCACTGGGGGGGCGGGCTTACACGGAGCTCAAAGTGGAAGCCTGCGTGAGTTAGCAGGACAGCATGTGAGTAACAGAAGGCAGAACGGGGCACATGGGGCACATTAAACAACTATCTGTCATTTGCTGAAGTTGTCAGCGCTGTCAGATAGCTGTTTGTACGATGGCCCCAACACACAGCAGTATCATATGTCGATGCTGCCTTCAACATACGATGGGCTCTGAGAGGCCATCATATGTTGAAATGATCATAAGTCGGGGGGTCACTGTAAACGATTCATTAAGAGAGGATACCCCAAAAAGGTCCTTCACAGGCCCTTTGCGAGGGCAAGAGACACCCCAAGGCAGGAATTGTTGAGAAACAAACCTCCTCAAACCCAGCAATCTAAAACGGTATGCTGTATTGGCACTTTTGATGAAAACAACAGACAAGTAATGAATATTCTGCGCCAGTACTGGCCTATACTGCAGGTGGATGGTGATCTTAAAGAGGTGATTGCACCTTTTCCATCTGTCACATATAGAAGAGGGAAGAATATACAAGAGCTTCTGGTTCACAGTCTCTTTCATGAGAATCAGGAGGGTACCTGGTTACAGTCTATGGTCAAGGGATCTCATCCCTGTGGTAACTGTACTTTTTGTAGATTCCTACTGAAAGTTAAAGAATTTGTAAACCCCGTTGACAATCACAAACATGTGATTAGAGATTTTATCAACTGTCAGATGGTAGGGGAGGTGTATATTGCCCAGTGCGGATGTACCAAACTGTATGAGGGGAAAACCACACAACAACTTAGAAGCATTTGAGTACTATACACACTGGAGCAGATACACCTTTAGCCTGGCACATCCGTGAGGTACATGGAGGAGACGTTACGTCCCTCAAATTTTTGGGACTTACTAAAATGACACTTGGCTCTAGTTAAGGGAACTTGGATAAAAAATTGCTTCGGGAGGAAGCTAATTGGATTCAGAGGTTGATATAGAAATGGATCATATAGAATAATATGGATCAACATTATGTAAATGAATAATATGCAGGTAATAGATATATCAGGTAACTGTCTCTGGGGTTAATCCCCACTTTTCATAGTGATTCAATCACCTATATGAATGATAACAGTAATGGCATTCTTACCATAATATGAGGGTCTTAGTGAATGAAGTGATATTTTCATTTTTAATTTCTGCTATGATTTTCTACTGTATTAATAATAATCAAATACCAATGTGATGAAATAGTTATAATTACCTTACAATACCCATATTATCCTCATATATCATCCTAGAAGTACTCCCTTACCTATTGTGTTGTAATGTCCGTCTAATATAATGGAATATTGGAATTTGTGAGATTATACTGTGATAGCCTGGGGATAGTAGGGTTTGGGGAGTGTAGCTGTGCAGTGATTAACGGGTGCTTGTTAACCCTTGCTATTCGTGATGCCAGGGTGAGGGCTCCTCAGTAATGCTTGTCCTACCACCACCCTTCCCAAGAGCAATAGGGAGGTAGATAATAATAGAATTTCCACAACCGGAGAGTTTCCTGAAACAGGTATTACTTTTACTGAAGGGTTTTCTGCAAGATTCATATACAGAACAGTCTCTATGCATACAATTGCTTACTTTGGAGATTGACAAAGGTTGGGACTTTAGCAATTTAGAGACTTTAGGTATTATGTGCTGTTCCACTGGATTTAGGGGATTTAGTTGCAGTCCAGGAGTCACGCTAGCTTTAGCGGGGGTAGTTTAGAACTCACGGTTTTAGTTCAGCTGAGGCCGGTAAGTTTTCAGGCCTAGCGTGGCTTTGCAAGTTGCGCAGATCCATCCTGCTAGTCCGGCATCCACGAGAGCAGCAACCCAAGAGAGCGATAATTGGCTACAGCTCCCTTATATGGGCAGGAGCTGGACTAGTGCTAATTGGTCCAATACTTATGTCAATCACCATTACAAAGACTTGTGGGCAACACGTGACCCAGGGACCTCCAAAGGTCATTCAACATACCATAGAGGATATTAACATGGTCACATGACCAAAGGTCCTGCGACGCTAAACAAGGTAAGTACTATACATTATATTAGATATACATTATTATTAAATATATACATGTATTAACATTAGAGAATTAGACTTAAGGAGAGGTGACTAGGGGCTGTCCCACCTGAGGGACCCTACCTGAGCGTAGTTACTCTGACTTTGGGGACCTCTACACTAGGTACGGTATGCAATACGGTACCGGGACACCACAATACAATGAATCACAATGAGTCCACATTGAAGAGCCAAGTGCTAGCACATAGAACTTATGCAGCACTGAGATCTGATGCTGTTGCCTCATGAGACTAAGTACTAGCGCATCCTGATTTGTGCAGCACTAAGCCTGATACCACTGCAGGTGTCAGTTTAATTCTAAGTTTTAGCACAGGTGTCACTGCGCAGCATGTGTATGGAGAATAGGAGCAGGCGAGGTCACAGCGCAGACATGCAATGTGGACACATGCACCCATCACAGATTGTTTACATTAGGTAAAGCTCTCTTTTGCTGGGATACGGACAATACAATAGGTGAGATCCAATGTCAGTTTGAGTGATGGGTTATGGATTGGATGGATTGTATGAAAACCAATCCGCATCTGGCACTTCCCGTTCTATGACGTCATCAAGGGAGGTTTTAAAACCCCACGAACGGCGTTCTTGCTCTCAGTGCCCAATGTCATCTTGACAAAGCTGCGCCTTGCAGCGAAATATGTCGAGGGGGAACTGAGAATTGATTTTAAATACAGTGTTAACTCCTGTCCGCATAGCACACTGCAGGAGCGTAAGGTGACTACACACTAAAAGTGTTAGGAGGCCTGACTGGCACCATATGACATATAGGGCTGTTTAATGGAGGGAATAACATTGACTTTTTAATCTCTTTGTTTTCTTGTGTGAGACACCTATCTATATATATATATATATATATATATATATATATATATATATATATATAAAACTCAATAGCCTGATTTACTAAGAGTGGAGTGTTTATTCTGGAGTGATTTCAATATCACTCGTCGCACATGTAGGTTATTTTTGTGTTGCACGTTTTTTTGTGTGTCGCACTAGTTAATTGTGTCGCACAAACTCCGAGCTAAACAAATTAGTTGTGTGAGTCAAAATGGTTTAGACTTGTTTGTTTAAAAATTTTTCATGAATCAAAAGTATTCATGTGTTATAATTTTTCAAACATTACAACAATTATCCTTGTTTATCAGCTTGTGTGTTAAATTACCGTATTTATCGGGGTATACCACGCACCGGCCTATAACACGCACCCTCATTTTACCAAGGATATTTGGGTAAAAGTTTTTTTACCCAAATATCCATGGTAAAATGAGGGTGCGTGTGTGTGCGCGTGTATACCCCGATAAACCCCCAGGAAAGGCAGGGGGAGAGAGGCCGTCGCTGCCTGCTTCTCTCCTCCTGCCTTTCCTGGGGTCTAAAGCCCTGCTGCCGGCCCTTCTCTCCCCCTGGCTATCTGCGCCACTGCCCGTTCTCTTCCCCTGACTATTGGTGCCGGCGCCCCATTGCCGGCGCCGATAGCCAGGGGGAGAGAAGGGGCGCCGGCAATGGGGCAGCGGCGCCGACAGCCAGGGGGAGAGAAGGGGCAGCGGCACCCATTGCCGGCACTGCTGCCCCGTTGCCTCCCCCCATCCCCGGTTGCATAATTACCTGTTGCCGAGGTCGGGTCCACGCTGCTTCAGGCCTCCGGTGTGCGTCCCCTGCGTCGTTGATATGCACTGCACGGTGCGGCGCACTGACGTCATGCAATGGGGCGCCGGCACCGATAGTCAGGGGGAGAGAACGGGCAGCGGTGCCGATAGCCAGGGGGAGAGAAGGGCCGGCAGCAGGGCTCTAGACCCCAGGGCAGGCAGGGGCAGAGAAGACGGCAGCGCTGGCTGTCTCTGCACCTGCAAAGCCCCTGTAGTTCATTGATTTAAAGCACCCGCTTTAAATCATTGAACTGCAGCGGCTTATCGGCGAATAACACGCACATAGACTTTAGGCTAAAAATTTTAGCCTAAAAAGTGCGTGTTATACGCCGATAAATACGGTAATTTAAACCTAATATTGCAAATGTGTTAAAAGAAAAAATATATATAAACATTAACTATCACAAAAGCATTCAATATTTTATTCATAAAAGTGTTGAACTGTACAAAATGTTTTCAGGTTATAAACCAAGTTACTTTCACTCAAAACACAATGGCAAACAGTCCCTTGTTAGAAATCACTCCATTTTTGTAGTTTCACTCGGCCTCTTGGCTGTCGGTTATTGTGTGAAGAAAACTCACACTTTTTCTTTAGTGATTTTGTAAGTACTCCGACTATTTTTGGTTTTTGTCGGTAATACGCCCATTTTTGCATAAAGTGTTTTCTAAAGTGTCGGTCGTGCGCCTAAAATTTGGTCGCATAAATAGTCACACAGACATTGCGACTAAAATTTAGGCGGAATAACCGAGAAAAAGAGTCGGTTGGACTTTAGTAAATGAGTGTGTGCGTGTATGTATGTGTGTGTGTGTGTGTGTGTTTATGTTCCAGCATCACGTCCAAACGGCTAAAGATATTAACATGAAATTTGGCACACATGTAACTTATATGTCAACAACAAACGTGGAATAGGTGATTTAACTCTTACTCACCCCCATTTGCCAGGGACGGGGTTTTTGTTTAAGGTCCCATACAAGTCTATGGGAAATATAGGTTACGGCATAACTTCCAAACGGCTGGAGATATTTCGATAATACTTGGTCACATGTTACTTATATGTCCACTTAAAATATAGGATAGTTAATTTAACCCTTAACTACCCTCATTTGTGAGGGTCAGGGTTTTTGTTTAAAGTCTCATGCAAATCAATGGGAAATATATGTTCCAGCACAACTTCCGTACGGCTGGAGATATTTCAATACCTGGTACACATATTATGGGTCGGGATATGAGGACGGAATAGGAGGTCGGGATAGGAGGTCGGGATAGGAGATCGACATATGAGGTCGAGCTAGGAGGTCGAGCTAGGAGGATGGTATATGAGGACGGCATATGAGGACGGGATAGGAGGTCGGGATAGGAGGTCAGGATAGGAGGTCGAGATAGGAGGTCGATATATGAGGACGGGAAAGGAGGATGGCATAGGAGGTCGGGATAGGAGGTCGAGATAGGAGGTCGAGATAGCAGGACGGGATGGTCGTGATAGGAGGTCGGGATAGGAGGTCCAGATAGGGGGTTGAGATAGGAGGTCGGGATAGGAGGACGGGATATGAGGATGGTATTGGAGGTCAAGATAGGAGGTCGAAATAGGAGGAAGGGATAGGAGGACAGGATAGGAAGTCTGGATAGGAGGTCGGAATAGGAGGTCGGGATAGGAGGTCGGGATAAGAGGTTGGGATAGGAGGTTGAGATATGAGGACAGGATATGAGGACGGGATATGGGGTTGAAACTGGAAATGTACTCTGGACTAAGTACATTGGGGTCAAATTATGGAAAATGTTTATGAAAAGGGAAAATTTAGTATGGCATGAAAGTGTGATACTCCCTGAAGCAGTTTTTAATGCAGAGGCCCGGATGATCGGGGCAAGTGTCACATTGAGTGGTGGTGTTCTTCTGTATCCCCCTCTTGTGACACACTTTTCTGGGATCGTCCCTTCTTTCCAGTGTGGGGGACCTCACCTGGAAAGTGCTAGCCTGGGACGATTCTGGCACCTATATTTCCAATTTCTTGGAAATCCCCTTCTATTTTTGGTTTACAATATCTTTATCACAACTAAGTCCCACCTGAGGACATAATATGAGGACAGGACATCAGGATGGGATATGAGGATGGGATATGAGGACGGGATATGAGGACGAGATATGAGGTTGGGGTATGAGGTCTGGATATGAGGAAGGGATATGAGGTTGAGATATGACAACAATATATGAGGACGGGATATGAGGGCAAGCAGGGCTCTGTACATTGAGGACAAGGAGGGCTCTGTGTACTGAGGACAAGCAGGGCTCTGTGTACTGAGGATAACCAGGGCTCTGAGTACTGAGGACAAGCAGGGCTGTGTACACTGAGGACAAGCAGGGCTCTGTGTACTGAGGACATGCAGGGCTCTGTGCACTGAGGACAAGCAGGGCTCTGTACACTGAGGACAAGCAGGGCTCTGTACACTGAGGACAAGCAGGGATCTGTACACTGAGGACAAGCAGGGCTCTGTGTATTGAGGACAAGCAGGGCTCTGTGTATTGAGGACAAGCAGGGCTCTGTACATTGAGGACAAGCAGGGCTCTGCATACTGAAAACAAGCAGTGCTCTGTGCAATGAGGAAAAGTAGCACAGTGTTCACTAAGGCTCTATGACACGCTCCCGTCTCACACAGCAGAATAAATGACAAGCCAGGAGCCTGCACAGAGCCCTACTTGTCCCACCCTCACGTCCTGTATTTGGACTCTTCATAGACATACACAAAGTCAAAACTGTAAAAACTGCATTTTTTTTCCAACAAAAAATATACAAATGTATTGACCAATGTAAAGTACAAATATACATATAATGTTATTATCTACATTATTCAAATCATTTTTGCAAATGACAGGTACACTTTAACGGGTTATGTGTACCCACTCTGCTGGAAACTTTTCTCTGCCACCCATAAGCAGCTTACATGTCACTGACAGATGGAAGCAGGAAACATCATGTACACTGATCATGTATTGACCAATGTAAAGTACAAATATACATATAATGTTATTATCTACATTATTCAAATCATTTTTGCAAATGACAGGTACACTTTAACGGGTTATGTGTACCCACTCTGCTGGAAACTTTTCTCTGCCACCCATAAGCAGCTTACATGTCACTGACAGATGGAAGCAGGAAACATCATGTACACTGATCATGTATTGACCAATGTAAAGTACAAATATGCATATAATGTTATTATCTACATTATTCAAATCATTTTTGCAAATGACAGGTACACTCTAACGGGTTATGTGTACCCACTCTGCTGGAAACTTTTCTCTGCCACCCATAAGCAGCTTACATGTCACTGACAGAAGGAAGCAGGAAACATCATGTACGCTGAGCAATAAAACAGTTTATAGAAAATAACATTTCTCAATAAAAATGTCAAATGCTCTATCTTCTAGCAGATAATAACTGGGCAACATAATGATGGATGACTGCACATTGCTTGGAAGCAATATGTTTCTAAACACCATTTTACGGGAGACACATTACCCAGTCTGGGCATTTATATTACACCAAAAATGTCACCACTGATAGTATTCAAACTTGCCAGCCCTTTTCATCTCGGGTGTAAAGTTTTACACCTACTTGAAGGCTATTAAGGTGTTATTTAAGTATTGAGTATATTGATTTCATGTACTTGCCCTGGACACTACTATAAAGAGTATCTGCTTCCATTTAATACAATCTTCATAAACTTGGTCATGCCAATGGTAATACAAAAGGTTCTTTGCATACTAGTTTTTACGGCTAGCGCTCCGGCCAGCCACACTGGCCGTGAGCGCTCTCTCCCTCTGTCCTCCAGTGGACATCGGGTCATCACTCACCTCCTCCTTCTTCTGTCTCCTCTGTGTTCTCACATCGTCGGTGCGTGTGTCCCCGCCTCCTAGGGCACTCTGCACCGGAGCTCTGAGATTTAAAGGGCCAATGTGCCCTTAATTAGTCTTTGCACCTGTCCCTTCTCTGTTAGTATGTGCACCTCCCACTACCTCTTGCCGGATCTTTGTGTGTCCAGTGCCCTAGTGCAAGCATTTATTGTGTCTTGCCTTACCGTGTTCCTGACCTACCTGCTCCATTACCTGACCTTGCTCCTGTGCCACCTGCCTACTGACCTCTTGCTACATCTCTGTTCTTGTTACTCGTGTCAAGGGTAGCAACCTGGGTGTCGCCTGCCGCAGCAAGTTCATCCTGCTTTGTGGCGGGCTCTGGTGAAAACCAGCGGCACCTTAGACTCCACTACCTGACATGGTCCAAGCCATCATTCACACAGGCTCAGCGGATCTACTACCTCCTTGCCGTTTACAGTAAGATCTGGCCATGGATCCCGCTGGCGTGCCTCTGCCTGATGTTACGAATCTCTCCACTGTCATTGCTCAACATTTGCAGCAGTTAGCCTGTCAGGCACAACAACTCAATCAACTATCTGCCATGTTGCAACAGCTTCTAGCCAACCATCAGAAGTAAAAGCAACAGCAGCCACAACCTGTTCCTGTGTCTCCTCCTGTGTATGCAGTTCCTTTGGGATCCAAGCTTCGTCTACCCTTGCCTATGAAGTATGAAGGAGAGCCTAAGTTGTGTAGATGCTCATGGCTGATCAGTTTTCGACAGAGCGAGCTAAAGTGGCGTTTGTGGTCAGGCTATTGCCCGGTAAAGCCCTTGCCTTGGCTACTCCTTCCTGGGGTCGTAATGATCCAGCATCTTCTAACCTGCAGGCTTTTCTCTCTGAATTTCACAATGCCTTTGAAAAACCTGCACGGGCCTCCTCGGCCGAGGTGAACTCCTCAAGAGGCGGCTATGCGGTTCTTTTCCACACTCTTGCTATAATCTCGAGGAAGGCAGCAAAATCAGCCTGAACAGTATGCCCCACCGAGGAACCTGGAGCCAAAAAGGATTCAGGCGCCACAGGAAGCCTCACATTCTGGGATGAGGGTCAGTAATATAATGCATAAGGGTCGGAGAGTGATCCGAAAGGGTACGGGGAATGTATTCCACCGAATCGACTAAGGGAAGAAGCAAATTGTTATCTAGCGCAAAGTCAATGCGCGAGAGCATTCGATGAGAACTGGAGTAACAAGAAAACTGCAAATCATTAGGATGTCGCCTCCTCCATAAGTCAACCCACCCCCACTTCCCCCAGAAACCTAGACAAGCCCGTAGCCCTAGCTGTTTCATCCCGCCCCCCAGCAGGAAACCTATCCAAGTTTGGGTCTAGTACATTATTGAGGTTCCCCATCACCAGGAGCGGTGCATCAGGCAAAGAGGAAAGAAAACATACCACCTTGCGTAAAGCATTGCCTGAGTACAGGGGAGGAATATACAATGCAACTAGCATATGTAAAATACGGTTAAACGTACCATATAGGCACACAAACCTGCCATCTGGGTCAATCAAACTGGAAATACAGGTAAATAAAATACTGTTATGAATAAGCACGCTGACACCCCTAGCATGTGAGGAGAAGGTGGCATGGAAAGTGTGGCTGAACCACGGCTTTTTCAACATAAGTTTAGTATCGTTAGTCAGGTGAGTCTCAGAGAAATAGTATGGCAGGCTGATATGGCTTGAGAGCCTGAAGGACAGCTAGACGCTTAGTAAGGTCATTAAGACCCCGCACATTCCACGCCACCACAGTGTCAGGCGATTAGCCATAATACCACAAAAGGAACATAAATGACAACCGGAGAATAGAGATGCCCTGAAGACCTAACAGAGAAAGAACAGAATCAGTCAGGTTAGCAGTAGAAGGAGATGGAAACCATGTGAGGACAAAAAAGCATAGGTCAGGATCAACGACACTAAGCACAGATCACTGTGACACATAGTAAATATACATGAGACTACAAGGTAGAAAAAACTGAGACGGATATGAACGGACAGACATAAAGTCCAAACAAGTCCCGAGGGAGGACAATATTGCACAAAAAATCGGAAGGGAAGACACGGTACCACAAGAACACCCCAGACAAACTACAAACCAAACAAATGCAACTTGCGATAGTGGAGGCAAACAAATAGCCCAGGTGGGTGAACAGGTAGCATAAGGAACATAGAGGCTACAGTACCAGCATTCCACGCACAGGGCTGAGCCTAAAAAAGAATAAAAGGGAACATTCGGCAAAAACATAAGGTACCTAGAGCATAAAAACTAAGTAAAGCCAATAAACATTTTGAAAATGGCAACAAATAGCATAACGGTGCATTAGAGCATGCTTGCCGTCCCACACCGGAAACGAGTCAGCGTGCCATCTGTCAAAAAATTTCCCGAGCACAACACCCCCTCCAGGGAGTCCAGTGAACAGTCAAGAGGAGATGTCAGGGTCCAGCAAGTCTGATCTGAGCCTCATGTCCATCCAGCCACTCCGCGGCCATCGTGGGAGTATCAAACATATGGGTGGTTCCAAGAGCAACCACACGGAGGCATGCAGGATAGAGCATAGAGTACATCACATTCAGTGCACGTAGGCGACGTTTGACGTCGGTAAATTTAGCACGTCTCTTCTGAACTTCAGCCGAGAAGTCAGGGAAAATGGAGACACGATGTCCATCAACGGCAAGAGAGTCTATGTCCCTGGCCTTGCACAGGATAATGTCACGATCCTTGTAGTGGAGAATCCGGATAAGAACAGCTCTTGGTGGAGCCCCAGGTGGAAGGGGGCGGGTAGGCACTCTATCAGCGCGCTCCACAGCAAACAGAGGGGTCAAAGTCTCCCGTTCAGGTAGTAAGGAGCCAACTTTAAAAAATTGCACTGGGATTGCGACCCTACGCCTTTTCCGGAACGCCCACCAGGCGCACGTTATTCCGTCTAAGGCGGTTCTCCAAATCTTCCGATTTTGTAAATTACTTCTATTTAAAAATCTCTGCTGACACCTCTGTCCATGTCAGGAACTTTCCAGAGCAGGTTAGGTTTGCTGTGGGGATTTGCCGGGGAACACCCCTTTTCCTACTGGTGAGCTTACTGAGAGAGAGAAGAGAACACATACTTATAAATATGTAAAAAGAAAAAAAAAAGCACCAAGTAGAAAAATAAAGGCAGTGTATGTGTGGGAAAATGTTTATGTAACAAAGGGTGGGTATTACTTAAAATAATACTGTCAGCCTGTTATAGTGTGGGTGAACAGGAATCCAACCAAGTGCAGAAGGTCCTGAGATTTGTCCCCAGAAGATCCTCTGCTGAATTTAGTGAATTGCGCACAGGGGGCTGGGCTCCACCCACTCATTTTACAAATTGTCTGTGGCTCCACATCCTAGTAAATTGGAGTCACAGACAATTAATATGTAAATTGAGTGGGCAGAGCCCCTCCCCTCTAAATCCTAGTGATGTGGAGTCACAGACAATGAATATGTAAAATGAGATGGCGGAGCCCCACCCCTTGTGCGCGATTCACTGAATTTAGCGGAGTATCTTCTGAGGGACATATCTCAGGACCTACTGGACATATTTAAGTAAGTGACCCCTTGTTGGACTCCCGTTCATCCACACTATAACATACTGTATTGGGTTTATTGTGGGAGAACAGGCTGACAGTCTTACTTTAACCCCTTAAGGACCAAGGGCGTACAGGTACGCCCTTGGTCCTGCTCTCCTGATATAACGCGGGGTTACACAGTAACCCCGCGTCATATCACGGCGGGCCTGGCGTCATAGTGAAGCCGGGACCCGCCTCTAATAGCGCGCAGTGCCGATCGCGGCGCCGCGCGCTATTAGCCCTTTAGCCGCGCGCTCAGAGCTGAGCCTAAAAGCTAAACCAAAAGTGGCCGGCTAGCTCAGTCAGGCTGTTCGGGATAGCCGCGGCTAATCGCGGCATCCCGAACAGCTGACAGGACAGCGGGAGGGCCCCTACCTGCCTCCTCGCTGTCCGATCGCCGAATGACTGCTCAGTGCCTGAGATCCAGGCATGAGCAGTCATGCGGCAGAATCGTTGATCACTGGTTTCTTATGAGAAACCAGTGATCAATTATGAAGATCAGTGTGTGCAGTGTTATAGGTCCCTATGGGACCTATAACACTGCAAAAAAAAAGTGAAAAAAAAAGTGAATAAAGATCATTTAACTCCTCCCCTATTAAAAGTTTAAATCACCCCCCTTTTCCAATAAAAAAAACACAGTGTAAATAAAAATAAAAATAAACATATATGGTATCACCGCGTGCGGAAATGTCCGAATTATAAAAATATATCCTTAATTAAACCGCTCGGTCAATGGCGATCACGGCGCAAAAAATGAGCCCTCATACCGCCCCATACACGGAAAATTAAAAAAGTTATAGGGGTCAGAAGATAACAATTTTAAACGTATTAATCTTCCTGCATGTAGTTATTATTTTTTCCAGAAGTCTGACAAAATCAAACCTATATAAATAGGGTATCATTTAATCGTATGGACCTACAGAATAAAGATAAGGTGTCATTTTTATCGAAAAATGTACTACGTAGAAACGGAAGCCCCCAAAAGTTACAAAACCGTTTTTTTTTTTCAATTTTGTCGCACAATTATTTTTTTTCCGTTTCACCGTAGATTTTTGGGCAAAATGACTGACGTCATTACAAAGTAGAATTGGTGGCACAAAAAATAAGCCATCATATGGATTTTTAGGTGCAAAATTGAAAGAGTTATGATTTTTTAAAGGCAAGGAGCAAAAAACGAAAATGCAAAAACGGAAAAAAACCCGATCCTTAAGGGGTTAAAGGTAAAAATCCCTGTGGCCTATTTTCTGCTGATTTTCCACACAAAATTTCTTGGGGAAAAAATCTATAGCATGTATTATAGTATATAAGTGGAAGAGATTCATATAAAAAAAAGGGGGGGAGATTCACAGAGTGGGCAAATAAACTGTTAAACTGTACAGAAATTGACATGCAGGGTGGATTTTACACCTATTGTGTCACACTGAAGATTTCTTTACGATTTCCCTCCTGGACAGATCCTCAGGGGGAACAGGTGGGATCTGCTCCTGAATATCACTGAAAGTTATCTGCATTTGTACTGTGTAATGTATACAGTAGAATTATTAAAACTAATAAAAAAAATAAAAAAATAAAAAAAAGGTATCTGCATTTTATTGCAATTTGCGCAAAATTGTGGCAAAAACAAGACCATAGGTACCCTAGTAGGATACTGCAGTGACTTTATTGGGGAAGTAAAAAGTCCCAGTACATCTGCAATATTACACATTTTGCTGTAGACAACCCTGTGAAACTGCAGCAAAATCTGCAGAACTCCAAAACCTTTGTATTTTTCTTGAATTTTAACCAAAATAATTCACATTGAATTCTGAACATGAAACCTCGAATCCCAATCTGCAATATTTAGTGCAGATCTTCTGTTGTGGATTTTGATGTGGGCATAATGGCCAGATAGTTGACACTGTTGCCTGAGGTCCAGGGTTCAACATCAGCCCAGAGTTTGTACGTTCTCTACGTCAGTGTTTTCTAAACAGTGTGCCTCCAGCTGTGGCACAACTATAGCTTCCAGCATGCCCGGGCAGCCGTTGAATGTCCAGGCATGTTGGGAGTTGTAGTTCTGCAACAGCTAGAGGCATACTGTTTGCAAAACACTGTTCTACTTATTTGCATGGGTCTCCTCTGGGTATTCAATTTTCTTCCAAAAACATACTGAGGTTATAATGTGAGTCTCAATATGGGAGGTGACTGATTTTATAAATGTAATTCAGGTCAATGGGCAGGGACAGATGTTATAAATGCCATTCAGGTCAATGGAGAGGGACTGATGTTCTAAATGCCATTCAGGTCAATGGGCAGGGACAGAGGTTATTAATGCCATTCAGGTCAATGGGCAGGGACTGATGTTATAAATGCCATTCAGGTCAATGAGAGAGGGAGGAAGGCGCCTCATGTGCGGGATCAGCAGATCTTGTTAGTGGGGGTAGGGGACGGTAATTCCCAAGCCGCTTACCAAAGTTGGTTGTGCGCCCACACACAACAAGGTAAAATGCAGAAGAAATGTAGAAGAAGGTCCACTGCAGCCCTCCTGGGTAGAGGTAAAATCAAAACCGAATGACCATGGATTCAAAAGTTTGTCTGGCGCAGAGAGGAACCATCAGGCAGCCAAGTAAAATCAATGGATTTATTAAATGCAACGCGTTTCGCTGCGCATGCACAGCTTCATCAGGCATCATAATGCCTTATATTTGTGATTCAGGGTTATAGAAAGGAATAAAATAAATACCATAAGAGTTAATATTCCTTCATTATTTGCCATAACACATTACACAACATAATACTCAGCAGCTGTCGGAGACTTTGCACCAACTTTGAACTCATGTATGCTCAGCGTACAATCCTTTGATCTTCTGTAATGCGCCGTCTGTTGCTGGATATAGAACGTCGTCCATGATGACTTCCTTCGTATCCTTTCTTACGCTTAGGACTTATTAGGTAGCAGCTGTACACTTGGCCTTTGGAGACATATTTAACATGTAGGATGTGTACACAGTATTATCATTGGGAAGCCGCAACAATGCACACATCTCACAACCCCCAACACTGGAAGGATTTCCGACTGCAGCCAGTGGGAATCTACAGAGGTAATCAGAGCGTTCATACTGTTACCACGTAAATGAACAATCCCATTATCTCATAGACCAGCTACTGTATGTGTTTGCACACATGGTTACATTAATTGTAAACCTCTCTCTATTCAATTGTAGCAAGGTCTGGCAGTCTAATAAACAGATGGCAGGTGGCTTGAAGACATTTGTGTTTCTACTGTGTGATGTAGTAGAGATGTGTTTGTCGATGGAGCGGGACTGCAATAAAGCCTAAAAAATCCTATTGTCTAAATTAATTATCCTGGTGCACAAAAGCAACAATTAGGGTATGTTCGCACAACGTAATTTTCGGGCAAAATTCTTCCGAAGCAGTGTTTCATTGATTTCAATGGCATTCTGCTGCACTGTTCACATGGTGGAAACCCTCATTTCTGGATCCGCCCCAAAAAATACACATCCTATTATATTCGCGGATCTCGCTCGGAAATGCATTGCCGTCTATGAGAAGTCGCATGGATCCTTCAAATGTGCAGCATATCCACAAGGGTTTTCCATGCAGACATTTTGCAAAATTATGCCGTGTGAACATGGTCTTAGGGTACTGCAATTACAATGTGTAAACAAAGCCTGATAAATGCTCTCCTCTCTGCTACAGATCATTCATTTATATCCATGTAGCCAATGCTAACGTTCTATTATACTGCAGTGTATGGGGATAAATACTTTGAATTATCTGTACCTAGATAAAAATAATTTTGTATACACTCACACATTGGCCAACATTTACTATGGCTCCACGTGCACCAAAGTGGTGCATTGACTGCATGACACATTTAATATGAACATGCTGGCACAGAGAAGTAAGTGGGTGACACTACTGCACTGACTATATCAGATTAAATTATTTATACACAATCTGAATAAGAATATCCCATATGGAGAAAATGCATGGGGATGCTCTCATGTGAATACAGTCCACTAACGTAAAACTATTTAAAGGTACATTGGCCAATAAAACATCACTTTTATTCTTTCATTAAAAGTGAATCCACCGGGAGGGTTTCCATTGTTTTTGTACTATTTTCTATGTTTAAATTCATAGTTATTTTTCTATTTTTTTTTTTTTTTACAAAATAAATATGCTGATATTGTCCTATTCTGACCCCTATAACCTTTTCAATTTTCCATTTGCAGAGCTTTATGAGGGCTGATTTTTTTTTTTCTTTCTTACTTGACCTTTAGTGTTTATTGGTACCATTTTGGTGTTGGGACTTTGTGATCTATAAAAAAAAAAAAAATAAACTGATATATGATTTGATCAAAAAAGCAAATCTAGCATTTTTTTTTTCTTTAAGCCATTTACTGTTCAGGATTAATAATGTTATATTTAATTAATGTTACATTTAGATAGGTCAGACAATTCTGCATATGGACATACCAAATAAGTCAATTAATTTAGTTATTTATGTTTTGAATGGAAAAATGGGGGTGAATTAATTTGTTAAATTAAATTATTATTTATTTTTAATACTTTTTAAGTCCTTCTAGTGGACTTTTATTTTTAATATTTTTTAAGTCCTTCTAGGGTACAACTATATTTCCATAGCCCAGACACATAGAGACTCTATGTTATTCGGCAGAAGGTCTGTGAACAAAGCTCAAAGTGCTCTCCCGTGCAGGAGGCGTGCCGGCTGAAGCATGATGCTGCGGCCGACACGCCTCCTCCATGTAGTTCTATGGGAGAGGCGGGGATGCAGCATTTGTGCATCCCTGCCTCCCCCCATAGAGCTGTATGGGGAGGGGGCATACCATCTACCTCAATGAGGTCAACGCTACGCGCATTAGCCGCAGCACAGCGTGGCAATGCTGGGGCCCCATTTGGAAGATCGCGGGGGGACCCAGCAGTCGGACCCCCAGCGATCAAACACTTATCCCTTATCCTGTGGATAGGGGATAAGTGTATTTAGGCTGCAGATGTCCTTTAATGTCCCCCAGTTATTTGTGGTAGGGTCAGCATTGCCGTTAAGGGTATTCATAAGGAATATTTTAAGGGACAATGAGAGTCAGTGGTGTCTAATGTTCAGAACAGTGTTTATGTATAGAGCTAGGGAAAGATTCAGCTAAATCTTTTACTAACATTTTTTCATGTATCAATCGTAGCTTCAATTCCTTACTACCATAGTGATTGTATGTTTGTACCATCATTCCCATTATCATTTACTTTTTGTCATCTATAGCGAGTTTCTTTTCTTGTTATTCATTATCTGCTTGCATTTCTACATACATTTGATATTGTTATTGTTTGGGACACAGTTTAATTCTACTGTAAGTTCTGTTGGCATCCGAAAACTGGAAGCCACCGTCAGGACTGGAATTTTTTGCCTACAAAGTTGTGCCCAAAATCCTTAAAGGGGCACTCTTCCCCTAGACATTTTATCCCCTATCCATAGGATAGGGGGTAAGATGTCTGCACCCTTGCTGCACCCGGTGTTCGTTTATAGCGTCAGGTGCAGCGCCGGAGTGCTGGAAGCTCGTCACATCAGGGCCTTGCCCTGCTCGTAACGTCAATACCACGCCCCCTCAATGCACGTATATGGGAGGGGGCGTGGCGGCCGTTACGCCCCCATCCCATAGACTTGCATTGAGTGGGCATGGACGTGACGTCACGAGCCTCCGTCCCACATTGGCAGTCATCTGGCACAGAACGAAGTTCGCTTCCTGACCGGATGTATGGGGTGCCGCAGACGAGATCGCGGGGGTCTACAGTAGTGTGACCCCCGCAATCAGACATCTTATCCCCTATCCTTTGGATAGGGGATAAGATGTCAAGGGGCGGAGTACCCCTTTAACGTCATATGCCTCTATAATTTAACTCTGTAAGTTCAAGGACATGTAATATACAGAGAACGATGACTACTTTGACTACTTTACAAAACAAGCTTTCTGCTTTGAATTATTTGTAGGATCCCTCCAATGTAAATCGAGCATCAATCCTCTTCATCATTCCCCTCTGTATGGGATGAGGATCATCATCATTTCTCTTCCTGTAATGTAGCCACATCAGTACCTATGAGTTTACTGCCGCATCTAAATGATTAGAGGAGACAGCCGAGGATCTAATAAGTAACACCAGCTAGCAGGTCTGGGGGTAAGTGTTATTCTGCGGGTCCCAATGTGAGAATATTAGTAGAATGAGTGTCACATTCACTATTATTCCATTAGATTAGCATGCTGTATTTTGCTTGCAGAAACAATGAAAACCAAGTAAATATTTTAAGCTGTTACATTAGTTCTGCAAAAAAGTCAGTGCAAAAGAACATTTGTAAAGGTGACATAGTGAGGAGATGAGACAGGTTCTGTCATCAAATAAATCGGAATAATTGCACAAAGCAGCTTTGTAGTCGGCTGTCAGCAGATTTTATTTGTCTCATCAGTTCCTTCTAATCATTTTGGAATGACTCACATAAATTTACATTCCCTCTCACTCATCACCATAAGAAAACTCTGGGGTTTTTAAGATAACTGAGCACCACATCCATCATTGAGTATATCTGTGGTGTGCCACGGTGTGTGTGGTGAGGTGTAAGGGGCAGATGGAATTAACGCCTTTGTGTTTGTGACGCCACTGAGGACCACCAGCGGTTCCGGAAGCTGCTACAGGTGGGTGCTGCATGGTAGATCCAGGGGGTGCCCAGCAGCTGGACCCGGGCGATCTGACATCTTATCCCCTATCCTTTGGATAGGTATAAGATGTTGTCACAGCGAGCGCTCCGGTCCCCGCCTCTGGACCAGAGCGCCCACGTCCTTTCGTCCTCTCCCCAGAATCCCAGCATCTCCCGCTCGGACATACCGACCGGGAGCACGGGATTCCTTGTGTCAGGGACGCGGCTGCCGTGGCGGCTGGTACCTGCTCACACGTCGCGTCCCTGTCTAACTCACCCTGCACCTCGCTCCATACGTCGACTCACTCTGCTTCTCGGCACGCGCGGCCCTGCTCTCTAGGGCACGCACGCGCCGCCTTCAGTAAATTTAAAGGGCCAGCGCACCATTGATTGGTGCGCTGGCTAATTGTTCCCTGCTCCTTCCCCATAAAAGTTACCTGCCCCTTCCTACCCTTGCCAGATCTTTGTGCCCTAGTGCCTCTGAGAAAGCGTTCCATATTGTGTGTATTGCCTTGCCTGTTGCCGAACCCATTGCTACCGCCTACTCGCCTTTGAACCCTTGCCGCCTGCCCTGACCTCTGCTACGTCTGACTACGCTCCTGCCTGCTCCCTGTGTACCACGCCATATCAGCTGCCAGAGAGGTCGAGTTGCTACTGGAGGATACGACCTGGTGGTTACCGCCGCAGCAAGTCCATCCCGCCTTGCGGCGGGCTCTGGTGAAAACCAGTAACCACTTAGAACCGGTCCTCTGGTACAACCCGCGCCATCGCCTCTCTGGTCTCTGGTACCAGTCCTGCCTGTATGTGACAGATATCTAGGGGCGGAGTACCCCTTTAAACACAATCATGTGGTACAAATATTATCATGTAACAAACAATAAAGATCCTTTACTCATTATGTGAAAACCCTTTTATGGGAAACCTGTATACACTGGGGGAGACACTACAGGAGAGCCCCGGGGACATACAGGTACTCAACCTGACGGGACAGAAGGACCACATCTCGTACTGGGACACCACATATCCGTGACTTATCAGGATTTATCCTGGACAATGCAGAGGAATGCACAAAATACCGTAATAAAACATGACATGCTTGAAACTCATGAGATATAGACTAATAAGAATTGTGTTTATATAATTATCAAATGGAACATACCATATATTAAAATAATCTTTGATAGAAAAGAGTTCTCTATGAGTGAAGTGAGCATGGGAGAAGAGTGAGGGCATACCACCTAAAAATTCCCTCTTAAATGAGTAATCCGCCCCTAGGTATCTTATCCCCTTTCCAAAGGATAGAGGATAAGACATCTGATCACTGGGGACCCGCTATCTTGGCTGCAGCACCCCAGACATCCGGTGCATGGAGCGAACTTTGCTCCATGCCGGATGACTGGCGATGCGGTGCGGAGGCTCGTGATGTCACGACCACAACCCCTCAATGCAAATCTATGGGTGGAATGGTGAAGGCTGTCACGCCCCCTCCCATAGACTTGCATTGAGGGTGTGTAGCCATGATATCACAAGCCTCTGGCATTGCACCCAAAGATCTAAACGAACGCAGGGTGCAGCAGAGATATCCCTGCGATCAAACATCTTATCTTCTATCATTTAGAGCCTGTATAGTAAATACCAAGCCTGTAAATTAAATTTAAAAAAACAACAAAACTTTTTAAAAACTTTTATTCAAAAAAAAAAAAAAAACTACCCCACAAGCCCTCGTTAACCATTTTATAAATAAAATAAAAAAATGCTGGTCATCGAAGTACTCCACCGATTCTGAAGAAGTCCTCTGCATACACGGATCTGAAATGAGAAGGAAAAAACACAGAAAATTAGTTAGTACATTTATTGTGCCCTCCACATAAACCAGCATTTCCAAACAGGGAGCCTCTAGCTGTTGCTAAACCACAACTCCCATCATTTCCAGACAGCCTTCGGCTGTCTGGGAAAGATATAACTTCTAGTTTAGCAACAGCTGGAGTCTAGCTGTTACAAAACTACAACTCCTGTCATGGAAGTTGTAGTTCAGCAACAGCTCGAGGCACCCCGTTCTTAAACTACAACTCCTGTCATGGGAGTTGTAGTTTTAGCAACAGCTGGAAGTACTTCGATTCTAAACTACAACTCCTGTCATGTCCAGAAGTCTGCAGCATGTCCCCGGTCCCCACCTTTACCAAAGTGGTTGTTTGGTGTTGAGCCTGGACTAACACAATATATGAGGGACCACCTTCTTCCCCTGCCAGGGAAGACCCATCCCCCAGTCCCTCTGGCCCAATCCGAGAGGGCCAGAAGAGAAGCTCAGATGGCCGTGATTGTAGAGGGGCTGGGAGCACAAAGAATGGAAAGATATGGGCATTGCAGAGAGATTATCTTCCCCCATCATTGCATTCTCTAGAGAGCAGGGAGGTTGAGGAGTATATTCCTGTACAGAGCATGCGAGCAGAGTGGGAGGCAGTGGTGACCTGTCCAAAGAACCCCACACAGATTCCTTTTGACTATTTTCCCTCTGATGATTGGGACGCAGATCCCTTCGGATTACTAAAACCAAATTAGAGAAAAAGAAACACTGCCGCACATTCACAATTTGTATTTTGATCTACTTGCTTCTCAGCATAAATTCAAACACTAACAGATTGTTAGTATACATTTTGATCAAAAAGTACAAGCCCACTCGCCACGTCAAGGCCACCTATTTAAAGTGGGTCCCTAACCCAACATTGGCGTAGCGCCGGGAGGCGGCCACCACCACCACAGCACCATGCCCACAGAGGGAGCGACCCAGTGGCCAGGCAGCCCCACTGCTGCCCATCCAAGCCCCTGGCTCCAGGCCATACCACCCCATAGACAAAGCATCACAGTAACAATGACTGCCACTGTGCAACCACACCAATGTGTATAAAAACATACTAATATGTCCGAGTAATATATTTTTGCTCATATCTTCGTACAAGTGAGTATTCATGTTAGTGTAGTATAATGTTTATGGTGTGCCGTAATAAAATGTATATAATGGCCCATATTTATCATTCAGCCTGAAACCCTAATTTTCTAGTCTTTCCCATAGCAACCAATCACAGCTCAACTTCCACTTTACAAGAGCTCATTAAGATATGAATGCTAAGCTGTGATTGGTTGTTATGGGAAAAAACAGACAATTAGGCTGATTGATATATCTCCCACAATATGTTTGTACAAAAATGTTCAAGTGTACAGTGTCTTTTATCTATGGCGATATATATAGGAGGTATTCTGACCCAGTCAGGAGAAGCATAGCCATTGCCTCACCGCCCCCTCCCATAGACTTGCATTGAGGGGCGGGGTGTGACATCACATGGGGGCGGAGTCATGACATCGCGATCTTCCGTCCCGGTGGTCGAGATGGACCCAGCCTGAGGACCACCAGCGGTTCCAGAAGCCGCTACAGGTGGGTGCTGCATGGTAGATCCAGGGGGTCCCCAGCAGCAGGACCCTGGCGATCTGACATCTTCTCCCCTATCCTTTGGATCAGTGGCGTACTAAGGGGGGGAGTGGGGGGGCGGACCACCCCGGGTGCCGCTCACAAGGGGGGTGCCAGGGGCGGACAGATGCGCCACAGCCACCACCACTACTGAGGATCCGGGACACTTGTCCCAGATCCCCAGCAGACAGCGGTGCCTCTTCCTGTATGCGCGATACACGCACATACAGGAGAAGGTGTCCCCTCTGTGTGAGCCGCATCTGCAGCTACACAGAGGAGACGTGACCTCCGCCCCCACGCAGCACGCAGTACAGGCGCCGGTGACATCACTCATTGGCGCCTGTACTGTGGAGGGGAGAAGACGCAGGCCCTGCAGCTGAGGAGATCACTGCGTGGGACATCAGGTGAGCATCCTTTTTTACTTTGTTTTTAACCCTGCATATACCTATGGGGAAGGGGAGGGGGGGGTTACTCTACATATACCTATGGGGGAGGGGGGGTTACTCTACATATACCTACGGGGAGGGGGGTTACTCTACATATACCTATGGGGAAGGGAAGGGGAGTTACTCTACATATACCTATGGGGAAGGGGAGGGGGGTTACTCTACATATACCTATGGGGAAGGGGAGGGGGGGGGTTACTCTACATATACCTATGGGGAAGGGGAGGGGGGTTATTCTACATATACCTATGGGGAAGAGGGGGGGTGTAGCTGCATATACATATGGGAAAGAGGGGGGTGTAACTACATATACCTATAGGAAAGGGGGGGGTGTATCTGCATATACCTATGGGAAAGGGGGGGGTGTAACTGCATATACCTATTAGGAAGAGGGGGGGTGTAGCTGCATATACCTATGAGGAAGAGGGGGGTGTAACTGCATATACTTATGGGAAAGGGGGGGTGTATCTGCATATACCTATGGGAAAGGGGGGCGTAACTGCATATACCTATGAGGAAGAGGGGGGGTGTAGCTGCATATACATATGGGAAAGAGGGGTGTGTAACTGCATATATCTATGGGAAAGAGGGGTTGTATCTGCATATACCTATGGGAAAGGGGGGCGTAACTGCATATATCTATGAGGAAGAGGGGGCATGTAGCTGCATATACATATGGGAAAGAGGGGGGTGTAACTGCATATACCTATGAGAAAGGGGAGGGGTGTATCTGCATATACCTGTGGGAAAGGGGGGGGTGTAACTGCATATACCTATGGGAAAGAGGGGGGGTGTAACTGCATATACCTATGGGAAAGAGGGGGGGTGTAACTGCATATACCTATGGGAAAGAGGGGGGGGTGTACCTGCTTATACCTATGGGAAAGAGGGTGGGGGTAACTCTGCCTATACCTATGGGAAACGGGGGGAGGATTTTTTTTTACTCTGCCTATACCTATGGGGAAACGGGGGGGGGGGGGTATCTGCTGCCTATACCTAAGGAAAAAGGGGGGTTAACTCTTCCTATACCTATTGGGAAGGGGGTTTAACTCTGCTGCCTATACCTACAGGGAAGGGGGGCTACCTAACTTTATACCTGGATGCCTAACTACTTACCTACATACCCAGCTACCTAACTATGTACATACCTGGCCTTCATACATGGCTGCCTAACTACCTAGCTAGCCCCCTACCTACCTAACTTGTCACCTACCTACATATCTGGCTTCCTGATCTACCTACCTAGTTACCTATTTACCTGGCTACCTACCTACCTGCCCGTTTAGTGTGCAGGACACCAAGGAGGGCATTATTACAGTTTGTGGGCCTATAGAAGGAAAGATTGTGCACAGGAGAGCACTGGAAAAATGCAGAGTCTGACATGTTTTTCCTGCAGATGTTAAAAGATTCACATGGCGCTCTTATCCAGACGGAGAAGAAAAGGAAAGAGGACGCCACTGATCAGAAAAGACGTAATTGTGAGTCCCAAAATGTAACTGTAATCACTTATATGGTATACACATCCTGTGTACAGCTGTTATCTACTGCCATATGGTCCTGTATATAATCACTTATATGGTATACGCATCCTGTGTACAGCTGATATCTACCGCCATATGGTCCTGTATATAATCACTTATAAAGATCCTTTAAAGTATACTGGTCTGTGTATAGTGGTTTTATTCAGTACAGTATGGCGGAATTATCCAGTTATTGTGTGGTGGTATATATTTACTCCTTGTATACTAGTATTTTTGGTCATGGAAATTTACCTATGTAAAAGTGTTTCTTATATATATAAATTTTAGTTTATTGTGTGTGGGATTTAGGTGGAATAGGGGCGTGGCAGAAGATTGACGAGCTGCAGAGCCTAGTAGGGGCCCTAGCTTTTTTTTGGTCCGTGGGCCCTGAGTGTTGTCAGTCCACTCCTGGGAGGCGGTGTAATTAAGGGGGGGGGTGCCAAACAAAGGGTCCCTGCTTTGGATAGGGGATAAGATGTCTAGGGAAGGAGTACCCCTTTAAACACAATCATGTGGTACAAATATTATCATGTAACAAACAATAAAGATCCTTTACTCATTATGTGAAAACCCTTTTATGGGAAACCTATATACACTGGGGGAGACACTACAGGAGAGCCCCGGGGACAGACAGGTACTCAACCTGACGGGACAGAAGGACCACATCCTGGACTGGGACACTACATATCCTTGACTTATCAGGATTTATCCTGGACAATGCAGATGAATGCACAAAATACCGTAATAAAACATGACATGCTTGAAACTCATGATATATAGACTAATAAGAATTATGTTTATATAATTATCAAATGGAAAATACCATATATTAATAGAATCTTTGATAGAAAAGAGTTCCCTATAAGTGAAGGGAGCATGGGCGAAGAGTGAGGTCATACCACCTAAAAATTCCCTCTTAAATGAGTAATCCGCCCCTAGGTATCTTATCCCCTTTCCAAAGGATAGAGGATAAGACATCTGATCACTGGGAACCCCCGCAATCTTGGCTGCGGCACCCCAGACATCCGGTGCATGGAGCGAACTTCGCTCCATGCCGGATGACTGACGATGTGGTGCGGAGGCTCGTGATTTCATGACCACAACCCCTCAATGCGAATCTATGGGAGGAAGCGTGAAGGCTGTCACACTCCCTCCCATAGACTTGCATTGAGGGCGTGTGGCCTTGACATCACAAGCCTCCGGCATTGCACCCAACGATCTAATTAGGAAGCCTATTGGGCTGAATTTGTGCGAGGGGGCGTGGGAATTCCCACGCCCCCCGGCACCTACAGGCAGGGCCATGCAAGGGGCACCACTATAAAACGCCCCCGTAACATACAGGCGGGGCGTACATGGTTTCCACCCACGCACCAGGTCCCCCGGGATGTCTGCCCTTTCTTCCCCACCACACTCCACCGCACAGGGTCCCGGGGCTTGGGCAGAGGGTCGTAGCACTCCGGCCCCGGTTCCCCCCGTCCCGGACTCTCCGCCGCTCTCTCTGTGGTGGCCTCTGGCCCCCCCCTCGCTCCCCTCCCCCGTTGCCGTGTCGGTTCTGTTGGGCCGGGCGGTGCGCAGGCAGGGGGGCGAGGCCTCGGCCCAGCGGCGGAGGTGATTCTGGCCTCTGCCAGGTGGGCCCGAGTCCCTTGCCGGGAAATCGCGGAGGTCCCCGCTCCTCTCGCTCCCCGCTCCTCTCACTCCCCGTGGCCCGAGCGGCTGGATCAGCTTCCTCCCCGCCGGCCCGCGTGGTGTGCGGGGGTTGGACGGGGCCCACTGCCGTCTCTGTGTCCGGCCAGTCCCTCACCTGGGATCCCGCGCCGGGTCTCCTCCTCCTCGCTCCCAGTGGCTCCGGGCGGCTTGACCGGCGTCGTCTCCGGTTGCCCGGCAGTTCTCAGACCCCAGGTTTCCCTGCCGGACTTTGGGTCACCACGGACCACATTTAGTGGTGGCTGACGGGTCACGAGGCAGCCATGCCACGCAGCCGCTCACAGCGTTGTGTCGTACAGTCACTCATAACATTCATACCGCACAGTTGCTCACGGAATTTCATTCCGTACAGTCAAGCAGCATTCATACCTGGCAGTCACCCAGCACTTATACCGTCCAGGCACTCATAGCATTCACACCGTGCAGTCACTCATAGCTTTCATAACGCGCAGTCACTCACAGCATCTATATTGTACAGTCACTCACAGCATCCATACCGTACAGTCACTCATAACGTTTCATACTGTGCAACCACTCCTAGCTTCATACCGTATAGTCACTCTTAGCATTTATACCGTCACAGTCCTCCCACAGCATTCATAGCTTTTTCACCATACAGTCACGCATAGCATTCCTACCTTGCAGTCGCTCATAGCATCATACAGTCCGCTCACTCGTAGCGTCATACTGGGCAGTCACTCATATCATTTACATGTTTGCAGTGGCTTGGCACTCGTACTGTGCAGTTACCCATTCCACTATACTGCGCAGTCACCCATACCAATTATACTGTGCAGTCCCCTAGCGTCATACCATGCAGCATCCTTCAGCACGCATACCATGCAAGTCACTCATATAATGTGTTCCACATAGCTTCACATGATACATAAGCTCATGGCTTTCACACCGCACGCAACACGTATACGGTACATACACTCATAACATTTACTGCTCTTACGTTAGGTCAGTACTATATCGCTCACCGCTTTATACGGCACATGCGCTCAAGCATTTACACTGCGTACAAACAGTCATAATATTCATTCTGCTTAACAGGCACTCTTAGTGGCACATGCAGTGTACAGTTACTGTGTTGTATAGAGTACACACGTCATAGTGTGTCAAGCAGTGGGTACAGCACGTCGTTTTTCATTACACATATGTTCAGGGTCACAGGCAGCAAGTACAGTTACGTCATTGTATAGAATACAATCACAGTGTCACATACAGTGGGTACAGCTGTGGTATTGTGTATAGTACGTGCGCTCTTGATGTCATTTACAGTGGGTACAGTTGCTGTTGCATCCTATACTCACGCTCAGTTGCACACAGTGGGTACAGTTATAGTATCACACACACTACACACGCTCATACTGTCACATACAGGGAGTACAGCTTCATTGTCATATACAGCACACACGCCAATAATGTTATATGCAGTGTGTACAGCTATAGCACGGTTACAGTTCATATGATAATAGTTTCCATGCAGTGGGTACAGTTCCAATATTGCAGACAGTACATGCTGTCACAGCGAGCGCTCCGGTCTTCACCTCCGGACCGGAGCGCCTGCTGCCTCTGCCCTCC
Source organism: Hyla sarda (assembly GCF_029499605.1). Taxonomy (NCBI): domain Eukaryota; kingdom Metazoa; phylum Chordata; class Amphibia; order Anura; family Hylidae; genus Hyla; species Hyla sarda. The sequence goes on from NC_079192.1 coordinate 73,960,492, forward strand.
GCTCCTGGGTTCCGGCGTCTCCCGGTCAGACGCACTGACCGGGAGCACGGGCCCCACAGTGGCAGAGACGCGGCTGGCGTGGCGGCTGGTCCCCGCTCATGCGCCGTGTCCCTGTTCGGCCTACCTTCTCCCCGCATGGCTCTCGGCTCCTCTGCATCCCGGCGCGCTGCCCTGCTCTCTAGGGTGCGCGTGCGCCGACTTCAGTAAGTTTAAAGGGCCAGCGCACCGGTAATTGGTGCGCTGGTTCCTCACCTCCCACTGTCCTTCCCAATAAAAGGCACATGCCCCTTCCTGCCCTTGCCGGATCTTTGTGCCGTGTGCCTCAGAAAAAGCGTTCCCTACTGCCTTGCCCGTTGCCGAACCCGTTGCTACCGTATACTTGCCTGTGAACCCTTGCCGTCTGCCCTGACCTCTGCTACATCCAACTACGCTCTTGCCTGCTCCCTGTCTACCACGCTATCAGCTGCCAGAGAGGTCGAGTTGTTACTGGGGGATACGACCTGGTAGTTACCGCCGCAGCAAATCCATCCCGCTTTGCGGCGGGCTCTGGTGAAAACCAGTAACTGCTTAGAACCAGTCCTCCAGTACAACCCGTGCTATCGCCTCTCCGGTCCAGAGGATCCACCATCTGTTCTGCCGGTATGTGACAGTAAGATCCGGCCATGGATCCCGCTGATGTTCCCCTGCCAAGTCTAGTGGACCTCACCTCAGTTGTGGCCCAGCAAGGTCAGCAGCTGGCCCAGTTGATCGCCATGATGCAACAGCTCCTACCTGCTCAGCAACAGCCAGCACCTTCATCTGCACCTGCTGCATCTCCTCCGCCTGCAGTTGCCACTGGATCCAGAATCCGTTTGTCCCTACCAGACAAATACGACGGAGATCCTAGACTATGCCGAGGGTTCCTGTCTCAGTGCTCTCTTCAACTCTAGCTACTGTCGGACCAGTTTCCGTCTGAGCGAGCCAAGGTAGGAGTTTTGCAGTGTTTTCCAGGAACCTGCCCGGGTTACCTCCGCAGAGACTGCCTTGCTAAACTTGTCCCAAGGAAATTCTACTGTGGGTGACTATGCCATCCAGTTCTGCACCCTTGCCTCCGAGCTGAACTGGAATAATGAAGCTCTTTGTTCCACTTTTAAGAAGGGACTTAATTGTGACATTAAGGATGTCCTTGCTGCACGTGACCTGCCTACCACCCTGAGCGACCTCATCTTGCTAGCCACAAGGATTGACAAACGTTTCTCCGAGAGACAAGAGGAGCTCCATTTTGAAAAGGAAAAAGCTCGTCCTAAACGCTGCCCTCGTCTGACTCCAGTGTTCCAGCGTCCACCTCTACCTGTCTCTGGGTCTTCCGCTGTGGAGGCCATGCAGGTGGACCGGTCTCGCCTGACCCCGCAAGAACGGAGCTGCCGTAGAGACGAGAACCTGTGTTTGTACTGCGCTAGTACCGAGCACTTCCTTAAGGACTGTCCTCTTCGTCCTCCATATTTGGGAAACGCTCGCACCTAGTGGATGTGGGAGAGGCATTACTAGGTGTGGATTTTTCCTCTCCATGTCTCATCATATCCGTGCAGTTGTTCCTTTCGTCCAAATCCTTCTTCTCTGCTGCTGCTTTCTTGGATTCCGGCTCAGCCCGCAACTTCATCCACGACTCCTTGGTCGACAAGTATCAAATTCCTATAACCCGTCTGCCCAAGCCGTTCCTTATTTCTACGGTCAACGGGGAGATACTCTCTTCTACGGTACAATACCGCACCCAGCCTCTGCGGATGGACATTGGGACATTCCATACCGAGACTCTGGAATTTTTTGTTCTTCCCTTCTGCTCTTCCGAACTCCTGCTGGGTTTACCGTGGTTGCAACGCCATTGTCCTGTCCTGAATTGGTCCACCGGTGAGATTCTGCGCTGGAGTTACTCCTGCTCTGACCGGTGCTTCAAGCCTGCTCCAATCAAACAGGTCCTGCCAGTTCCTCCACCACCAGGACTCCCCAAGCCTTACCACCAATTTGCGGACGTCTTCTGTAAAAAACAAGTGGAGACTCTTCCTCCTCACAGGCCTTATGATTGTTCCGTTGACCTGTTACCGGGATCTACTCCTCCTCGGGGCAGAATATATCCTCTCTCACCTCTAGAGACTCAGGCCATGTCGGATTATGTACGTGAGAATTTACAGAGAGGCTTTATTAGGAAGTCATCTTCGCCTGCTGGAGCCGTTTTTTTCTTTGTGTCTAAAAAGGATGGTTCTCTCCGCCCCTGCATCAATTATAGAGGACTCAATACAATTACCATTTAAAACCGTTACCCTCTGCCTCTAATCTCTGAGCTGTTTGATCGTCTCAGAGGAGCCAAGATTTTCACAAAGTTGGATCTCTGCGGGGCCTACAATCTGATCCGCATTCGTAAAGGAGACGAGTGGAGGACCGCATTTAACACCAGGGACGGTCACTTTGAGTACTTAGTGATGCCTTTTAGACTTTGTAACGCACCCGCAGTCTTCCAGGAGTTCGCTAACGACATCTTCCGGGACCTTCTCTACACTTGTGTTGTAGTATATCTGGATGATCTCCTTATTTTTTCTTCTAACCTGGATCAACATGGAGTCCATGTCCGACAAGTTCTCACCCGACTCCGAAGCAATCGCCTCTACGCCAAAATTGAGAAATGTCTGTTTGAGCGTACCTCCTTGCCATTCCTGTAGTATATCATCTCTGTCCAAGGTCTGCAAATGGATCCTGCTAAGCTATCAGCGGTTCTGGATTGGCCATGCCCCTCTGGTCTCCGAGCCATACAGAGATTCCTGGGGTTTGCCAATTACTACAGACAGTTTATTCCTCATTATTCCACCATGGTGGCCCCACTTGTGGCTTTGACTAGAAAGGGTGCCAATCCCAAGACCTGGCCTCCTCACGCTGAAGAGGCCTTTCTTGTTCGTGAAGGCTCCCTTTGCGTCTGCACCTTTTCTTTCCCAGCCAGATCCTTCCAAGCCATACTATCTTGAAGTGGACGCATCATCGGAGGGAGCCGGAGCGGTACTAACTCAGAAGTCTTCCAAAGGCAAGACCATAACTTGTGGTTTTTTCTCTAAAACCTTTTCTTCCGCCGAGAAGAATTACGCTATTGGGGACAGAGAACTGTTGGCAATTAAATTAGCCTTGGAGGAGGGGAGACATCTTCTCGAGGGTGCTCCTCACCCTGTGACCATTTTCTCGGACCATAAGAATCTAGTCTACCTCCAGTCTGCTCAGAGACTAAATCCCCGCCAAGCCCGTTGGTCCATCTTCTTCGCCCGCTTCAATTTCCAGATTCACTTCAGTCCTGCTGCCAAGAACATCAAGGCAGATGCCCTTTCTCGCTCTTCGGATGTGGTGGGTGACGTACCCACTCCTCAACAGATTGTCCCACCTGAATGTCTCATCTCAGTTGCACCTGTGGACTTACGGCTTCTTCCTCCGGGTAAGACCTATGTCCCTTCTCGTCAGCGGTTCTCAAGTGGGGTCACGCTTCCTTCCTTGCCGGTCATCCTGGGATTAAGAAGTCTCTTAAGTTAATTTCTCAAAGATATTAGTGGCCCTCCCTAGACAGAGACGTCACTGAATTTGTCCAGTCCTGTGCGATCTGCTCCTGGGACAAGACTCCTCGGCAGAAACCTGCAGGTCTTCTTCTTCCCCTCCTTGTTCCGGAGACCCCTTGGTCACACATCGCCATGGACTTTATCACTGATCTTCCCTCCTCACATGGTATGACAGTCATTTGGGTCGTGGTTGACAATTTTCGAAGATGGCTCATTTTGTGTCCCTGCCTGGTCTCCCGTCCGCGCCTCAGTTGGCCAAACAGTTTTTTCTGCACATCTTCCGCCTCCACGGTCTTCCCAAACACATCGTCTCTGATCGTGGGGTGCAGTTCATTTCCAAGTTTTTGAGGGCTCTCTGTGGTCAACTCGGAGTCAAGCTGGATTTCTCTTCCTCGTATCACCCTCAGTCCAACGGCCAAGTAGAACGGGTGAACCAGACTCTGGGAGATTATCTACGCCATTTTGTGTCCTCTCGCCAAGATGCTTGGTCGGATTTACTCCCTTGGGCAGAGTTCTCTTATAATTTTATACAATCTTCCGCCACCAATAAGTCTCAATTTTTTGTGGTTTATGGCGGTCATCCTCTGCCCCCTCCGCCTAGGACCTCCGCCCCCTCCTCTGTACCAGCTGTAGAGGACCTTCTTCTGGACTTCACTTCTATTTGGCGAGAGACCCACTCAGCCCTCCTCAAGGCCTTGGCCCGTATGAAGCTCCAGGCCGACAAAAATCGTAGAGCTCCTCCAAAATTCAGTCCCGGTGACAGGGTGTGGCTCTCCTCGAAGTACATCAGATTTAAGGTACCAAGTTACAAGCTGGGCCCTCGTTACTTGGGTCCCTTCAGAGTCAAGAGCCGCATTAATCCGGTGTCCTACCAGCTCCATCTTCCTCCCTCAGAATTCATAACTCTTTTCATGCTTTCCTTCTCAAACCTGCTATCTTTAATCGCTTCTCTCCTAAACTTATTTCTCCCACGCCTGTCACTGGAACCTCTGATGTTTTTACTGTTAAAGAAATCCTAGCCACCAAGCTTGTCCGGGGGAGAAGATTTTTTTTCGTCGACAGGGAGGGCTGCGGTCCTGAAGAGAGGTCTTGGGAGCCTGAAAATAACATCTTGGATTGCAGTTTCATCCTCAACTTTCTTGGTGTCAAAAAGAGAGGGAGACCTAAGGGGGGGGGGGGGTGTACTGTCACAGCGAGCGCTCCGGTCTTCACCTCCGGACCGGAGCGTCCGCTGCCTCTGCCCTCCGCTCCTGGGTTCCGGCATCTCCCGGTCAGACGCACTGACTGAGAGCACGGGCCTCACAGTGGCAGAGACGTGGCTAACGTGGCGGCTGGTCCCCGCTCACGCGCCACGTCCCTGTTCGGCCTATCTTCTTCCCTCTCCGCTCCTCTGCATCCCGGCACTCTCTAGGGAGCGTGCGCCGACTTCAGTAAATTTAAAGGGCCACCTCCCATTGTCCTTCCCAATAAAAGGCACATGCCCCTTCCTGCCCTTGCCGGATCTTTGTGCCTCAGAAAAAGCGTTCCCTACTGTGATAGTTGCCTTGCCCATTGCCGAACCCATTGCTACCGTATACTCGCCTGTGAACCCTTGCCGCCTGCCCTGACCTCTGCTACGTCCAACTACGCTCTTGCCTGCTCCCTGCGTACCACGCTATCAGCTGCCAGAGAGGTCGAGTTGTTACTGGGGAATACGACCTGGTAGTTACCGCCGCAGCAAATCCATCCCGCTTTGCGGCGGGCTCTGGTGAAGACCAGTAACTGCTTAGAACCGGTCCTCCAGTACAACCCGTGCTATCGCCTCTCCGTTTCAGAGGATCCACTACCTGTCCTGCCGGTACGTGACACATACGCACATCACGCCACACACTGTGAGTACAGTCATAGTGCCGAACGCTCATACCATTAGCACTACACCGTGCCCGTCATGGTCATATCACACTCACGTGTGCCGCTGCATCCATACATGTGCGCATACGGGTTGCACTGAACGTACGCGCACAACTGTCGTCGTATCTAGCTCCTCACTGTGTTACCGCACTCATGCTCTTAGCTAGTACTGTCCACACGCATAACCTTACTCGGCATACCAGGCACACGCTCGTAGCTTCTCACCGTACAGACATTCTCAGGTTGGATGGTTCAATCACAAATAGTTACCCTGCACGCATATCGGTACCGGCTATTGGTCCCTGTAGCTGACATACCACACTCGCGTTACCATAGTAACTGCTCAGTCACAGATTAAGCATCCGTATCTTGTCATACGCCCACCAGTCACCTTCTAACTTGTCCTACAGCATGCACAAATTGTTGTCGCTGACACGACATTCTGCACCTTTCATCACGACTCAAGTGGTGTACACCCACCCTACCTGCCACGTTCTGCAGGGAGATGCGCTACTTATTTGTTGTTACTGACATGTCTTCTGAATAACAACTTCATAACACATAGGGGGTTTTTCACCATCATACCTGCCACGTCTGCGTTGTTGCTGTTACTGACACTTCTTCAGAGCTACGACATCTAATCACGGATGGTTGGCGTAACCCTCATGTAACATGCCCACAGGGGGTTACACCGAGTAGCTGTGGTTATAGACTCCATCAGATCTTTCACTTAAAAAAAAAATATAATAAATGTTAAAGGGAATATGTACACTCTGATGTATGTACTTCACAACACGTACCCACTGATCTGTGTTACTTTCACAACTCTTGTTTGCTTACCACGGCTACTCGTTTCACACACTGACGCTGCTACTGACACGTCTTCAGAGCCTCGCGCGTCTTCTCACCCACCAAGTTCCTCAGGTCTGTGTCTCTTCAGTCGGGGTCCAGGTATAGTCTGTTGTTCCTGACTCTGCTTCAGTGCAACGTGATTCGATTCACTTAGGTAGTAGGTCAGCCGTCTTCCTGACACGTCTTCAGTGGAGGCCCCTGCGTATGCTGTTCTGACTCTTCTTCAGCGCAACAGCATACACTTAGTCTCATCGCATTTCTACATGCATTCATCGTGTCAGGCACTCATCTGCAATTCACTCCCGTATTACCAAAAAAAAAAAAAAAAAGGAAAACATGTACACTCTGATGTATCTACTTTACAACACATACCCACTGATCCATGTTACTTTCACAACTCTTGCTTCTTACCACAGTTATTCGCTTCACACCCTGATGCTGCTACTGACATGCCTTCAGAGCCTTGCACGTCCTCTCACCCACCAAGTTCCTCAGGTCTGTCTCACTCCAGTCGGGGTCCTAGTGAAGTCTGTTGTTCCTGACTCTGCTTCAGTGCAATATGACTCGACACACACATGACTCGATACTCCATGCAAACATCATGTCAGGCACTGACTGCCATTCACTCCCGCGTTATCAAAAGAAAAAAAAAATTTTCAGGGGTTTCTCTGACACAGGTCATAGAGTTAAAATCTCACGACTCATAGGTGGTTATTACACGCATTAATCTGTCTTGTTCACTCATGTCAATGTCACGCTAACAGCTATAATTTCCACAGACACGAGGGTTACTCAAAGACCTGTCACGCCTACAGGTATGAGGTTCGAGCCAGACTGCCATTCCAGGAACAGCGGTACGCTAAGACCTGTCACATCCACAGGCACAAGGGTATGCGAGGCCTGTCAGTCTACAGGTACAATAGCCACATAGAGGCCTTCCATATCCACAGGCACGAGGGCATGCAAGACCTATAAAATTTACAGGTACGGAGGGGTCGGTCATGTCTGTGGACACAGTGATTCTGTTATGCCTGTCCGCAAGCATGATAGTCCTCAGGCTTAATTGTTACTGAGATCTGTCGAGTCCGCGGGCATGATCAGGAGGAGGAGGCCCGTCGTTCGCTGCAGGTCATTACTCCTGAGATCATATTCGGGTCGGTATGTTGGCAGGTTAGGATATGGCTCACCGTACAGTCCAGTCAACTCTTCATATCACTTGACTATTAATGAAGTTTTTGCCACTTATCAGCAGGGACAGGAGGACATGTTATGCCTGACAAGCTCTATTGGTTCCCCTTTCTGCTATTATCACAGTGAGCATGTAATTATGAACGAATCAGCTAGCACGTAGTCAGGTACCATTATAGGGCTGGGTCGGACGCAGTAGGCATCACTACCATATCTTCTCAAATGTCAGGTACTGCCTCATGCGGTCGCCAGCCGGCAGGCACAACTCTCTTGGTTTCTTGAGTCTAGCAAGAACAGTTTAGGGGAAGATAGACATGACTAGTTGTGGCGTTAGTACGGTCAGGAATCTTGTTATTAATTCTACTTCTTGATTTTTTGCCCTCTATAGGCGTTCCCTCATACGCGGTTATGGGCACAACTCAACCGCTTTGTCAGTCATTCTTATTTATATAGGTCCAGAGGTTTGTATGTAGGTGCAGTCTTAAGTACGGAACAACTCAGACCGCTTGGTAAGTCAATGTATGGTTTGCATAGTGGTGTATTCAGCGCATGCTGCCACAAGCTCGAATGGAAGCCCTAAGCACAATTAGGAAGCCTATTGGGCTGAATTTGTGCAAGGGGGCGTGAATTCCCATGCCCCCCGGCACCTACAGGCGGGGCCATGCAGGGGGCACCACTATAAAATGCCCCCGCAACATACAGGCGGGGGTACGTGGTTTCCAGGTACCCTCCCTTATTTCTATCAATTCACCATAGGGTATGCCCTCTATAGGCGTGCCCTCATACGCGATTATGGGCACAACTCAACCGCTTCGTCAGTCATTCTTATTTATATAGGTCCAGAGGTTTGTACGTAGGTGCAGTCTTAAGTACGGAACAACTCAGACCGCTTGGTAAGTCAATGTATGGTTTGCATAGTGGTGTATTCAGCGCATGCTGCCACAAGCTCGAATGGAAGCCCTAAGCACAATTAGGAAGCCTATTGGGCTGAATTTGTGCAAGGGGGCGTGAATTCCCATGCCCCCCGGCACCTACAGGCGGGGCCATGCAGGGGGCACCACTATAAAATGCCCCCGCAACATACAGGCGGGGGTACGTGGTTTCCAGGTACCCTCCCTTATTTCTATCAATTCACCATAGGGTATGCCCTCTATAGGCATGCCCTCATACGCGGTTATGGGCACAACTCAACCGCTTCGTCAGTCATTCTTATTTATATAGGTACAGAGGTTACTTTGTATGTAGGTGCAGTCTTGAGTACGGAACAACTCAGACCGCTTGGTAAGTCAATGTATGGTTTGCATAGTGGTGTATTCAGCGCATGCTACCACAAGCTCCAATGGAAGCCCTGAGCACAAATGAACTAAGGGTGCAGCAGAGAAATCCCTGCCATCAAACATCTTATCCTCTATCCTTTGGAGCCTGTATAGTAAATACTAAGCCTGTAAAGTAAATAAAAAAGCAACAACACTTTTAAAAATCTTTTATTCCAAAAAAACACTCCCCCACAAGCCCTCGTTAACCATTTTATTAATTTTAAACAAAAAAAAAAAGCACTGGTCATCGACGTAGTCCACCGATTCTGAAAAAGTCCTCTGCATACACGGATCTGAAATGAGAAGAAAAAAACACTGAAAATTAGTTAGCACTTAGTTAGTTAGAAAAAACACACATAAACCAGCATTTCAAAACAGGGAGCCTCTTGCTGTTGCTAAACCACAACTCCCATCATTTCCAGACAGCTTTCGGCTGTCTGGGAAAGATATACCTTGTAGTTTAGCAACAGCTGGAGTCTAGCTGTTACTAAACTACAACCCCTGTCATGGAAGTTGTAGTTCAGCAACAGCTGGAAGTACCTTGATTCCAAACTACAACTCCTGTCATGTCCGGAAGTCTGCAGCATGTCCTCGGTCCCCACCTTTACCAAAGTGGTCGTTTGGTGTTGAGCCTGGACTAACACAATATATGAGGGACGACCTTCTTCCCCTGCCAGTGAAGACCCATCCCCCAGTCCCTCCGGCCCAATCCATATCTTCGTACAATTGAGTATTCATGTTACGTGTACCAAAATGTTTATGGTGTGCCGTAATAAAATGTATTTAATGCCCCATATTTATCATTCAGCCTGAAACCCTAATTTTCTAGTCTTTCCCATAGCAACCAATCACAGCTCAACTTCCACTTTACAAGAGCTCGTTAAGATATGAATGCTAAGCTGCGATTGGTTGTTATGGGGAAAAAAATGACAATTAGAGTTTCAGGCTGATTGATAAATCTCCCACAATATGTTTGTACAAAAATGTTCAAGTGTACAGTGTCTTTTATCTATGGCAATATATATAGGAGGTATCCTGACCCAGTCAGGATATGCATAGCCATTGCCTCACTGCCATGACAGTTACCCGCTAGATATAGTGAATAATGATAATGCCTAATACAAAGTTGTCAGTGTAACACATAGTTTGATTAATTTAGTCAGTCTATATAATGTGTATATAACCTAGTCAAAATGCTTAGTTAGCCTTTATCTAACATGTACATTCTCAGTCCATATTGTCGAAGTGTTTATGTATCTAGCATTTTTCCTGTCCCCGTGTACAGGGTGCTCTTCTGGCCAGAGGGTTCCCCTGCAACTTAAGTAAAGTACGTAGAGTGAAAGAAATGCTGCATATAGAGGTAACAAGGATATGTTGTATGAAGTATGTATGGGGTTCTGGGGAAAAATGTTTAGTACTGAGGGGCCCCAGCAGCTAAGGCATTGGGTAGGTAGCCTCTGGCAGTTCAATCCACAAATAATGTGTTTCAGTGTCTAGAGCAGTGATTGCCAACCGCAGTTCCGCTGCACATTTGTGTGCCGTTTTGCACTGCCCGTAGTGCCGCAGGATTCTGCCGTGATTTATTAATTTTTTTAAATGTCTGTCCCGGCCTGCGCGCTTATGACTGACGCAGGGGATGCACTGATGCAGGGGACGCACTGCGCACACAGCGTCCCCCTCTCCCCCTGCGTCCCCTTCCCCCTGCGTCCCCTGCATCTGCTGTGAGCCGAAAATGGTGCCCTGGGGCGGAACGAGCTGCATCTGCGCCGGACTCCCGTGCCTGCCGTGGAACTGCAAGCTGCGCGGGCCGGCTTGCTTAAGGTACCGTACCCTTTCCACTCCTCTGTAACCCCCTTCTCAACCCTGTCCAACCCCCCCACCGTCACCACGGTCCACCGTCTACCCCCCCCGTCACTCATGTCCACCCCCCCGTCACCCATGTCCACCCCCCCTGTCACCCATTTCCACCCCCCTGTCACCCATGTCCACCCCATCTGTCACTCCTGTCCACTCCACCGTCACCTCTGTCCACCCCCCTGTCCACCCCCCTGTCACCATGCCATGTCCACCCCCCTGTCACCCCCCCTGTCACCCATGTCCACCCCCCTGTTACCCATGTCCACCCCCCTGTCCATCTCTGTCACTCATGTTTACCCCCCCTCTACCCCCGTAGTCTACCCTGTCACCTATGTCCACCCTTCTGTTCCACCATCTGTCCCTTTGTCACCACAGTTCACCCCTCTCTGTCACTCCTGTCCCTCTTTTACCCCCTTGTCACCCTTGTCCACCCCTATGACCCCCTGTCTCCAATGTCCACCCTCCTGTCATCCTTGTCCACCCCCCCATCCAACCCTTGTACACCTCCCTACAGCCCTCTGTACACTCCTCTACACCCATCTATCACCCATGTACACTCCTCTACACCCCTCTGTCACCCATGTACCCTCCTCTACACCCATCTATCACCCATGTACACTCCTCTACACCCCTCTGTCACACATGTACACTCCTCTATACCCCTGTCACCCATGTACACCTCTGTGTCACCCATGTACACCCCCCCCTTTCACACATGTACACTCCTCTATACCCTCTGTCACCCATGTACACCCATCTGTCACCCATGTACACTCCTCTACACCCCTCTGTCACCCATGTACACTCCTCTACACCCCTCTGTCACCCATGTACACTCCTCTACACCCATCTGTCACCCATGTACACTCCTCTACACCCATCTTTCACCCATGTACACTCCTCTACTCCCATGTACACTCCTCTACACCCCTCTGTCACCGATGTACACTCCTCTACACCCCTCTATCACCCATGTACACTCCTCTACACCCCTCTGTCACGCATGTGCACTCCTCTACACCCCTCTGTCACCCATGTACACCCCTCTACACCCCTCTGTACACTCCTCTACACCCCTCTGTCACCCATGTACACTCCTACACCCCTCTGTACACTCCTCTACACCCCTCTGTACACTCCTGTACACCCCTCTGTCACCCATGTACACTCCTCTACACCCCTTTGTCACCCATGTACATTCCTCAACACCACTCTACACCCCTCTTTCATTCATGTACACTCCTCTACACCCCTCTGTAACCCATGCAGAGCCTAATAGGTTTGTTTTGCAGATTTAACGGTGAAGAATTGTGTGTGGAAGAAATCGTGATGATGGCTAGGACCAGATGGAGAAAAGAAGGCAACGATGCAAATTAGAGAAGACGTCATTGGTGAGTTGCTGTATAAAGCAGCACTTTAAACTACATATCCACTGATAAATAGATATAGTGCAGTGCATTTTTTACAGTATTTTTACCCTTTTTTTTATTTTTTTGCTCGTCAACCTCGGTAGCAGTGCCCTGCTGAAAAAAAGAAATCCGAGGTGTGCCCAGACCCGGAAAAAGGTTGGGAAACACTGGTCCAGAGTATAATGAATACCATGTGCTTATCAGTTTACTTCCCAAAGGAGCATGCATGGACATTTTCACCAAAGTGCAACATGGACTTGTCCCCTGTTGTTGTTATAATTGTACAGACCTGTGAAGGACATTCGGCAATAATGCCCCAGGAACTGTCAGTCTAGTCCCCAGTGGCCACTTCCAGTTGTCTGCCCTCCAGGACTGGGTGCCAAGGATGGCTGTGTTTAAAAGGGGGAGTTTGTGGTTGCCCAGTACGGGAGGTGTTACCCCGTACCCTTGCTGCCCTTTCAGGCATCCTCCCTTCAGTGTCCCCCATGTAAATATGTTTATTATGTATTATACTGTGTAATGTGTAGAGAAAGCGTTGTCACTTTAAGACTGTTTACAATGTGAGTTGTCATGTGATTGTTACCCAGGAGGTATCAGTGAACAGGTGACGTAAGGATTACAATGGGATCCTTCCAGAGCCTCCTTCATAAAAGCCCTGAGTGGAGCCTCTGCTCTCTCTTGCTTCCTGCTGAGGTCCAGTCAAATTGTGCCTAAGTCCAGTCTGCAGCCATAAGCTACAATCCTGCAAGTAAGCCACACTCACAGTCTTGTCAGTCATCAGTCACAAGTCATCATTTGTCAAGTCAACGTGGCCTGCATTAAATTGACCCCATCTAATACCTACAAGTTAGTAAATAATATAGTTGCCAACACACCATGACCACCACATGGTGATTGACAAATACTACTGTCAGAGCCCATAGTGTTAAACGGTTCTGACAGTTTCTTTTGTTTACTTTTTGTTGCTGGGTTACGCCCGGCTGTCTGGACTGGTCAGCTTACCTTGATTGGAGCACTTGTTCTGGCTCCTGTATAGCTGAGTCTGTTCTGTTCTTCTACTCCTAGCTAGCGTGTTTATTGTATCATGTATTTTGAAATATTTTACCTATTGGCTCCGTACTCTGACCCTTCACCTGTTTCTGCAATTTGGCTCTTCTGTTATCTCTTGGTACTGACTCGGCTTGTGGACTGTGACTTATTGTGTGTGTTTGTTTAAATATAATTTCTGTTAGTCAGTGTACTCCTTACAGTACCCTGACTTTGACTGTATTATAGTTTGCTGTGTTGACCCTAACTTCCCTCACTATTTCAGGAAGGGTCCGTCAATGTAGTTCTCAATCCGCTGCTTAGGGCAGATAGGCAAGTAGGCAGGGAAAGGGGGAGTGGGCGAGAATAATGTTGCACTCCTTCCCTGCCCATACGTGACAACTACCGTGTGGTGGATACCATCTCTATAGAATCTGCAGACTGTATAAGTGACCACAATTCAGTTTTATTCAACCCACAAGTGACCATGGGGGAGTTTCTTCAAAACCTATGCGGAGGAAAAATTTACCAGTTGCCCATAGCAACCAATCGGATTGCTTCTTTCATTTTTGAAAGGGATTCTTAAAAATGAAAGAAAAAAGCAATCTGATTGGTTGCTATGGGCAACTCGTCAACTTTTCCTCTACACAGGTTTTGATAAACCTCCCCCCATGACTCTAAAAGCACCATAAAGACAAGAAGGATGGATTTCTCATTGTGGCGATTACTATAGTGTGACCACATTCACTTATAGAAGTTGTGATGCAGCAAGATTCAACATAGCCAACATTGGCTTTGCAACAAAGAGGCCAAAGTTTGTGTGAAGTCAGTCTTAGCCAAATATTGTAACCATTTTTATTTTATATAGTACCAATACCCACAAACACTAATAGAGATATTATCAGTGCCCCCTATCAGTAATAGCACCTGTGTTAGGCCCCAAACAGCAATATTTATCCTTGTAACACCCCATACTGTAACCATTTCCACTTGGTGAGCCTTACAGAGTAGTTATGCCCCCTACACCTGGCACCTCTACAAATCTGTATTTACCCTCTTGTATTGTTGTGAGCCCTTGTGATATATACTTGGTACAAAAAACAGACAGAAAACTCATCAGCGGTATGGAGAGCAACTTACCCCACAACATTCTACTGTAGATGGTTTTCCGTTTTTTTTTTTTTTTTTTTGTTCTGGAATTTGTTTTAGGACACATAATGTACAATGCTCATTTACTGATCAGACAGCCATGTGAACAAAGCCTAAGAAAGGCAGGAGAAGAGGGTGCTAATGAGACTAACTTACATTGTAAGGCTATGGGATTGTCTTGGTCAACACATGCTTCTCTTCCTGCCTGTTCTAGTGATCGGTTGGGGTCTAAACATTCAGACTATGACAAATTAAAACTTGGACATGTGAAAGGTTTTTTTAAGCAATAATTGCACTTTAACTATGTGAAATAAATCAGATCCTGAAATGCAACTATACTATGGCCATGTTAGAGCGGTTCTGACCTGACCAGATAAAGAGAAATTGTAAAGAGAAAACTTTCTGCCTGACTAAATAGTTGCTTGATCTCCTTAGTGTTCATGACTAGTGATGAGCGGCAGGGGCCATATTCGAATTCATGATATTTTGCGAATATATTGACGATTATTCGTCCTATGTTGGCGAAATTCCCATATTTGCAAGGTTCATTCAATTTTCTTTCATGCAAAAATTTGTATGTGAAAAAAATGAATATTCGTCATTACGAATATATAGCACTATATTCTAAATATTTGCAAAATTGCGAAGTGCCGATATTCACGATAACATTTATCATTACGAATATTCGTGCTCAACACTATTCGTGGCAAAAGAGATTGTACAGGATTAGATTAACCTGCCTTGTTTTCTTCCACAAGCTGTACACAGATTGGATGTGTAATTGCAGCTGAACCCTATGCATTATAATGGCTGAGCCACCATACAAGATAAAACTCATGGACCAGGTGTGGTGCCGTTTCTGGCTGGAAGCAGTCATGGTATTCTGCTTATATACATCCCCTTAAGGTGCACTGGCATTTGATGTCAGAGAGGATTATACCAGAGTCAACAATGCCCAAATACTACAATACCTCCCTCTTCTTACATCACTCCTTCTGTTTACTGACACACAAAGTACGTCTGCTAATGGCGGTCAGGTGTAGATGTCCGTGTGCAATCTGTGAATGCCGTCAGAATTGCAGGTGTGCTGCAATCCTCATTGCTGGCCCATGTGCAGGCAATCTACACATGGCTGCCACTGGCAGGTGAGCCCTGTGTGTCGAACACCAAGAGGAGGTGATTGCGGAGGAGAGAGGTATTGCGACCCTTGGGCATAGTGGACCCCATGCTACTCTCTTTCACACTCAAGGACCATGGTGGGCATTTTTTTTTTACAGAATAAAGCCACCTAATCCACTTACAGAGGTATGTCTTGAATGGGTACACTTTAGCAGGGGTAAGTCAAGTGACAGACGCACTTTAAATGGGCACTCTCATGAAAACTAATTTTTGCTATTGCACTGTTTATGGTAAAAAGTTACTTTGTTTGAAAAGAATGAAGTTTTCGATGTTAAATTTGTTTTTAAAAAAGCTGCCACTAGGTGTCTCCCTACTTGTCCATTTTCCCTCATCTTTTGCACAGACTTTGGACTCCTGCTGGCCTGGCAGAAGTCCAAAATCAGGGGTGTGTACAGCCTTATATAATTATAGCTCATCTCACACACTGAAATGCTCTGGGCTGTGTGTAGCAGAGTGAGGGAGGAAGTTCTCCCCTGTATGGCTTCAGATGACATCACGCCCCTTTCTAGTCTGTGAATCTGACTGAGCAGAAAATACAGAGCAATATCAAAGTAGAAAACTAACAAATAATAAAAATAAAGGCAGGGATGGTTTATCATGATGGGGGCAGTGACCTGGGAGGATTCTGAAATTTAACAAGCTGAAACATGGCATTCCATCACTGTATGTACGCTTTAAGTTAGCATAAGTCTGCAGGACAGATGTGGCAGAGATAACAGAGATTCACAACTAGTTGCAAGCGCTTTTGTCACATGGTTGTTGTCCATGAGGTGTTTGAACCCAGCCTAATAGACACTGTAAATGGTCATTAGAAGGCTAGTGTCCAACTGGAAATATATTATATTCTGCACAAGATCTTCTACAATTTCTATCACACATTAGATTATGAAATCCTCATACAGCCGGGATCTAAATGCAGAAAGAAGAATGAGATTTTGGTTATTTTGGTTTGATTTCCCCATAAGTCGGGGCTTTTGTGTATACTTACTGCCTCATACATGGCTCATTATTACTTTAAAGTTATTGCTTAAGTATGCATGGTCATGAAGGCGGTTTACTGATATTATGGATTTATCTAGGCTTTCTTTTTCGTGAACTAGCTGCATCCCAGAAAGAGCGCCTAATATCTCCCACACAGATATCTGAGGAAGACGCTTGTTTGCACATGCTTCTCTTGTTTTTGCTTAATATTGTAATTAAATGGGCAAATATTTGTCACACTGATTCTCTGCAGGCCGGTTGAAATGGATCTTTTCTCATCAATACAATGACATTTTTTTATGATTGATTCTGTTGCTTGGAATGCCTTTACCTGATCTACTGTACTAGGTTTAATTCAACTTTATCTTGGTTTATTTATTACTTATCAATTATTTATTTATTTATTATTTTTATTTATTTATCTTCCAACTTTAATTTAACTTCATCTTTATCCTTCAAAAGTATTTTTCATTCAAGCTGCACTATTAAGGTATGAACACAGGAAATTGACACAAATGTGGCGCATTTCATATAAACCATTTTTTTTTTTTTTTTTGCAAATTATGGCAGAATTCTGGCACATTTTCAGGAGTAAACCTGCCCCAATTAAAAAAAAAAATTTAGAATATGAGCATGCAGATTCACAGCATTTCAAAGAAAGATCTGCAACATCTATGGTCCAGCTGCCAGCTCCCTCCTATTCAGGATTTCAAAGTATCTTTTAGATGTATCTTCCTTCTCCTCCTTCCGCTTCCTAAAACTTAACATGGAGAAAACAAAATTAATTTTCTTTCCCCATCTCACTCCAGCCCTCCACCCAATATGCCAATCACAAAGTCCAACAAGTTTGCTGCCTTGGGGTCACCTTTATTCTGTGCTATTTTTAAAACACACATCCAAATCCTGCTGAAAACTTTGCTCAAATCCACTCCCTCCTCAACTTTGACTCTACCAAACTATCAGTACATGTGTGGTGACCCACTACAGGCCATATTACTGCTGTTACACTGAGCTGGACTTTGCTGGCTCTGTCCTGTAAGGTCTGTTGAAGGTTGTGGACTAGCACGAATATTCATAATGCAAATTTTTATTGCGAATATCGCCACTTTGCGATTCTGCAAGTATTCAGAATATAGTGCTATATATTCGTAGTGACGAATACTAATTTTTTTGTGTTTTTTTTTCACATGCCAATTTTCATGCAAATTTACCAATGCAAATTTTCGCATGGAAAAAAAAGGGAACGAACATAGCGAATATGCGAATTTAGCGAACATAGGACGAATAATCATCAATATATTCGCGAAATATCGCAAATTCAAATATGGCCCCTGCCACTCATCACAATTGTGGACCTATTTCCTTACTTTGTCTGAATTATTTGTTTTTCACTGTGTTCCTATATGCATCCACTTAGGTTGTTGCAGAGAACAGGGAGTTCACTTTTGCATCGTGAGGATACATTGCCTATACAGAAACAGAGCATGGCCACATGTCCGCCCTTAGCCAATAACAGTACTGCTCCTACCCCCTTTCCTGGTATAGGAGGAGGTATTGACCTCGGTCAGAGGAGCACATGGTTCTCAACAGCTCCTGTTACTACATAAGTAGTGAGCCCCAGGTGTAGCCACTATCTAGAAGTAAGGGGTCAAAGAGCAGGGAAAAGTACTCAAAGGGGGAGATTTATCAAAACCTGTCCAGAGGAAAAGTTG
The DNA here is from genome assembly GCF_029499605.1 of Hyla sarda. Classification (NCBI taxonomy): domain Eukaryota; kingdom Metazoa; phylum Chordata; class Amphibia; order Anura; family Hylidae; genus Hyla; species Hyla sarda. The sequence continues at coordinate 73,978,617 of NC_079192.1, forward strand.
CTGAGTTGCCCAAAGCAACCAATCAGATCGTTTCTTTCATTTTACAGAGGCCTTTTCAAAAATGAAAGCAGCTATCTGATTGGTTGCTATGGGCAACTCAACAACTTTTCCTCTGGACAGCTTTTGATAAATCTCCCCCTAAAATCCACTGGGCGTCGAATAGCCTAAGGTCCTGGTCCAGTGCCACTCTGAACAAACAGACAACCTCTTCTGGATGTGCCAGCTGGAATGCGTAGCAGAAACATCCATAACCAAAGTAAGTGGAGGAAACTTTGTGTTGTGCCATTTTGCTAACAAGGTGCTAATGCTGGACAATAGAGATGAGAGAATCGAGTCAGATGAAGTCGAATTTGTTCAGAATTTCCTGAAAAATTTGATTCGGAACAAATCCGAACTTCGCCTCGATTCGAAATAACAAATTTCTTCATTAGCGACACCCTTGCGATTGTCCTGTACAGTATATCCTGAGTGTACACTGCGGTAATATCGCGGCAGTGTGTACTACTTCTATGGCTAGGATTCCACTTGGTCTTTTTTCCTGCGTTTTTTTCACAGAAAAAAAAAAACGCCAGAAAAAAACACCAGTGCAATTTCCTGTATCTGACGTTTTTTCTGGCAATTTTTCTGGCGTTTTTGCACTTGAGTTGAAATAGCATTTTTGGCCCGTTTGGAGTTTTTTTTTTTTTTTTCAAAATGTGTTGGGTACCCAAAAAAAAAAAAAAAAGATTTAAAAAAAGGATGCAATAGGGATGGGAAAAAATGTATTTAAGGAAATTTTTATTTTTTATAATGATTTTTTTTATTAATCTTTAATAAAGTGTGTAGATGTGTTTCACTTTTTTCTCTCATTTTTTATTTTATTTTTTAGGTAGTACTACTACTTACAGCATGGAACAGAATGTTCCATGATGCGAGTAGTAGTACCTGTACTAATAGACATATCACCCTGGGTGTCAATCCTGACACCCGATGCGATCGTCCATAATATAGCAGAGATGGGGAGCGGCTCTATATAGAGCTCGCATCTCTGCTCTGTACTCCGGCCGGTCAGTGATATGAATAGAACATCACTCATTCATATTTTCCGCCCAGAGTGGGGATTGGTTGGATGGTTGTAGCCAATCACAGCTCACATCAGGAAATATGAATGAGCATTGTTCTATTCATATCACTGGCCGGATGACAGAGCAGAGATGCGAGCGCTGTATAGAGCCGCTCCACATCTCTGCAATAGATAGGACGATCGCAGCAGATGTCAGGAGTGACACTTGCTGTGATCTGTCCTTAACTGCAGGTACTGCTATTCCCAACATGAAGCACACTCTTCTCCATGTCGGGAGCTGTAGTACCTGCAGTTAAGGAAAGATAACAGCGGATTTCACTCTTGACACCCGCTGTGATCCTCCTGTATAATGTATAGATGCGGGCGGACGCTCTTCTATGGTACCCATCACTGTCGTATATATACACCGATTCATATTTCCCACAGAGAGTTGTGATTGGCTGGAACCATCTGGCCAATCACAGCTCTCTGCAGGAAATATGAATAGGTGAACAGGGTGGGCCAGTTATATGGATACACCTTAATAAAATGGGAATGGTTGATGATATTAACTTCCTGTTTGTGGCACATTAGTATATGTGAGGGGGGAAAACTTTTCAAGATGGGTGGTGACCATGGTGGCCATTTTGAAGTCGGAGATTTTGAATCCAACTTTTGTTTTTTCAATAGGAAGAGGGTCATGTGACACATCAAACTTATTGGGAATTTCACAAGAAAAACAATGATGTGATTGGTTTTAACATAACTTTATGCTTTCATGAGTTATTTACAAGTTTTCATGAGTTATTTACAAGCAAAACCACCGCTATTGGTCTGACACTAACCCACATTGGATAGATCCCTTCAAGACTGTTGGAACACAAAAAATTATGGTATGGTGTGGTATCTGGGGTACAAAGATAGTCAGGCCATTCTTCTTCAATGGAAACCTCAGGGCCACTGGATATGTGAAATTGCTACATGATGATGTGTTTCCCTCTTTATGCACTGAAGCTGGCACGTTCCCTGAGTTTTTCCAGCAAGATGGTGCACCACCACATTATGGGTGTCAGGTCCGAGCATTCCTAGATGAACAGTTTCCTGGAAAGTGGATTGGGGATCCTGGGCCAGTTGAATGGCCCCCAAGGTCTCCCGATCTGACCCCCTTAGACTTTTATCTTTGGGGTCATCTGAAGGCAATTGTCTATGCTGTGAAGATACAAGATGTGCAGCACCTGAAACTACGGATACTGGAAGTCTGTGCTAGCATTTCTCCTGCGGTGTTGCTATCAGTGTGTGAAGAGTGGGTGAAGAGGGTTGCATTGACAATCCATTACAATGGGCAGCACATTGAACACAATTTATAAGTGGTCAGAAACTTGTAAATAACTCATGAAAGAATAAAGTTACGTTAAAACCAAGCTCATCATTGTTTTTCTTGTGAAATTCCCAATAGGTTTGATGTGTCACATGACCCTCTTCCTATTGAAAAAACAAAAGTTGGATTCAAAATGTCCGACTTCAAAATGGCCGCCATGGTCACCACCCATCTTGAAAAGTTTCCCCCCTCACATATACTAATGTGCCACAAACAGGAAGTTAATATCACCAACCATTCCTATTTTATTAAGGTGTATCCATATAAACTGCCCACCCTGTATATATACGGCAGTGCAGGGGATCATAGAAGATCAGCTGGGCACATCTATTAATTATACAGAAGGATCACAACAGAACCCGGGGCGATCTGTCAATTAGTACAGATACTACTACTCCCATGATGGAACAGTGTGTTCCATGCTGGGAATAGTATTACCGCCTAAAAAATAAAGAAAGAAAAGTGAAAAACACACACACTACATTTTTATTATTGTCGGCTATATTTTTGGTGCCTTGCCCGCACACATCAATTGATCCCTGTTTAAACATTAATAAAAATTTTGTTATAAAAATATATTTTGTTAAATACATTTTTTCCATCACTGCTGTATCTCTTTTATAATTTTTTTTAATGGTACCCTACGAAATTTTATTAAAAAGGGTATTTCCATCACTTTTTTGGGTTGCTAATGTCCAAAAAAGAATGAAAAAACCGCCTGCAAAGATGCCACAGTTAAAACCTACATGGCGTTTTTCCTGGTGTTTTTTTTACTTCCATAGACTCCTATGGGAGAACAACGCCACAATTTCAGGGGAAAAAAAACGCCATAGACTCAACATGCTGCGATTTTGCAAAACCGTTAAGGAGCTGAAAAATGCCAAAAAAGAGTAAAAAAAAAACTCCAAAAGGATTAATAAAAAACTCCAAACTGAAAAATACCAAGTGGAAAAAAGTGGATTGCGCTTGGAATCTGTGAACTGAACTATCTAGCATAAGTAATTAATAGAAAACGCAATATTAGTGTGAATTGTATCTAAGCATCATCATTAGAGATGAGCGAACTTTTGAAAAATTTGATTCGGACGATTCGCTGAGTTTTCTGAAAAAAATTGTTTCGGACCGAATTTATTTGCGGTGAATCGCTATTAAAAACGGCTATCTCTGGCCTTCTGAGAGCCTCGATAGGGGTGTAGAGCACTTTGCCTTGTCCTAACACGCATAGGGTGTGTGCTGTGTTAGTGAAATAATACTGTTATTCAGTATGACATGCAGATTACAGGCATTGCTATTAGAATCACTGCTGCAGTGCGTCAATGTAGCAGCAGGGAGACCATATGGTGTCAAAATTGAAGAGAATAAAGAGATTTTTTAAGTAATTTTCATTAATTTAATTTAAATGTATTTACATTTTTTAAGTACCCTTTCTGGGGAGCATCGAGCTGGCGGTACTCCGCTAGGCGAGATACCACCTGTTCCAGCCCCTGCCTCTCAGCACCCCTCTGACTACGAAAGTGTGAATGTTTCATATCAGTTATGGATTATTGTTATTTCTCCAAGCTGTTTCATTGGATTCTTGTGATAATTCCACAGGTAATATGACGTAGATGGCCATAGGGCCTCAGTCTTGAAAAGATTACATAGATTTTTTTTAATTTAAGATTTATATTAGATTCCCAAGTTTAATGTCCTGGTGTTTACTGTGAACTAATGCTGTATGACCACAAAACCCAATCTAACAAGGAGTTACATGGCGACACAATGAAAGAACCTAGAGGTGGCAGCAGCATGAGGAGACCATAATCTGGCAGAATGACACAGCCTGGAATTGGTCGCAGCACGAGGAGACCATATAGTGGCAGAACGACCCAGTCTTGAGGTGGCAACAGCCTGACAAGACCATACGGCCTCACAATAGAGAAGATTAAAGATATTTTAGAAATGTTAAAATGAAGATTTTAGATATATAAAAATGTTATATTATTTTTTTTAATTTAATATTTTATATTAATTTAAGGTGCCAACAGCATAAAGAGACCATATGATGGCGCAATGACTCTGTCTGGAGCTGACAGCAGCATGAGTAGACAATAGAGCTTTACAATCCCATAGATTAAAAGATGAATTTTTAAATTGAAATTGAAGATTTTGAAATTAAAATTTAGGATTACACTCCCAAGTTTTAATGTCCTGGGCCCCGGCGTGTGGTTACAAAGGACCAAATCTGACAAGGATTCAAATGTGAAATGGCAGCTCAATGGCAGAGCCTTGAGGTGGCATCAGTATGAGGAGACCATGTAGTGGCTGAATGACCGCCTGGAGTTTGTGGCAGCATGAGGAGACCATATAGTGTCTGAATGGCACAGCCTGGAGGTGGTTGAAGCATGAGGAGACCATATAGTGTCTGAAAGGCACAGCCTGGAGGTGGCTGAAGCATGATGGGACCATTTAGTGGCTGAATGACACAGCCTGGAGGTGGTAAAGCATGAGGAGACCATATTGTATAAGAATGGCACATCCTGGAAGTGGCGAAAGCATGAGGAGACCATATAGTGGCTGAATGACACAACTTGGAGTTGGCAGAAGCATGAGGAGACCATAAAGTGTCTGAATGGCACAGCCTGGAGGTGGCTGAAGCATGATGGGACCATATATTGGCTGAATGACACAGCCGGGAGGTGGTGAAGTATGAGGAGACCAAATAGTGACCGAATGGCACAGCCTGGAGGTGGCTGAAGCATGAGGAAATTATATAGTGGCTGAATGAGACAGCCTGGAGGTGGCAGCAGCAGCATCAGGAGTCCTGAAAGTGACCCGTTGACAGAGTGGTGCGGTTTGTGGCAATACCAGTAACCAGGATGAAGGTGGGTGAAAAAAGGTCTGATGGGAAGAAATGTTTGTAACTGGGGAACAGCGCCTTAAATCTGTCTGGCACTATCCATATTTGTGAAGTGTTGATGTGGCACCATGGTCAATCTACTCTGATGCATCAGGCATTGGTGGGTGGAAATTCTGGCTGATCCATGCCTGATTCATCTTCATAAAGGTCAGTCTTTTCACATTTTTCGTGGACAGACGAGTTCTCTTTGGGGTGACTATTGCCCCCACCGCACTAAACACCCGCTCTGATCGCACACTACTGGCCAGGCAGGACAGCTTTTCCAGGGCAAACTTTGCTAGTTGCGGCCACAAATCAAGTTTGGCTGCCCAGAAATCCAGCGGATCTTCATGGTGTGTTGGCATGGTCATATCAAGGTATGCCACAACCTGCTGATGATAATTTACTTCACTATCTGGGTGAAGAAAGGTACTCATCAGCGACTGCACACTCAGGCTGCTGCTGATGGACCTGGTACTGCTCCTGCCACCCCACCTCTTCCCAACAGCCATGGCAGTGGAAGGTGAGCACAGAGGGCCCCCCGAGTCAGACCTGCAAGAGAATGGATGATGGCGCCGATAGGCCTTGGCCAACTGACTATGTAGGATGTCTCTGTAGTAGATCAGTCAGTCCTTCCTCTGAGTGGGTGTGAAAAAGGCACCCATTTTGTGGCGGTTGCGAGGGTCCAATAAGGTGGAGAGCCAGAAGTCATCCTGCTGCCGAATGGTGACAATTTGGCGGTCACTTTGCAAGCAAGTGAGCATGCATCATACCATTTGTGCAAGTGACTTGGATGGATTCCCTGACTCCATCTCCACTGCATACTGCCACGGTGTGTCTGGGTCCTCTGTCTCACCTTCCTCATAACCTTCTAGCTCCTATGGCTGCTCCTGCTCCTCCTCTCAAGTCAGATGACTAGAAAAACTGCCCATTTCGAGAAACCTAAACTGTGCTCAACTGTGCCCCTCCCCCTCCTCCTCCTCCAGTTCAGCCCCCACAGGGCTCATGTGGCCATGAGATGTAGGCGCCACGTCTCCCTTTTACCTGACCAGCCATCATTTCCAACACGTGTTGTAAGAAATGAAGCAGTGGAATGATGTCATTCATCCCGTAATCCTGGTGACTAAGAATGTGGCTCACGTATGAGCTGCCACTGATTGACATTGAAGTTACACAGATGAGTCCCCCTATCCACTTGGATCATCAAGAAATCGGTGATGGCTTTTCTCTGTTTGTATAGTCGGTCCAGCATATGGAGGGTAAGATAAGACTATTTTGGGGGATACCGTTCTGATGCTGCATCTCAAGGAGGATGTCCTTTGCAGTGTACGAGTGGCTGAAGTGCATGCAAAGTTTGCTTCCCATTGTTAGGATGTCCTGCAAAGGGGAGGAAAACTTCAGGAACAGCTTGACAACCAGATTGAACACGTGTGCCATACAGGCCGCAGAGCAGACAAGATGTTCTTCCCGTTGTCAGTCACCATGGTTCCCATTTCCTGTTTTCTTGGAGTAAGTCATGCTTCGATTTCTTTATGAATTACTTCTAGCAGTTCCTCCCCTTTGTGACTCAGTTTGCCAAGGCACACCGTGTTGTGAAGAACAGCATGACACCGCCGTACCCTGCACACATGGTATGCTGAACCGGCACTGAGACTTGTCTGTGCAGTGGAGGTTGAGGACACAGTGGAGGATGAGGAGGCAGAGTCACACACTGTCACAGGACCAATGGCCTGAGAGCATGGAGGAGGAAGCGACGTGACCTGTCCAAGTTTGTGTTGTGGCTGTGCAGGAACAATGTCCAGGGGGCAGTAAAGAACATGTATTGTCCCTGACCATAGTTACAGCTCCAGATCCTGGTGCTGCCGTGCACTTTGGTACACACCGACAGGCTCAAGGACTGGCCCACCTTCAATTCCACAAAATTGTGCTGGGCTGGTACTGCCTTCTTCACAAAGAAATGCCATCAGTTCTCTGAAAGGTGCAGAGTCAACCACTTGAAAATGGAGGGACTGCAGCACCAGCAACTTGGACAGGAGCACATTCAGCTTCTGCGCTGTTTGATGAGTGGGTGCATACTGTTGTCTCTTGGACATGGCTTTCCCGATGGATTGTTGGTGGAATGACTGACTAAAAGTAGGAGGAGCAGGAGCATCTGAAGTGACAGAAAGAGGGTATGACACACAGTTCCCTTCATCTAAGATGCTGGAGCCTTGGCTGGCTGAAAGAGGGAGTGGCCGGCCACTGGGTGATGCTGCAGGCGGGACCACTATATCAGAGCCACGTTTATGGTGGTGCAGCATATGTTGACTCAGGGCCGTGGTGCCAACATTGGGACCCTGGCCACGCTTCACCTTCTGCCGACACATCTTGCATGTGGCTATGTTAACTGTCTCCGGATGCTGGATTAAAAATGGCCACACCACCGGGTAGCTGACTTTCCCACCAACAGTCTGCACTAATTGACTGCAACTTCTGCCGTCTCCAGGAACCCCTGTTCCACTACCTCCCGCGAAGGTAGGCAGCCGCAAAGCAGGTGGTCTCCCCCGGGCACATTTGGCTCCAGAATTTCCACTTCTGCCACCATGCTGACTGCCAACCATGCTACCACCTTGCTGGCTCAGCTGCTGCCTCACTCGCAACCTGCAACTCTCTTCTCCTGATGATGATGAAGCCCCTTCTGGACCAAGCTCCCAATTGCAATCGGCTTCATCATCATCAACAGGTGTCTGCACCTCACTGATGTCCTCCTCAGGTTCCTCAACAGTATCTGCTTCAGAACCCTGAATGCTGGCAACACCTACTCTCCCGCCTAGTGGAGGAAGTGGTGGATGTCTCCTCCACTTGTTGGCCGGGCAATAGCTGCTGACTGTCCTCTATTAGATTGTCGTCAGTGAATAGTGGAGCTGAACCCACAAAATAAGATACTTCTGTAGGGGAGGGAACAGTATAGGACAGAGGCAATGGGAGGACAGGGATTGCTCCAGGTCCATGCCAACTAAGGGTTGTGTCAGAGGAACCCACCGACTGTTGACTGGGGTATCAGATGCCACTTATGATGAAGTGGATGACCGTGTTAACCAGTCAATGACGGCAGATGGGTTGCTGGTCATGACACAACCGCTTGCTGATAAAGGGAGCTCAGGCCTCTTCCTGCGACTTCTGCTGCCACTCGCCCCTAGTCTTCTGCGACCTCTGCCTGCGCCTGATGAATTTAGGCTTCTGCCACTCCTCTATGCATATCCTAGCACTTCTCTTCCTGACATAATTAGTGCGTATATGAGGAAAGTACAATAGGCTTCACTACGTTTAAAACAGTAAGTGTCTAGAACAGCAAAAGGTGTGTACTTTTGGCTGTCCTTCCACAGTATATATGCCCTTGACAGATTAACAGGTACAAAGTAGTACACTACTTAGATGTAGGTAAATGGTATGCACTTCTGAGGGCAGAAAATTTGCTACAGTACGCTTAAAAAAAATTATTTTAGTAAAATACCAGCAGGTGATTACTTTTGCCTGGACTTTCACAGTATCAAGATTAACAGGTACAAACTAGCATATTACTTAGATGTACGTATGTGGTATGCATTTATGAGGGCAGAAAAATGCGCTATAGTACACTTAAAAAAGTATCTGAGTACAACACCAGCCGGAGAGTACTTTTGCCTGGATTTTCACAGTATCAATGCCCTTGACAGATTAACAGGTACAAAATAGTACACTACTTAGATGTACATATCTGGTATGCACTTATGAGGGTAGAAAAATGCGCTACAGTACACTTACAAAGTATCTGAGTACAACACCATCCGGTGAGTATTTATGCCTGGCCTTTCACACTATCTAAGCCCTTGAGAGTTTAACAGGTACAAAACAGTACACTACTTAGATGTACCTATGTGGTATGTACTTATAAGGGCAGAAAAATGTGCTACAGTATGCTTAAAAAAACGGATTGGAGTAAAACACCAGCCGGTGATTACTTTTGACTGTCTTTTCACAGTATCTAGGCCCTTAACAGATTAACAGGTACATAAGTGTACACTACATAGATGTAGGTATGTGGTATGCACTTATGAGGGCAGAAAAATGTGCCACAGTAGGCAAAAAAATATGTATTCTTGCACAACACCAGAAGTACACAACAGTGCTGCAGCACACAGTCGTTGTGTAATAAACGGAAAATTGCACTCTCTCACAGACTATTAGGAATGGACTGCTCGGTATGTATTATACCGTCTACCGACTAGTATAACCAGAAGACAATTTGTTGTGAAACAAACAGGGCAGAAAAATGCGCTAAAGTATGCTTAGTAAAACACCAGCCGGGGATTATTTTTGGCTGTCCTTTCACAGTATCTAGGCCCTTGACAGATTAACAGGTATAAAATACTTCACTACTTAGTTGTAGGTATGTGGTATGCACTTATTCGGGCAGAAAAATGTGCTACAGTACACTTAAAAAAACTTATTTTTGAACAACACCAGCAGTATACAACAGTGCTGGAGCACACAAAAGCTATGTACTAAACCCAAAATTGCTCTCTGTCAAAGACTATCAGGAATGGACAGCTTATACATAAAAAAACATGAGCTATAACTCATTCTTGGAAGAATATTCAGGCACTCACAGTTAGATGGTTCATTCTTAGTTTCTTCATTCCGAATGTTCTGTAATATTCATAGCTTTATAATATATATATATATATATATATATCTCCAAATGGCGGAGGACAGCACAACCACCTTTTGTGGTTGTGCTGTCCTCCGCCATTTGGAGATAGATATTGTCCAGTCTGGTTGGATTTGCACCCCGCCTGCTTACCATAGCACACAATGGAATCTACGACTGGTAAAGTACCTGTTAACCATGCTTCTTCATTCTCTAATGCCGACATTGGCCGCATTTTGGGGGCGGCAGAAGGGGATATGTCCTTCTTGCATGTCCCAACCAATACAGATCTACAAAGACAATATGAATATGAATCCAGACGATTGTTGTCCCTAACCCTGCATTTGTCTACACTTGGCGAGTACTATAAATCTGAGCGAATACCTAGGGGAATGCGCCTTCAACCTAGAGAGAATGCCTATATGGGGAACCCCGAATATAGGCAACGCTATGAGTTACTTGCCAATAGGTTTTCATTGGATTTAATTCTATTAAATATGGATATGTTACAAAAAGATATTGTGACTGTGAAAGACAAGTTGACAAATGCTGAGACTACATTGAAATCAACTCTATCTGAGGAGGACTTTGATAAGTTCATATCTAAACATTCTGTCTTTTTACAGAAATTGAAAAATGAAGTTGAAAATACCAAAAGACATAAGTGGTATAGAGACTCCACCGACTACAGCAACAGTCGGACCTATATGTGGGGGTCTCAGTCTGTGACTAGACGGTCACCGAGGAAAACTAGAGACACTAAGCTTGATTCGAAAGACAGAGTACAATCTACAACTAACGATTTTCCTTCCTCTAATACCGTAACACAGGATTTTTTAGACCTTCATCAACATACAAGCGACGCCCCACCCGGAGAGGAGGCAAACGCCACAAACGGGAATACAAGGAACAGACAACGGACACCAAGGACAACCCAGAATCGACACAAAAAGAAGTGGTAAACATTTCTTCTGTTAATTTAACATTTGCACAGACTGATCTTTTGTCCAAAGGCCTTAATTTTTGCCCGACTTTTCATCCGGACTGGTTCCAGGTCGAGTTGGATTGCCATCAATTTTTTAGGAAACTTAAGCTGAAAGTAATGTTTGCTGATAAACCGGTCAATCTATGTGTAGATCGCACTGATTGCAGGGATGTGAGCTTCAGGGCTGGAGATTTGGGCCTTAAGCCCCCCAGCAACTTTAACCCACACACCAGCTCCAGTGCGATCGACACTTTTTGTGCATTAGTGAGACGAGACATTGAAAGATTTAAGTCAGAACAACATGTGTCAATACGTCCTAATTTGACCAAAAAACAACAACTTGCATTAAATCAAATCGTCCATGACCACAACCTGGTGATAAAACCCGCCGACAAAGGCGGGGCGGTTGTGGTCATGGACCGATCGAAATACTTGAGTGAAGTCTATAGACAATTATCTGATGTGACTACGTACAAACAACTTAAAAATGATCCAAAAAGAGAGATAGCCAGCAGGATTCAGGAGTGCCTGGGCCCTGCTCTTCAAAGGGGCTTGATTGACAAGGCGCTTTATGATTTTCTTGTGGTCACTTGTCCAACGACCCCTTTTTTGTACATTTTGCCCAAAATCCACAAGTCTCTTGTGGACCCTCCCGGTAGACCAATTGTCTCCGGGAGGGGGTCGATTACTAGCCAGATCTCCATTTTTTTGGACAGGATCCTAAGAACCTACGCTGTGAACTCTAAGTCCTTTATTGGAGACACAGCGGATTTTCTTAGAAAAATAGAATTAATCAATATTCCTGAAAATACTATTTTGGCGTCTTTGGACGTCTCTTCATTGTACACATCTATACCCCACGAGGCAGGACTGGAGGCAGTCCAGCTGGCTATCTCATTGGATCACACACAGGAAGAGAGTAAATTGATTTTGACATTACTGGAAATTGTACTGAAACATAATTATTTTATGTTTAACGACTCTTTTTATTTGCAGCTGTCTGGGACCGCCATGGGCACGAACGTGGCGCCCACGTACGCGAACGTGTTCATGGCGGCCCTAGAGGAGACATTCGTCTATGTGAGCCACCACTTCAGCCATGTGCTGGGGTGGTGGCGTTACATAGACGATGTCTTTTTAATCTGGACAGGTACACACGAACAACTTTTGGATTTTTTTGAGTTTTTGAACCAGATTCACACCAATATTAAATTTACTTTGACTTCTTCTACGGTTTCAGTACAATTTCTAGATACGTTGGTAAGTATAGACGGTGGACGGCTGACCACCGATCTATATACGAAACCAACGGACAGCAATTCTGTCTTAAGGTATGACAGTCACCACCCCCGCCCCATGGTACGGTCCCTCCCATCAAGCCAGATGATGAGGGCCCGCCGGGTGGTGGGAGTGGAGAACAGAGTCCTACCGGCCTTAGATAAAATGGTGGATAACTTTGCACGCAGAGGGTATCCACGTAATTTACTTTTGGCAAGTAAAAACAAGACCTTAGAATTGGACCGTAAATCACTAATCCATCAGACTGAAAAAGTTCCTAAACCACCGAGGATCGCATTTGTGTCTACATTTAATAGTAGATCGGATAGGATCGCCGGTGTGGTACGGAAACATTGGGGTATCTTGAGTAAATGTCATCCCGAAATTCCAGAGTTCTGTATACCCCCATTAATGTCTTATCGGAAGTCCCCGAGCTTGAAGGATCGTCTGGTAAAAACCGACGTATCCACAAGCCCGATGGACCGACAGAAATACTTGACAGTTAATCGTAAGGGTTCATTCCCTTGTGGCATGTGTATCAACTGCCCCAGGATGAATAAGGGTACCTCATTTGTACACCCTTTAACACTAAGGGAATATAAATTGAAGTTCTTTTTAACTTGTACGTCGCATTTTGTCATCTATGCACTTTCATGCCCCTGTAGACTTCTTTACATTGGTGAAACCACACTCGACTTCCGGACCCGCCTCAACCAACACCGGTATTCGATCAGGAAGGCTAGACTGGATCTGCCGGTATCCAAACATTTTGTTGAGGCGGGCCATACGGAAAGCGAGTTACGATTTACATTAATTGATCATATACCAGAAAACAAGAAGGGAGGAGACAGAATCAATCGGCTAAAGAAACGTGAATTGTATTGGATTCACGAGTTGGACACGTTACGTCCGCGTGGCCTAAATGTAGATTTTACTGTTACATCGGCTATATATAATGCGTAGGCCATGTCGACTGTTGAGAATGTATTTAAATGGTATACAATGTAATATATAATACATATTATTGATACCTTTTCTTTATTCTATTCTATTCTAGATGTTGAAATTTTCATTTGTCGGGGGACAGACCAAAGATACCGACATGGAATATTCTATTATAATTTTTTATGTTTTCCTCACATGCGTGGAATAAAGGATCTCCCTGTGATTACATTCTAGTTATGTGTAATGTACAAAAATTGGGGCAATGTAATATATTTAACCAGATATTCCTTCAAGAACACTCTACTTTTTTTAGATAGGTTTGGTATCCAGACGTGTGCACGAATGGACGTTGTGCCTGTGTGGATTTCAAACATACACGTATACGTAATATTCACTTTTAGTATATGTATGTATCATTAATATCACGTTTATTAACACTTTTTCCCTATTCACTACATAATTTACATCTAGTTCTATACTCCAACCCTGATCCGTTGGTCTTGGATGCATGTATATATATACACACACACTACATCTTCTGTAAAAAATTTTTTTGGGTACTATGTGGAACTTTGATTCCACATTCCACTCCTCATCTTTTTTTTCCCGTAGCCTTTTGGCATGACGCTTCTGGATACACTTCTGTGCATTTATGTACATATGTGTGTCCATTGACTTATTCATTGACACATTTTTTCAAATAGCTTTCTTTCCCCTATTCACATAATGCGTTTTTGATGCGTTTTTTGTACGATTGATAGGTCTTCCTGTCATCTACAGATGACCTTTTTGAGCTGCCCTGATTTTTGAACATTATAATATTTTTGCCCCTATACTTATTTATTTTGTACACTCCCATACATTTCTCTAGATTTGATCCTGTATTTTCATTTACCCTTTTGCATTGAGATTTGTGAGTTTAGTCTGGTCCCGGTGTTTGGGGCGCTCCCGTGTCTCCGCCAGGTCTCTTGATGCCCTTTTCGGCATCAAAGTGGCAGGTGCGCATGCGCGAGTGTGCGCTCCGGTCACGTGATGACGGGGCGGAGCTTGGGATCGTCACATGACCGGGAGCCATATGACCACATGTGAGATGCCGTAATGGCGGCACCCATATACAGGAGGTGAGTGGTCTGTCCCCATGACAATGCTGTTGTTTTTAATCACTGGAAGACGTAGCTTCAGCTGCGTCTTTATTAACTACACTTTGTATTTTTAATAACAACGATGATCTATTGTATATACGGTGACCATTGTTGTTTCTTAACACACTGTCATCACTTGCACTTTCTATATTATGAATTTTGTATTGTTTATGTCTTTTTTACTGTGTGAATTTTATTTGATTATATTGATTGGAGTTTTGTAATTAACTTAATATGATACCATATAAAGGTCTGTTTTGCACATTTGTATACCATGCTTGAAAAAGGTGGTGGATATCACTGAAACGTTGCATTATACATGGTTTAATAAACACTGCTGTGTTTCTACTTGATCCCGTGAGTGCTGCTGGACTTATTGCTGGTATATATATATATATATATATATATATATATATATATATTATAGGTATATATATATGGCATAAACTCATACTACAGTGGGACCAGAGAAGAGCCGCCGGCCGCCCGAATCTATACATTAGATGGCATCGGGTGTCAGAAGTGACACCCACTGCGATCTGTTTATTAATGCAGGTACTACAGCTCCCAGCATGGAGCAGAGTGTGCTCCATGTTGGGAGCAGTAATACCTCCAGTTGAGGACAGATCAAAGTGGGTGTCACTTCTGACACTTGATACGATCATCTTATCTAGATGCGAGAAAGCCGCCCACATCTATACATTATACAGGATGATCGCAGCGGGTGTCAGGAGTGACACCTGGGGGATCTGTCTATTAACACAGGTACTACTACTCCCATCATGGAACAGTCTCTTCCATGCTGGGAGTAGTAGTACTACCTAAAAAAATGTAAATAAAATTAGAATTTTTTTTTAACATACAAACACTTTCATAAACACATTATTAAAATACATTACTAATACAACATTTGCCAAGAATGTATTCTTAATAAATAGTTTTGGTTTTTTTATTCGGCAAATCAGCCAAATCAAATTTTTCTAAAATTTTCTAATCTCTATTGGACAGCATTCAGAGTTTCATCAACATGCCTGAAAGTCAAGGGAACGAGAACACTGTCCCAAAAGTGAAACTGGTAAGTATATTGGCGCATAATCTGGAGTCTGTAAATTTACTGTCTGGGCCATGGTAGATTCAGTTAACAGCTCTAGTCTGGGGTCCTATAATAAAAGGGTCTAGTCTTGGATCTGGTAATTTAGGAGTCTGATCTAGGGCCTTTGTATCTAGGGGTCTGGCTTGAAATGTGATAATTTAGGCAAGTCAGGCCTGGTTCACATGGCTGAAATAGATGGCAATGTATTTCAGAGCACATGTCTATTCTTTATGCAGATGCAGATATTGGGATTTCCATGGCATGAACATCTACTGTGGAAATTCTACCATGTGTACAATGGGATTCTGCTGCAGCACAATGTCTGTGCTGAATATTTTGGCGGAATTCCGCACAGACATTCCACAGTGTGAACATAGCCTGAGAAAGAAAGAAAGTGCTCTGCTTGACAAGTGACACCATTTGCACATCATTAGCCTACTGGACATTGTCAATGACTCTATTTATTTTCGTTTTTCTTATTCACCAATTCACTTATGACACCAACATAATCCCCAAAACTGTACAGAGATTATTCATATTGGTCTCTGTACCCGGTGGGGTTACAATATAAAATTCCTATCTTACACACTAGGGACAATTACATAGGAAGCCAATGAATCTATCTATATTGTTTTTCTTTATCTCCTTTACACTAAACTGTATACGTGGAGTAGGGGATATAGAAGGATAAATGCACCCATTTTTTTCATGACAAATATTGTATTCAGGGAGGGTATTAAAAGCTCTGAGTAGAAAAGTATGAGGATGTAAAAGGATAAAGGTTAAATATTTTGATACTACACAAATCTTTCATTTGCCAGTTTTGAGAGTCAACATAACAGCTTTCCATATCAGAAATGATTTTCTCGACATATGAAAATGTGCTCAGTTTTTTCTCCTTTAATATGAATATATATATATATATATATGAATATTTCAGTGCACTATATTAAAAATACTTTGCAAATATTTGTAAAAAGAAAAAAAAAAGAATCATCTTGAAGTAAAACTGGATAGAAAGGGCTGTTCAATTCAGTAATGTAAACTCAAACCTTCATAAGAATAGCCTGGATAATAACTAAAACTTTGAGGCTATGCTCACGTAGTGTATATTGAGTGCATTTTAAGGTTAAAAAACACCTATTTTACAAGCAAAATGAACCTCACATTTTCAAGCATTTTTATTGGTTTTTTTTGAGCATTTTCTATGTATGTTTTCCGGTTAACCCCTTAACCCCTTAAGGACCAAGGGCGTACAGGTAAGTCCTTGGTCCTGCTCTCCTGATATAACACGGGGTTACACAGTAACCCCGCGTCATATCACGGCGGGCCCGGCGTCATAGTGAAGCCGGGACCCGCCTCTAATAGCGCGCAGCGCCGATCGCGGTGCCGCGCGCTATTAACCCTTTAGCCGCGCGCTCAGAGAGGCTAAAAGCGAAACCGAAAGTGGCCGGCTAGCTCAGTCGGGCTGTTCGGGATAGCCGCGGCTAATCGCGGCATCCCGAACAGCTGACAGGACAGCGGGAGGGCCCCTACCTGCCTCCTCGCTGTCCGATCGCCGAATGACTGCTCAGTGCCTGAGATCCAGGCATGAGCAGTTATGCGGCAGAATCGTTGATCACTGGTTTCTTATGAGAAACCAGTGATCAATGATGAAGATCAGTGTGTGCAGTGTTATAGGTCCCTATGGGACCTATAACACTGCAAATAAAAAGTGGGAAAAAAAAAGTGAATAAAGATCATTTAACTCCTCCGCTATTAAAAGTTTGAATCACCCCCCTTTTCCAATAAAAAAAAAAAACACAGTGTAAATAAAAATAAAAATAAACATATATGGTATCACCGCGTGCGGAAATGTCCGAATTATAAAAATATATCATTAATTAAACCGCTTGGTCAATGGCGTGCGCGCAAAAAAATTCCTAAGTCCAAAATAGTGCATTTTTGGTCACTTTTTATATTATTTAAAAATGAATAAAAAGTGATCAATAAGTCCTATGAATGGAAAAATGGAACCGTTAAAAATTTCAGATCACGGCGCAAAAAATGAGCCCTCATACCGCCCCATACACGGAAAAATAAAAAGTTATAGGGGTCAGAAAATGACAATTTTAAACATATTAATTTTCCTGCATGTAGTTATGATTTTTTCCAGAAGTCCGACAATATCAAACCTATATAAGTAGGGTATCATTTTAATCGTATGGACCTACAGAATAAAGATAAGGTGTCATTTTTACCGAAAAATGTACTACGTAGAAACGGAAGCCCCCAAAAGTTACAAAACAGCGTTTTTTTTTTCAATTTTGTCGCACAATGATTTTTTTTTCCGTTTCACCGTAGATTGTTCGGCAAAATGACTGACGTCATTACAAAGTAGAATTGGTGGCACAAAAAATAAGCCATCATATGGATTTTTAGGTGCAAAATTTAAAGAGTTATGATTTTTTAAAGGCAAGGAGCAAAAAACGAAAATGCAAAAAACGGAAAACCCCCCGGTCCTTAAGGGGTTAAGGACCCAGCCAATTTTCACTGTAGGACCCAGCATTTTTTGAACATCTGACCACTTTCACTTTAAGCATTCATAACTCTGGGATGCTTTTACCTTTCATTCTGATTACAAGATTGTTCTTTCGTGACGTATTCTACTTTATGTCAGTGGTTAAATTTTGTCGATACTTGCATCGTTTCTTGGTGAAAATGTCAAAAATTTTATAAAAAAATTGAAAATGTTGCATTTTTTTTTTACTTTGAAGCTCTCTGCTTATAAGGAAAATGGATATTCCAAATAAATTATATATTGATTCACATATACAACATGTCTACTTCATGATGCATCATAAAGTTGACATGTTTTCATTTTTGAAAGAGATCAGAGGGCTTCAAAGTTCAGCAGCAATTTTCCAATTTTTCACAAAATTTTCTAAATCAAAATTTTTCAGGGACCAGATCTGTTTTGAAGTGGATTTGAAGGGCCTTCATATTAGAAATGCCCTGCAAATGACCCCATTATAAAAACTGCACCCCTCATAGTATTCAAAATGACATTCAAAAGGTTTGTTAACCCTTCAAGTGTTTCACAGGAATAGCAGCAAATTGAAGGAGAAAATTCAAAATCTTCATTTTTTACACTGGCATGTTCTTGTAGACCCAGTTTTTGAATTGTTTCAAGGGATAAAAGGAAAGAAATCTTCCTAAAATATGTAACCCAATTTCTCTCGAGTAAGGAAATACCTCATATGTGTATGTCAAGTGTTCAGCGGGCGCAGTAGAGGGCTCAGAAGGGAAAGAGCGACAATGGGATTTTGGAGAGTGAGTTTTTCTGAAATGGTTTTTGTGGGGCATGTCGCATTTAGGAAGCCCTATGGTGCCAGAACAGCAAAAAAAAAAAAAAAACACATGGCATACTATTTTGGAAACTTCACCCCTCAAGGCACGTAACAAGGGGTCCAGTGAGCCTTAACACCCCACAGGTGTTTCACAACTTTTTGTTAAAGTTGGATGTGTAAATGATTTATTTATTTTTTTCCACTAAAATGCTAGTTTTCCCCCAAATTTTTCATTTTTACAAGGGATAATAGGACAAAATGCCCCCCAAAATTTGTAACCCCATATCTTCTGAGTATGGAAATACCCCAAGTGTGGACGTCAAATGCTCTGCTGGCGCACTAAAATGCTCAGAAGGTAAGGAGTTACATTTGGCTTTTGAAAAGCAAAAAAAAAAAACACATGGCATAACTATTTTGGAAACTACACCCCTCAAGGAACACAACAAGGGGTACAGTGAGCCTAAACATCTCACAGGTGTTTGACGACTTTTTGCTAAAGTTGGATGTGTAAATAAAAAAATAAAAAATTCAATAAAATGCTGGTTTTCCCCCAAATTTTACATTTTTACAAGGGGTAATCGGAGAAAATGACCCTCAAAATGTGTAACCCCATTTCTTCTAAGTATGGAAATACCCAATGTGTGGATGTCAAGTGCTCTGCTGGCGCACTACAATGCTCAGAAGAGAAGGAGCGCCATTGAGCTTTTGAAGACAGAATTTGGTTGGAATAGAAGTCGGGGGCCATGTGAGTTTACAAAGGCCCCCCGTGGTGCAAGAGCAGTGGACCCCCCCACGTGACCCCATTTTGGAAACTACACCCCTCACAGAATTTAATAAGGGGTGCAGTGAGTATTTACACCCCACTAGCGTTTGACAGATCTTTGGAACAGTGGGCTGTGCAAATGAAAAATTACATTTTTCATTTTCACGGACCACTGTTCCAAAAATCTGTCAGACACCTGTGGGGGGTAAGTGCTCATTGTACCCCTTATTACATTACATGAGGGGTGTAGTTTCCAAAATGGGGTCACGTGTGGGTATTTCTTTTTTTGCGTTTATGGCCGAACCGCTGTAAAATCAGCCACCCCTGTGCCAATCACCAATTTAGGCTTCAAATGTACATAGTGCGCTCTCACTCTTTTTGGGGATCTTTTTTTCGTTTTTACACTTGTGAAAATAAAAAGTATGGGGCAACACCAGCATGTCAGTGTAATTTTTTTTTTTTTTTTTTACACTAACAGGCTGGTGTAGCCCCCAACTTTTCCTTTCCATAAGGGGTAAAAGGAGAAAAAGCCCCCCAAAATTTGTAACGCAATTTCTCTCGAGTACGGAAATACCCCATGTGTGGCCCTAATTCAGATAGTGACTCCAGTTGGTTCATTTTTATTTTCAGACTGAAAACCGTAGTAACTGATTTGGTTAAAAAAGGAGCCGATCTGAGTCACTATCTGACTCAATTTGCCTCATTCAAATGGATGGGATGCTGCACGGGTCCAGCAGGGATACGGCTGCGGACAGTTACTGGTGCTGACTTGCGCAAGTAAATTCCTCATCAATTCCTCAGTGTGAAGATACCCTTAAAGGGGTACTTCTGTGAAAAAAAAAAATGTTCATCTCAACTTGCTCCAGAAAGTTATAAAGATTTGTAAATGACTTCTGACCATAGTGCTCTCTGCTGCCACCTCTGTTCATTTCAGGAACTGGCCAGAGTAGAAACAAATCCCCATAGCAAACCTCTCCTGCTCCGCACAGTTCCTGACATGGACAGAGGTGTCATTAGAGAGCACTGTGGTCAGACAGAAAAGAACTACCCAACTTCCTCTGGAGCATACAGCAGCTGATAAGTATTGGAAAAATTAGGATTTTTGAATAGAAATCATTTACAAATCTGTTCAATTTTCTGGAGCCAGTTGATATGAAAAGAATTGTTTTCCTATAAAAACTATTGAAACATAATTTATTTTTCCCCACCGGAGTATCCTTGTAATGTATAAAAGCTCATCATATACATCATTTCCCTTGGAAATAGATATATTAAAATGCAGACAAAAGCGGATCAGAGCAAAGGAAGATATAAATGGAGGCCTCAATTACATGAAATAAATATTATAAACATGTTGATAATTTAGTTCAGTTGCTAAAGAGCATTATGGTGGAGAACCTATGTCACGATGCCGGCTGGCAGGTAGTGGACCCTCTGTGCCAGAGAGGGATTGGCGTGGACCGTGCTAGTGGACCGGTTCTAAGCCACTACTGGTTTTCACCAGAGCCCGCCGCAAAGCGGGATGGTCTTGCTGCGGCGGTAGTGACCAGGTCGTATCCACTAGCAACGGCTCACCTCTCTGGCTGCTGAAGATAGGCGCGGTACAAGGGAGTAGGCAGAAGCAAGGTCGGACGTAGCAGAAGGTCGGGGCAGGCAGCAAGGATCGTAGTCAGGGGCAACGGCAGAAGGTCTGGAAACACTGGCAAGGGACACACAAGGAACGCTTTCACTGGCACTAAGGCAACAAGATCCGGCAAGGGAGTGCAAGGGAAGTGAGGTAATATAGGGAGTGCACAGGTGATAACTCTAATTGGAACCACTGCGCCAATCAGCGGCGCAGTGGCCCTTTAAATCGCAGAGACCCGGCGCGCGCGCGCCCTAGGGAGCGGGGCCGCGCGCGCCGGGACAGAACAGACGGGGAGCGAGTCAGGTAGGAGAGCCGGGGTGCGCATCGCGAGCGGGCGCTACCCGCATCGCGAATCGCATCCCGGCTAGCAGCAGGATCGCAGCGCCCCGGGTCAGAGGACGTGACCGGGGCGCTGCAGCGGAGGAGGTGAAGCGAGCGCTCCGGGGAGGAGCGGGGACCCGGAGCGCTCGGCGTAACAGTACCCCCCCCCTTGGGTCTCCCCCTCTTCTTGGAGCCTGAGAACCTGAGGAGCAGACTTTTGTCAAGGATGTTGTCCTCAGGTTCCCAGGATCTCTCTTCAGGACCACAACCCTCCCAGTCTACTAAAAAAAAATTTTTTCCTCTGACCTTTTTTGCAGCCAAAATCTCCTTGACCGAGAAGACGTCCGAGGAGCCGGAAACAGGAGTGGGAGGAACAGATTTGGGAGAAAAACGGTTGAGGATGAGTGGTTTGAGAAGAGAGACGTGAAAGGCATTAGGGATACGAAGAGAAGGAGGAAGAAGAAGTTTATAAGAGACAGGATTAATTTGACACAGAATTTTGAAAGGACCAAGATAGCGTGGTCCCAACTTGTAGCTAGGGACACGGAAGCGGACATATTTAGCGGAGAGCCATACCTTGTCTCCAGGGGAAAAAACGGGGGGAGCTCTTCTTTTCTTATCCGCGAACCTCTTCATGCGTGAAGAAGCCTGTAAGAGAGAATTTTGGGTCTCTCTCCATATAATGGAAAGGTCACGAGAAATTTCATCCACAGCGGGCAGACCAGAGGGCAAGGGGGTAGGGAGGGGGGGAAGAGGGTGACGGCCGTACACCACGAAAAATGGGGATTTGGAGGAAGATTCAGAGACCCTGAAGTTATACGAGAATTCGGCCCATGGAAGGAGATCTGCCCAGTCATCCTGGCGGGAGGAAACAAAATGTCGCAAATAATCACCCAGGATCTGGTTAATTCTTTCTACTTGTCCATTGGACTGGGGATGATATGCAGAGGAAAAATTTAATTTAATCTTGAGTTGTTTACAGAGAGCTCTCCAGAATTTAGACACGAATTGGACCCCTCTATCCGATACAATCTGCGTAGGCAACCCGTGAAGACGAAAAATGTGTACAAAAAATTGTTTAGCCAACTGAGGCGCAGAAGGAAGACCAGGAAGAGGAATGAAATGTGCCATTTTGGAGAATCGATCAACGACCACCCAAATAACGGTGTTGCCACGGGAAGGGGGTAAATCAGTAATAAAATCCATACCAATCAGAGACCAAGGCTGTTCGGGGACAGGCAGAGGATGAAGAAAACCAGCGGGCTTCTGGCGAGGAGTCTTATCCCGGGCACAGATAGTGCAGGCTCGCACAAAGTCCCCAACATCCGTCTCCAGAGTTGGCCACCAATAGAAGCGGGAGATGAGTTGCACAGATTTCTTGATGCCCGCATGACCTGCGAGATGGGAGGAGTGACCCCATTTGAGGATTCCGAGGCGTTGGCGTGGAGAAACAAAGGTCTTTCCTGGAGGAGTCTGTCTGATGGATGCAGGAGAAGTGGAGATCAGGCAGTCAGGTGGAATGATGTGTTGCGGAGGGAGATCAACTTCTGAGGCATCCGAGGAACGAGAGAGAGCATCGGCTCTAATGTTCTTATCGGCAGGACGAAAGTGAATCTCAAAATTAAATCGGGCAAAGAACAGAGACCACCGGGCCTGGCGAGGATTCAGCCGTTGGGCCGACTGGAGGTAGGAGAGGTTCTTGTGGTCGGTGTAGATAATAACAGGAAATCTTGATCCCTCCAGCAGATGCCTCCATTCCTCAAGTGCTAATTTAATGGCTAGAAGTTCTCGATCCCCGATGGAGTAGTTCCTCTCCGCTGGAGAGAAGGTCCTAGAGAAAAAACCACAAGTGACAGCATGCCCGGAAGGATTTTTTTGTAGAAGAACAGCTCCCGCTCCTACTGAGGAGGCATCAACCTCCAATAGGAAGGGTTTGGAAGGGTCAGGTCTGGAGAGCACGGGAGCCGAAGAAAAGGCAGACTTGAGTTGTTTAAAGGAGTCTTCTGCTTGAGGAGGCCAGGACTTGGGATCAGCATTTTTCTTGGTTAAAGCCACGATAGGAGCCACAATGGTAGAAAAATGTGGAATAAATTGCCTGTAATAATTGGCGAACCCCAAAAAGCGTTGGATAGCACGGAGTCCGGAGGGGCGTGGCCAATTTAAGACGGCAGAGAGTTTGTCTGGATCCATCTGTAGTCCCTGGCCAGAGACCAAATATCCTAGAAAAGGAAGAGATTGGCATTCAAACAGACATTTCTCAATTTTGGCATAGAGTTGGTTGTCACGAAGTCTCTGAAGAACCATACGGACATGCCGGCGGTGTTCCTCTAGATTGGCAGAAAAAATTAGGATATCGTCCAGATATACCACAACACAGGAGTATAATAGATCACGAAAAATTTCATTGACAAAGTCTTGGAAGACGGCAGGGGCATTGCACAGTCCAAAGGGCATGACCAGATACTCAAAGTGTCCATCTCTGGTGTTAAATGCCGTTTTCCACTCGTCCCCCTCTCTGATGCGGATGAGGTTATAGGCGCCTCTTAAGTCCAATTTAGTGAAGATGTGGGCACCTTGGAGGCGATCAAAGAGTTCAGAGATGAGGGGTAAGGGGTAGCGGTTCTTAACCGTGATTTTATTAAGACCGCGGTAGTCAATGCAAGGACGTAGGGAGCCATCTTTTTTGGAGACAAAGAAGAATCCGGCTCCGGCAGGAGAGGAGGATTTACGGATAAAGCCCCTTTTTAGATTCTCCTGGACGTATTCGGACATGGCAAGAGTCTCTGGGGCAGAGAGAGGATAAATTCTGCCCCGGGGTGGAGTAGTACCCGGGAGGAGGTCGATAGGGCAATCATAAGGCCTGTGAGGAGGTAGAGTCTCAGCTTGTTTTTTGCAGAAAACATCCGCGAAGTCCATATAGGCCTTGGGGAGACCGGTTACTGGAGGAACCACAGAGTTACGGCAAGGGTTACTGGGAACCGGTTTTAGACAGTTCTTGGAACAAGAGGACCCCCAACTCTTGATCTCCCCAGTGGACCAATCCAGGGTTGGGGAATGAAGTTGAAGCCAGGGAAGTCCAAGGAGAATCTCCGAGGTGCAATTGGGGAGGACCAAAAGTTCAATCCTCTCATGATGAGATCCGATGCTCATAAGAAGGGGCTCCGTGCGGAAACGTATGGTACAGTCCAATCTTTCATTATTTACACAATTGATGTAGAGGGGTCTGGCGAGACTGGTCACTGGGATGTTGAACCTGTTGACGAGAGAGGCCAAAATAAAATTTCCTGCAGAACCAGAGTCCAAGAAGGCCACTGTAGAGAAGGAGAAGGCAGAAGCAGACATCCGCACAGGCACAGTAAGACGTGGAGAAGCGGAGTAGACATCAAGGACTGTCTCACCTTTGTGCGGAGTCGGCGTACGTCTTTCCAGGCGGGGAGGACGGATAGGACAATCCCTCAGGAAGTGTTCGGTACTAGCACAGTACAGGCAGAGGTTCTCCATACGGCGTCGTGTCCTCTCTTGAGGTGTCAGGCGAGACCGGTCGACCTGCATAGCCTCCACGGCGGGAGGCACAGGAACAGATTGCAGGGGACCAGAGGAGAGAGGAGCCGAGGAGACGAAACGCCTCGTGCGAACAGAGTCCATATCTTGGCGGAGTTCCTGACGCCTTTCAGAAAAACGCATGTCAATGCGAGTGGCTAGGTGAATAAGTTCATGTAGATTAGCAGGAATTTCTCGTGCGGCCAGAACATCTTTAATGTTGCTGGATAGGCCTTTTTTGAAGGTCGCGCAGAGGGCCTCATTATTCCAGGACAATTCTGAAGCAAGTGTACGGAATTGTACGGCATACTCGCCAACGGAAGAATTACCCTGGACCAGGTTCAACAGGGCAGTCTCAGCAGAAGAGGCTCGGGCAGGTTCCTCAAAGACACTTCGGATTTCCGAGAAGAAGGAGTGTACTGAGGCAGTGACGGGGTCATTGCGGTCCCAGAGCGGTGTGGCCCATGACAGGGCTTTTCCGGACAGAAGACTGACTACGAAAGCCACCTTAGACCTTTCAGTGGGAAACAGGTCCGACATCATCTCCAGATGCAGGGAACATTGGGAAAGGAAGCCACGGCAAAACTTAGAGTCCCCATCAAACTTATCCGGCAAGGATAAGCGTATCCCAGGAGCGGCCACTCGCTGCGGAGGAGGTGCAGGAGCTGGCGGAGGAGATGACTGCTGAAGCTGTGGTAGCAACTGTTGAAGCATAACGGTCAGTTGAGACAGCTGTTGGCCTTGTTGCGCAATCTGTTGTGACTGCTGGGCGACCACCGTGGTGAGGTCAGCGACAACTGGCAGAGGAACTTCAGCGGGATCCATGGCCGGATCTACTGTCACGATGCCGGCTGGCAGGTAGTGGACCCTCTGTGCCAGAGAGGGATTGGCGTGGACCGTGCTAGTGGACCGGTTCTAAGCCACTACTGGTTTTCACCAGAGCCCGCCGCAAAGCGGGATGGTCTTGCTGCGGCGGTAGTGACCAGGTCGTATCCACTAGCAACGGCTCACCTCTCTGGCTGCTGAAGATAGGCGCGGTACAAGGGAGTAGGCAGAAGCAAGGTCGGACGTAGCAGAAGGTCGGGGCAGGCAGCAAGGATCGTAGTCAGGGGCAACGGCAGAAGGTCTGGAAACACTGGCAAGGGACACACAAGGAACGCTTTCACTGGCACTAAGGCAACAAGATCCGGCAAGGGAGTGCAAGGGAAGTGAGGTAATATAGGGAGTGCACAGGTGATAACTCTAATTGGAACCACTGCGCCAATCAGCGGCGCAGTGGCCCTTTAAATCGCAGAGACCCGGCGCGCGCGCGCCCTAGGGAGCGGGGCCGCGCGCGCCGGGACAGAACAGACGGGGAGCGAGTCAGGTAGGAGAGCCGGGGTGCGCATCGCGAGCGGGCGCTACCCGCATCGCGAATCGCATCCCGGCTAGCAGCAGGATCGCAGCGCCCCGGGTCAGAGGACGTGACCGGGGCGCTGCAGCGGAGGAGGTGAAGCGAGCGCTCCGGGGAGGAGCGGGGACCCGGAGCGCTCGGCGTAACAACCTAAAATGACTATGTCCATAAAGGTCAGCCTCCTGGTGCTGTTTGCATGTTCTCTTCCCCCATACTCCTCATTGTGTATGCTAATGCATTATAAATATATGATTTTGATTATGATAATAATAAGAAGTGTTTATCTGCAGAAATAGCGCAGACATTCAGTGTCTCAAATTGCTTTTCTAATTGGATAACCATATGTGGTGACACTAAAGTTTTCCGGAGGTCTTGTCGGTACTTAAACAATAGTCATTCTTTAATTTAGCCAAATGAGCCGGTCTCCCAGGAAAGGACTACTTCAGCTGTTTTATAAGCTGGAGAAATTAAAATGAGAAAATTTTGTGAAATATTTAGAGCAGACTGATGCAAGCTCAGTGTTCAAGGCCCGCTAGCTCTCCAAGTGTGTTCATTTTATTTAGGATATTGTACTTAAAGTACTAAATGCACTTTTTAACATTTTAATATTTTACAGTGCAATAATCAGGGAATTGCTGAGCATTAGCTGCCTGAGTTTTATATGTATTTTTATCATGTTTGCTATTTGCTTGTTCAACTTTAACAAAGTTTAGTTTTCAAAATAGGGTACCTTTGACTCCATCTGAAAGAAACAACTCTAGTCATCTCACTAAGCCAATCAGGATGCCCAATCTGGGTTGGGCATGGACTAACTTAGTAGCTGTCACGATGCCGGCTGGCAGGTAGTGGATCCTCTGTGCCAGAGAGGGATTGGCGTGGACCGTGCTAGTGGATCGGTTCTAAGTCACTACTGGTTTTCACCAGAGCCCGCCGCAAAGCGGGATGGTCTTGCTGCGGCGGTAGTGACCAGGTCGTATCCACTAGCAACGGCTCAACCTCTCTGGCTGCTGAAGATAGGCGCGGTACAAGGGAGTAGACAGAAGCAAGGTCGGACGTAGCAGAAGGTCGGGGCAGGCAGCAAGGATCGTAGTCAGGGGCAACGGCAGGAGGTCTGGAACACAGGCTAGGAACACACAAGGAAACGCTTTCACTGGCACGATGGCAACAAGATCCGGCGAGGGAGTGAAGGGGAAGTGAGGTGATATAGGGAAGTGCACAGGTGTTAACACTAATTGGAACCACTGCGCCAATCAGCGGCGCAGTGGCCCTTTAAATCGCAAAGACCCGGCGCGCGCGCGCCCTAGGGAGCGGGGCCGCGCGCGCCGGGACAGGACTGACGGAGAGCGAGTCAGGTACGGGAGCCGGGGTGCGCATCGCGAGCGGGCGCTACCCGCATCGCGAATCGCATCCCGGCTGGAGGCGGTATCGCAGCGCCCCGGGTCAGTGGAACTGACCGGAGCGCTGCAGTGAGGAGAGTGTAGCGAGCGCTCCGGGGAGGAGCGGGGACCCGGAGCGCTCGGCGTAACAGTACCCCCCCCCTTGGGTCTCCCCCTCTTCTTGGAGCCTGAGAACCTGAGGACCAGACTTTTGTCCAGGATATTGTCCTCAGGTTCCCAGGACCTCTCTTCTGGACCACAACCCTCCCAATCCACTAAAAAGAAGGTTTTCCCTCTGACCTTTTTAGATGCTAAAATCTCTTTGACGGAGAAGATGTCCGAGGAGCCGGAGACAGGAGTGGGAGGAACAGATTTGGGAGAGAAACGGTTAATGATAAGTGGTTTAAGAAGAGAAACGTGAAAGGCATTAGGAATACGAAGAGAAGGAGGAAGAAGAAGTTTGTAAGAGACAGGATTAATCTGGCGCAAAATTTTGAAAGGACCAAGATAGCGTGGTCCCAACTTATAGCTAGGGACACGGAAGCGGACATATTTAGCGGAGAGCCATACCTTGTCTCCAGGGGAAAAAATGGGAGGAGCTCTTCTTTTCTTATCCGCGAATTTCTTCATGCGTGAAGAAGCCTGTAAGAGAGAATTTTGGGTCTCTCTCCATATGATGGAAAGATCACGAGAAATTTCATCCACAGCGGGCAGACCAGAGGGCAAGGGGGTAGGGAGGGGAGGAAGAGGGTGACGGCCGTACACCACGAAAAATGGGGATTTGGAGGAAGATTCAGAGACTCTGAAATTATACGAGAATTCGGCCCAAGGTAGAAGATCTGCCCAGTCATCCTGGCGGGAGGAAACAAAATGTCGTAAATAATCACCCAAGACCTGGTTAATTCTTTCTACTTGTCCATTGGATTGAGGATGGTATGCAGAAGAAAAATTTAATTTAATCTTGAGTTGTTTACAGAGAGCCCTCCAGAATTTAGACACGAATTGGACGCCTCTATCCGAGACGATCTGCGTAGGCAACCCGTGAAGACGAAAAATGTGTACAAAAAATTGTTTAGCCAACTGAGGCGCTGAAGGAAGACCAGGAAGAGGGATGAAATGTGCCATTTTGGAGAATCGATCAACGACCACCCAAATAACAGTGTTGCCATGGGATGGGGGTAAGTCAGTAATAAAATCCATACCAATCAGAGACCAAGGCTGTTCGGGGACAGGCAGAGGATGAAGAAAACCAGCGGGCTTCTGGCGAGGAGTCTTATCCCGGGCACAGATAGTGCAGGCTCGCACAAAGTCCACCACATCAGTCTCTAGAGTCGGCCACCAATAGAAGCGAGAGATGAGTTGCACAGATTTCTTGATGCCCGCATGACCTGCGAGATGGGAGGAGTGACCCCATTTGAGGATTCCGAGGCGTTGGCGTGGAGAAACAAAGGTCTTTCCTGGAGGAGTTTGCCTGATGGAGGCTGGAGAAGTGGAAATCAGGCAGTCAGGAGGAATGATGTGTTGAGGAGAGAGTTCAACTTCAGAAGCATCTGAGGAACGAGAGAGAGCATCGGCCCTAATGTTCTTATCCGCAGGCCGAAAGTGAATTTCAAAATTAAATCGGGCAAAGAACAGAGACCACCTGGCCTGACGAGGATTCAGCCGTTGGGCAGACTGGAGGTAGGAGAGGTTCTTGTGATCGGTGTAAATAATAACTGGAAATCTTGATCCCTCCAGCAGATGCCTCCATTCCTCAAGTGCTAATTTAATGGCTAGAAGCTCTCGATCCCCGATGGAGTAGTTCCTCTCCGCCGGAGAGAAGGTCCTAGAAAAAAACCCACAAGTAACAGCATGCCCGGAAGAGTTTTTTTGTAGAAGGACAGCTCCAGCTCCCACTGAGGAGGCATCAACCTCCAATAGGAAGGGTTTAGATGGGTCAGGTCTGGAGAGCACGGGAGCCGAAGAAAAGGCAGACTTGAGCCGTTTAAAGGCGTCTTCCGCTTGAGGAGGCCAAGACTTGGGATCGGCATTTTTTTTGGTTAAAGCCACAATAGGAGCCACAACGGTAGAAAAATGTGGAATAAATTGCCTGTAATAATTGGCGAACCCCAAAAAACGTTGGATGGCACGGAGTCCGGAGGGGCGTGGCCAATCTAAGACGGCAGAGAGTTTGTCTGGATCCATTTGTAGTCCCTGGCCAGAGACCAAGTATCCTAGGAAAGGAAGAGATTGGCATTCAAACAGACATTTCTCTATTTTGGCATAGAGTTGATTGTCACGAAGTCTCTGAAGAACCATACGGACATGCTGGCGGTGTTCTTCTAGATTGGCAGAAAAAATCAGGATATCGTCCAGATATACAACAACACAGGAGTATAGGAGATCACGAAAAATTTCATTAACAAAGTCTTGGAAGACGGCAGGGGCGTTGCACAGGCCAAAGGGCATGACCAGATACTCAAAGTGTCCATCTCTGGTGTTAAATGCCGTTTTCCATTCATCCCCCTCTCTGATGCGGATGAGATTATAAGCACCTCTTAAGTCCAGTTTGGTAAAAATGTGTGCACCTTGGAGGCGATCAAAGAGTTCAGAGATGAGGGGTAGGGGGTAGCGGTTCTTAACCGTGATTTTATTAAGACCGCGGTAGTCAATGCAAGGACGTAGAGAGCCATCTTTTTTGGACACAAAGAAAAATCCGGCTCCGGCAGGAGAGGAGGATTTACGGATAAAGCCCTTTTTTAAATTTTCCTGGACGTATTCAGACATGGCAAGAGTCTCTGGGACGGACAGAGGATAGATTCTGCCCCGGGGTGGAGTAGTGCCCGGGAGGAGGTCAATAGGACAATCATAAGGCCTGTGAGGAGGTAGAGTCTCAGCTTGTTTTTTGCAAAAAACGTCCGCAAAGTCCATATAGGCCTTAGGGAGACCGGTTACAGGAGGAACCACAGAGTCACGGCAAGGGTTACTGGGAACCGGTTTTAGGCAGTCCTTGGAACAAGAGGGCCCCCAACTCCTGATCTCCCCAGTGGACCAATCCAGGGTTGGGGAATGGAGTTGAAGCCAGGGAAGTCCAAGGAGAATTTCAGAAGTGCAATTGGGGAGGACCAAAAGTTCAATCCTCTCGTGATGAGATCCGATGCACATTAGAAGGGGCTCCGTGCGGAAACGTATGGTACAGTCCAATCTTTCATTGTTTACACAATTGATGTAGAGGGGTCTGGCGAGACTGATCACCGGGATGTTGAACCTGTTGACGAGAGAGGCCAAAATAAAATTTCCTGCAGATCCGGAGTCCAAGAAGGCCACAGCAGAGAAGGAGAAGGCAGAGGCAGACATCCGCACAGGCACAGTAAGACGTGGAGAAGCAGAGTAGACATCAAGGACTGTCTCACCTTTGTGCGGAGTCAGCGTACGTCTTTCCAGGCGGGGAGGACGGATAGGACAATCCTTCAGGAAGTGTTCGGTACTAGCACAGTACAGGCAGAGATTCTCCATGCGGCGTCGTGTCCTCTCTTGAGGTGTCAGGCGAGACCAGTCGACCTGCATAGCCTCCACGGCGGGAGGCACAGGAACAGATTGCAGGGGACCAGAGGAGAGAGGAGCCGGGGAGAAGAAACGCCTCGTGCGAACAGAGTCCATATCCTGGCGGAGCTCCTGACGCCTTTCGGAAAAACGCATGTCAATGCGAGTGGCTAGGTGAATGAGTTCATGTAGATTAGCAGGGATTTCTCGTGCGGCCAGAACATCTTTAATGTTGCTGGATAGGCCTTTTTTAAAGGTCGCGCAGAGTGCCTCATTATTCCAGGATAATTCTGAAGCAAGAGTACGGAATTGTACGGCATACTCGCCAACGGAAGAATTACCCTGGACCAGGTTCAACAGGGCAGTCTCAGCAGAAGAGGCTCGGGCAGGTTCCTCAAAGACACTTCGAATTTCCGAGAAGAAGGAGTGTACAGAGGCAGTGACGGGGTCATTGCGGTCCCAGAGCGGTGTGGCCCAAGACAGGGCTTTTCCAGACAGAAGGCTGACTACGAAAGCCACCTTAGACCTTTCAGTGGGGAACTGGTCCGACATCATCTCCAAGTGCAATGAACATTGGGAAAGAAAGCCACGGCAAAACTTAGAGTCCCCATCAAATTTATCCGGCAAGGATAGTCGTAGTCCAGAAGCGGCCACTCGCTGCGGAGGAGGTGCAGGAGCTGGCGGAGGAGATGATTGCTGGAGCTGTGGTAGTAACTGTTGTAGCATAACAGTCAGTTGAGACAGCTGTTGGCCTTGTTGCGCTATCTGTTGTGACTGCTGGGCGACCACCGTGGTGAGGTCAGCGACAACTGGCAGAGGAACTTCAGCGGGATCCATGGCCGGATCTACTGTCACGATGCCGGCTGGCAGGTAGTGGATCCTCTGTGCCAGAGAGGGATTGGCGTGGACCGTGCTAGTGGATCGGTTCTAAGTCACTACTGGTTTTCACCAGAGCCCGCCGCAAAGCGGGATGGTCTTGCTGCGGCGGTAGTGACCAGGTCGTATCCACTAGCAACGGCTCAACCTCTCTGGCTGCTGAAGATAGGCGCGGTACAAGGGAGTAGACAGAAGCAAGGTCGGACGTAGCAGAAGGTCGGGGCAGGCAGCAAGGATCGTAGTCAGGGGCAACGGCAGGAGGTCTGGAACACAGGCTAGGAACACACAAGGAAACGCTTTCACTGGCACGATGGCAACAAGATCCGGCGAGGGAGTGAAGGGGAAGTGAGGTGATATAGGGAAGTGCACAGGTGTTAACACTAATTGGAACCACTGCGCCAATCAGCGGCGCAGTGGCCCTTTAAATCGCAAAGACCCGGCGCGCGCGCGCCCTAGGGAGCGGGGCCGCGCGCGCCGGGACAGGACTGACGGAGAGCGAGTCAGGTACGGGAGCCGGGGTGCGCATCGCGAGCGGGCGCTACCCGCATCGCGAATCGCATCCCGGCTGGAGGCGGTATCGCAGCGCCCCGGGTCAGTGGAACTGACCGGAGCGCTGCAGTGAGGAGAGTGTAGCGAGCGCTCCGGGGAGGAGCGGGGACCCGGAGCGCTCGGCGTAACAGTAGCTAAACTGTTTTGAGCTCTCTCTCTCTCTCTTTGGGCTAACGCTTAAGACTCTTTATTAGTTGGTTGAACCACTAGGAGACACAGTATCTTTTAAACCTTTGTCACCTTCTTG
The DNA here is from genome assembly GCF_029499605.1 of Hyla sarda. NCBI lineage: Eukaryota > Metazoa > Chordata > Amphibia > Anura > Hylidae > Hyla > Hyla sarda. The sequence goes on from NC_079192.1 coordinate 74,011,570, forward strand.
AAACTTTTAGTCTTAGGGTGCCATCACAAATGTCTGTTGATTTGGCTCAGTACTGAGCTGGGTCACTGGCCACAATTGATGCCAAAGTAATGCCAATGGTTCAGTGCCCAGTTATTTTTGCAGACCATACAGGGCAATTTAGAAATATGGGTTCCCCTGTCTGGTGATCCGGCATCCCAATTGAGGCATCTGATGAATCTTAGCTGTCCCATTCAAATGGGATCAGTTCAATCAATATTTTCTCTCAGGCATTTTTTTTATGGATCACTGCACATGTAAGATGGCACACCCAAAGGGGTTATTAAGGATTAAAAACAGAGCTGATAAAAATAAAATAAAAACAGCACCACACCTGTAATAAGTTTTGTGTGGTATTGCAGCTGAGTTCCATTGCAGTGAATGGAGCAAAGTTCTGATATCAAACACAACTTGAGGCCATGGGCAGTGCTGTTTTTGGAAGAATAACCCCCTTAAAGGGTTTCTCTCTTGATAGATTGGTGGTTAGAATAAAACACTAATGTCTAATTTATTGAGGTATGAGAAAAATTTGACACAAATTCTACAACATAGTGGCAGTGGTGTTACAAAAGCATGATGCTACTTTGTTCTTGATAGCTCTGATTGGTCCATTATACACAGACAGAGGGAAATAAGGAGCGGATGCAATGCAATTTAACATGCAAAATGTTCAGATGTAACAGCAGTAAACCGTCCATGGTGAGTCCTATATTGGCCTTTGTAGTACTCATTAAACTTCAACTTGTTACAGTACTAGCAAATGTCTTAAATTAAATGTGTAGGCAACTGAAGGAATCTTCACGGGGGTGAGAAGTGGTACAAATTCAAATGTTCCGGCTGGTGCATCCAGGAGAAGTTGTCAGTCTGAACAAAGTCCTTTCCCTTTCCTTTCACTTCTCTGTTACCACTTTCTTCTGTATAAAGAGCTTAATCTCTACAGCTAGTAGAATTTCGGCAGACCAAGGAAAAGTGGTGACTGAACTGAACGCCACACATGCTCCTCTCCCGAACTGAGGGAAGTACTTCCTCCTATCCTAGACAAAGGTGCAGGGGCAGTATATTAGTTGGCAAAGGGTGGGCACGTGACTATTTTACAATGTTCTGGAAAGGCAAAGCATCCTAGTGCTTAACAACTGCTCCTAGTGCTCTGCATTCATCTCAGTATACACATAAAAGAACAACATACAATGTAATCAAAAGAACAACATGAAGGTATAAACCCTTTGACAGTTCAACAGACCTGTCAGGACCACACCACACAAATCTACCTTAGTGATACTGCTAGAAAAATCTGCAGTGGACCCACATAGAGATCTAAAACAAAGTAGTGAACCCAGTAAAACCTAATTGACAATTGTATGTATCAAAAGGTAACCTGAGACAATTGTACCATACTGTGTATCAATCCCAATGCGTTTCTGCTGCATGTAGCAGCTTCCTCAGGGGAACAAAACAGTGGCACAATTTGGATCAAGTAATTTGTTTAGCTCAGTGTCTCAAATAACCAGGTAAGTATAAGATGCAAAGATATAAACATGGGTCCGCAGCATTTTCCAAATAGCCCTCTAATGTTATGTTTGACAGTCTGAAGCAAACAGGGTCGCTGCCATAAGATAACAGGTAATAAACATTAGGGTCACTTTCATAAGATAATAGACCATTAGCATGAGTCCAATGACCCAATGATATATAACATGACCAAAGAGAGTGATTTCCTGGAGCTGACTGTGATCCTCCAGGGAAATGGTTAAGGTCCGGTCTGAAAGGATTGTTGCAGGCCTGAGCACTACCTAAAATGGTAGGGGGCCAACACTGTGGCTACAGGCGCTGAGATTGCGGGCAGTCCAAGTGCTGAGGTCCCCCGTGATCTCCTGTTTAGAGCCCTGGCTCTCCTTCACAGTGGCACATCACAACCCCTCTATATAGCTCTATGGGAGAGCCGAAGATTACAGAATGGCTCTCCCATAGAGCTATATGGAGGGGGCGTGGCAGCACTTGCTTTTAGTGAGGATCGTGACCCACCACTGTGAAGGAGAGCTGGAGCTCTAAACAGGAGATCTTGGGGGCCCCAACACTCAGACCCCCCCTCTGCCCGATCCCATACAGCCTCCTTGAAGACCCTCCCGGTCACAAATCTTCTTCCTGGTTGCTGATAACACACCTTCTCAGCAGGAACATCCCTACTTAGCCAATCACTGTGGCGGGACACCAGTGAGGCCAGTGATTGGCTGACCAGGGACTATGATGATGTCATAGTATACCATTTTAACTGTAATTCCAGATGCAGCAGAGTCTTACTGATTTAATGGTGACACGTGCCTTAGTTCCCATTCATATTCATTATGGAACCCTAATTGTTATGGCTTTAAAATTATGTATCTGGCCTTTTTTTTACTGTTTTGTCAGGAAAAATGAAATTTTGAAAAAGGGGAAAAAAGCCCCATTTCAGGCACATCAAAACAGGTAAAATATTTTTGAACCGGATATCACATCTGAACAGCATCAGGCGGATCTAAATTGATTCTCCATTGTCACATTTTTGTACAAATTGATCTATATATTTTTTTTTAAATTAAATTAGATTTTAAAAGGTACCTGTCATGACAAACCAGTGGCAAGGTATTTGTAAACAGGTCAGCATTCTTGTGGTCCAGAACTTGGCAACATGGCGTGGTTAGGAGTCAAAATGCCAGAAGTCCCATAAAAAGTCTATGGGACTTACAACATTTTGACTCCTGATCGCGTCATGTCGGGTCAAGTCTCCGGCTAAGAGAATGCCGGGTGGTTTACACATATCCTGCTACTGTTTCGTCATGACAGATACTTTTTAAATAAAATACTTTTGTTGGTTTTCAAAAAAAAAATTGTTACAATGGCAGTGAAATAAATCTCTGCACCTCGGCTGAGGTAAGCTATGCAATTTATCTTGTTATATATCCAAGGCCATATTTACTACATGCAATGCCCAAGGCACTGATGTAACACTCACGTTTCAGAAGACAGGAACTCCGGTGTGGCAGATGACTTGGACCGTACCATGGAGCAGAATCTAAGGTGCCGCTTGTTTTCCCCAGAGCCTGCTGCAAAGCTTTCTGCGGCAGGTGGCACCCAGGCGGCTGAGGAGGTGCGAGGCACAGGAGTGATAAGGCAGCTCTTAGTCAGGATAGCAGAAGGTCAAGGCAGGTGGCACAGTAGCATAGTCAGGACGTAGCAGGAGGTCAGTAGGCAGGCGGCAGAGGAGCAAGGTCAAGTGACAGAGCAAAGGATCAGATACATGGCAAGACGATACTCAGGAATGCTTTCTCTCAGGCACAAGGCAACAAAGATCCAGCGAGGAAGTTAGGAGGGTGGAGGAATTTATCAATGAGCTACAGGTGAATTACACTAATGAGAGCACTGGCCCTTTAAATATTAAAGCTAGCGCCCTAGGGGATGGGTACACATGCGCCGGAGCAGAGAGGCAGGGGCAGGAGAAGCACCAGGTGAGTGACAGACTGGGGCTCGCATGCGGGCGCATCCTGTGCGCCCGCATGCGAGCCCCAGTCTGTCACTCACCTGGTGCTTCTCCTGCCCCTGCCTCTGTCTCTCTGCTCCGGTAATGGGACCATGCGCTCACGGACAGATAACGTAACAGTACACCCCTTTGGTCTCCCCCTCCTTTTATGAGTCAGAAAATTCCTAAAAAGGTCACAAAAAGGACCAAAAATTGTTTACCTTTCACGGTTTTTGTAGCAAGAATTTCTTTAACCTTTTAACCTTGAAGATGTCAGAAGAGCCCGAGACAGGTGTGGGGACAAGATTCTTCAGAGAAAACCGGTTTATGACAAGAGGCTTGAGAACAGAGACGTGGAAGGAATTGGGAATACGTAACGTAGCAGGTAGATGGAGTTTGTAGGAGACGGGGGATTTTTTGTAGAATCTGGAAGGGACCAAGGTATCGAGGACCAAGCTTGTAACAGGGGATCTTGAAGCAGATGCATTTGGATGAGAGAAGGACAGAGGAGGTCTTCTACTTTTATTAGCTTGCGCCTTCATACGTGAAGAAGCCTGGAATAAAGACTGTTGGCTCTGTTGCCAGATGGTGGAGAAGTCACGGACCAGCTCATCAACAGCAGGCACTCCGGAGGAAACTGGGAGAGCAAGAGGAGAACGGAGATGGAGTCCGTAGACAGCAAAAAAGGGAGACAACCTCGTGGACTTGGAATCCTTATGATTGTAAGAGAATTCAGCCCAGGGGAGAAGGTTGACCCAATCGTCTTGGCGAGCTGAAAAAAAAATGCCGAAGATAAGTCTAAAGGATTTGATCAACCCTCTCCACCTGACCGTTGAACTGAGAGTGGTAGGCCGAGGATAAGTTCAGCTTGATGTCCAGATGGTTACAAAAGGCTCGCCAGAACATAGAGACAAACCAGCTCCAATAGATGAAGCATCAACCTCCAAACCAAAGGGCTTCTCCGGTCAGGTCTTGTAAGCAGGAGAGCAGAGGCAAATGCAGACTTTAAACGGGAGAAGGCCTCTTCAGCTTCTTGAGGCCAAGATTTAGGATTAAAAGGCTTCTTAGTGAGAGCCACAATTGGAGCAACCAAGGACGAAAAATGTGGGATAAATTGACAATAATAGTTAACGAATCCCAGAAAGCGTTGAATAGCAAGTAGGCCCAAAGGACGAGGCCAATCCAACACTGCAGACAATTTATCTGGATCCATCTGCAGGCCCCAATGAGAGACAATGTAGCCAAGAAATGGAAGACTAGACTTCTCGAACAGACATTTCTCCAGTTTGGCATAGAGATGATTCTTCCGTAGTAACTGAAGAACCAGACGAACATGAGTACGATGCTCCTCTAAGTTGGGAGATAAGATCAGGATGTCATCTAGGTATACGACAAAACAGGTGTAGAGAATATCACGGAAGATATCATTGACAAACTCTTGAAAAACGGCTGGAGTATTGCAAAGACCAAAAGGCATTACGAGATACTCAAAATGTCCATCAGGAGTATTGAAGGCCGTTTTCCATTCATCTCCCTTGCACATTCGAATGAGGTTATACGCTCCACGTAAGTCCAACTTGGAGAAGTCCTTGGCACCACGTAGATGGTCAAAAACTTCTGAGATAAGAGGTAGTGGGTAACAGTTCTTGACCGTGATTTTGTTAAGTCCCCTTTAGTCAATGCATGGGCAGAGTGAGCCATCCTTCTTCCCTACAAAGAAGAAACCAGCTCCCGCAGAAGAGGAGTTACGGATAAATCCCTTTTGGAAATTCTCCTGGATATACTCAGCCATAGCTTTGGTCTCAGGAACCAACAGAGGGTATATCCTTCCATGAGGAGGAGTGGTACCAGGCAGAAGATCTATAGAGCAGTCATAAAGGATGATGTGGAGGCAGAGACTCAACCTGTTTCTTGCAGAATACATCAGAGAAATCTTGGTAAGGTGGTGGCAGACCAGGCAAAGGAGGAGGATGGGAAACAATGTTAGGCTGGACTGAGACAAAGATTTTGACAGAACTGTCCCCAGCGAATAATTTCTCCAGTTCTCCAATCTAGTTGCGTAAAGTGATGTCGGAGCCAAGGAAAGCCAAGAAGAAGCTCAGAAGTACAGTGAAGCAGTACATAGAATTAAATCTTTTCTTTATGAAAGACAACCACTTGCATGACGAGAGGCTCAGTACGGAATAGCACAGTACAATCCAAATTTTATCCATTAACAGAGGAGATGAACAAAGGCTTGACAAGCCGAGTAACAGGAAGATGATATTTGTGGATGAAAGAAGCATCAATAAAGTCACCTGCAGATCAAGAATCCAAAAATGTTGTAGAGATAAAGGAAATCTTGGCAGAAGCGAAGACTTGTACAGAAATGGTCAAGTGAGGATAAATGGTATTCACACTTAGGGACACCTCTCCTACGTGCCCTAGGTGCAAGCGTTTTCCAGGATACTGTGGACAAACAGATCAGTCTTTGAGAAAGTGCTCCGGGCTAGCACAATACAAACACAAATTCTCACTGCATCGTCGTAATCTCTCCTGTTGACTAAGACAGGAACAATCCACTTGCATAGCCTCTTCAGCAAGAGGCACAGGAAACTGTAGATGTGGATTTTGAAGCACAGTGCCAGGTGAGGATATCTCCATGTTCGAGCAGCTTCCCTCTCTAAGCACAGTTCTTCCTGCGTCTCAGCAAAATGCACATCAATACGTGTGGCCAGGTGAATAAGTTTAGTCAGAGAAGAAGGAGGATCACGTGCAGCCAGGGCATCTTTAATCCTGCTAGACAGTCCTTTTTTGAATGTGGCACACAAGGCCCCAAAGGGGTGTAGCCCTGGCCAGGGCTTTTCCGGACAGTAGGCTAATAGCAAAGGCCACCTAAGCACGTTCTGTCATAAACAGTTCAGACATGAGCTCCAAATTCATGGAGCACTGTGTAACGAAACCTCTGCATAACTTGGAGTCACTGTCATATTTAGAGGTAATGGTAGAAGGAGCTGGGAGCCAGAAGACACTGCAGGAGCTGGAGGAGGGAGTGGGACAGGTTGCGGGTGTTGCTGCTGTTGCAAGGCCAAAAGCTGTTGTATCATAGCAGACAGTTGGGTAAGTTGCTGTGCCTGTCGCACCAGTCGCTGAGATTGACATACCACAACGGAGGATGATCAGCGACTTTAGGCAGGAGTACCTCAGCAGGATCCATGGCCGGATCTTACTGTAACACTCACGTTTCAGAAGAGAGGAACTCCGGTGGATGTGGATCTGCTGGGCCTGTGTGGCAGATGACTCGGACCATACCAGGGAGCAAAGTCTAAGGTTTTCACCAGAGCCCGCCGCAAAGCGGGATGGACTTTCTGCGGCAGGCGGCACCCAGGTTGCTACCTCTGGCACGGCTCGACTACACAGGAGGCTGAGGAGATGCGAGGCACAGGAGGGATAAGGAATCTGATAGTCAGGATAGCAGAAGGTAAAGGCAGGCGGCACATTAGCGTAGTGAGGACGTAGCAGGAGGTCAGTAGGCAGGCGGCAGAGGAGCAAGGTCAAGTCACAGAGGAAAGGATCAGATACACGGCAAGACAATACTCAGGAATGCTTTCTCTCAGGCACAAGGCAACAAAGGGTGGAGGAATTTAAATCTTAAAGCTCTGGGGCGCGCGCGCTAGGGGACGGGGACATGCGTGCTGGAGCAGAGAGGCAGAGGCAGGGGCAGGAGAAGCACCAGGTGAGTGACGGACTGGGGCTCGCATGCGGGCATGTCCCGCGATGCAAGTCCCAGCCCCGCCGGCAGCAGCAGTTAATGGGACCATGCAACCACGGCCAGCGTGTGCGGCCGGAGCGCATAACGTAACAACTGATTCTGAATACACCCTATTATGGTAATTCTACAAACAGATCTGACACAAATAGGCAGAAACTGTGTTACATGTGGATTGTGTTTCAGATTCATCATGGATCTCATCTTTATACACAGCAAGTGGTGAAAAAAATCACAAATTGACAACATAATGAACATACTACCGATACAGCCCATATGGATTCACCCAACACTGCTTCCTTAGGCACATGCTCACTGGTGCCAAATCACTGATACAGTCCTGTGTATATCTGCTTTTGTGGTTCTTCTTAAGCAGGCAATATTCTGTAAATGTCTATCCTAAGAAAAAATCTTAAGGAAATAACATCAGGGCAGTCTAGATGGACCATGTGGTCTTTTTTAATCACTATCTTCTATTATCGTACTAGATGGACCATGTCGTCTTTTTTATTCACTGTCTTCTACGATCGTCTTCAAAGGGTTTGTCTTCATCCCCCAAGTGTCACCAGTGAAAAGTTCATGCCATCTTATCCAGCTGCAAAAAAAAAAACAGTGGTGCAAGGACATAGCTACCACATAAATAGGTATTGGGTGTCATAATAGTGGCACTAAATCCACCAGATACTCCAGCTTTAATAGGAGAAACAGAAATGGTCTGTTCTCAGGTCCAGATTTGAGGAGTGTGCGCTGGGGGTTCTACCACCTTGGGCCCCTTAGTTGCCTTCGCAGTCTAACCTCCCTGATTACTTTTTGGTAAGCCTTTGACCCTATCTAGCCAAGAAGAGGTGGGAACACATACATCTGTGTTTCCGTTTTAAAGTCTAATGGATCTCCCATAATGGAAAATAATGACTTCTACTCTATGTAGCTGTAATAGGGCATCACATGGAGTCTGGGACCTAAAGGTGGGATGAGGGCCCTGACTAAATTTTATCCAGAGCTATTTGTATCAATGGGAATGTCATGTAAGGAATTACTTTATAGGCTTGTAGAACACAGCAGGAGATGTATCACGTAACTAAGAAACAGAGAGAGAAAGAGAATATTTTCATGTATCACATGTATTACTCATTTCTGCATAACAAAAAACAATGTATAAAGTAGGTCCGCTTGAAATGCACAAGGTATTTTAATATGACAATCCATTGATTAATTGAACCATTACCGTTAAGCTACGTTTTGCAAGACAAATCTCCTTTTTGTATTCATTCAGCTACTTGTGGGTGCAGAGCTGCATGTAAACATTTGTGTAAAATCAAATACACAATTCACTCTAATTTAATACCCGGCTTTAATATTCAGATGCAAATTCTTCTGCATATATTAAAGGAAAAGTCCTACATGTATCAAATGCAAATGTTGCTTCATCAGATTTGAGTCCCGCAAAATGCTCTCTGCTCTGAATAAAACCGGGAAGAAAATGAAGTCGGGAATGTAAAAGACTGAAGAATGGTGTAGTAAAGAAGCAGCTTACTGCACAGGGCTTAACATGGATTCTCTAAAGGTCATTTAATAGTAAAACACCATGAAGCCGGAGAAAAAATATAACATTTATTCTATATTTTTATGACCTTATGTTTACTTTGCTTTGGGTTTCCATATCAGCGGCAATTTAAAAGAATAGCCCCCCTTCCGTTCATTTTTTTGCAGCTGAGAGCAGCTACCATGAAGATGGTAGAACTAAATAATAAAGCTGGCAGAAGACTCCTCTGTGTGAGCTCCAGCAAGGATGAGGCCTCTGACGATGAGGTCTATGAAAGCAGATCCGTCACACAGATTCGTCCAGAGGCACACTACACTTTACCTGAAGAAATGGTTTAGTTTGCCATTCTAGCTCTATATAGAAATATTCTTTGCATTGGCATTCAGCCCTTTCAAGTCATGTCCTGTCAGGCACCTGTGTCATGTCCTGTATGACATCTGGTTGAACCCATATTCTGATTAATAGCATGTGTATGCTGTATATGAAGATTACAATCATATGTATATTTATAATATACATTGGTTAAAACATTTGTATATTTATGGGTGAAAAAGTGCTGTCCCTGCAGCTATTGCATGTGAGGAGTCCAAATACTGGAAGTGAGGACAGGACAAGCAGGGCTCAGTGCAGGTTCCTGGCTTGTCAATCATCCTCATGTGTGAGCCCATAGCATGTCACAGAGCCTCACTGCACAGAGCCCTGCTTGTCCTCAGTGTACAGAGCCCTGCTTGTCCCCAGTGCACAGAGCCCTGCTTGTCCTCAGTGTACAGAGCCCTGCTTTTCCTCAGTGTACAGAGCCCTGCTTGTCCTTAGTGCACAGGGCCCTGCTTGTCCTCAGTGTACAGAGCCCTGCTTGTCCTCAGTGTACAGAGCCCTGCTTGTCCTCAGTGTACAGAGCCCTGCTTATCCTCAGTGTACAGAGCCCTGCTTGTCCTCAGTGTACAGAGCCCTGCTTGTCCCCAGTGCACAGAGCCCTGCTTGTCCTCAGTGTACAGAGCCCTGCTTGTCTTCATTGTACAGAGCCCTGCTTGTCCTCAGTGTACAGAGCCCTGCTTGTCCTCAGTGTACAGAGCCCTGCTTGTCCTCAGTGTACAGAGCCCTGCTTGTCCTCAGTGTACAGAGCACTGCTTGTCCTCAGTGTACAGAGCACTGCTTGTTCACCCTCACTTCCTATATTTGGACTCCTCATTAGTGTTGAGCGGCATAGGCCATATTCGAATTCGCGAATATTCGCGAATATATGGACGAATATTCGTCATATATTCGCGAATATTCGCATATTCGTTACATTCTCGTTTTATTTTCGCATATGCGAAAATTCGCGTATGCGAAAATTAAGATTTGTGAATATTAGCATATACAAAATTAGCATATGCGAAAATTAGCATATGCGAATTTTCGTATATGCGAATTTTCGCACGCCAGTCTCACACAGTAGTATTACAGCCTTCTTTACATCACACAAGCTGGAAGCAGAGAGGGGTGATCACTGTGATGTGTACTGTGAAAAAAAAAAAAAACAACCAATATTCGTAATTACGAATATATAGCGCTATATTCGCGAAATTCGCGAATTTGCGAATATGCGATATTCACGAATAAAATTCGAATTGCGAATATTCGTGAGCAACACTACTCCTCATAGAGACACACAGGAAATAGCTGCAGGGACAAAAATATACATACATTTTAACCAATGTATATTACAAGTATACATATAACAGTATTATCTACATTATATAAAAAGTTTTTGCTGATAACAAGAACACTTTAACCCCTTAAGGACATAGGGCGTATCCATACGCCCCCGTTTCCAAGTCCTTAAGGACCGAGAGCGTATGGATACGCCCTGAGCATTTCCGGCCCCCGCCGCTAGCTGGAGCGGAGCCGGTGCCGGATGCCTGCTGAAATCGTTCAGCAGGCATCCCGGCATATCGCCCAGGGGGGTCATTATGTCCCCCCACGTTGGCGATTGCCGCAGATCGCTGGACAATTCAGTCCAGCGATCTGCGGCGGATTCCGGGTCAATCGGGTCTCCAGTGACCCGATGACCTGGAATTACTGGCTGATCGGGGCACTGGTGCCACCTCACGATCGCCCTGATTCGTCGTCCGGTTTCCCGGCCGACCAATCAGGGCGCCTGCTGCGGGTGTCACTCCCGCAACCCGTTCCGCCCCTCTTCCGGAGGACGTGAGCGGGTGCGGGCAGAAGACCCCGGGTGCTGGGGACCCTGAACCCCGGCGTCCCTGTTGGGATCGGGGCCCTAGGAGCGACGGCGGCGGCGAGGGACTGACCTGTGCGGCGGCATCGTGGAGCAGTAGCAGGAGGTGAGTGACAGCCTTCTGCTGTTGCTTAGCAACTACTCCCAGCATGCAAAAAGGGCATGCTGGGAGCTGTAGTTATGCAACAGCAGGAGGCAGACCACCACAACTCCCAGCATGCCCGGGACTTGTTGTTTTGCAACAGCTGGAGGCAAATTTTTCTATGAAAAAATGTACCTTCAGCTGTTGTATAACTACAACTCCCAGCTTGCACAATCAGCTAAAGTGCATGCAGGGACTTGTAGTGGTGCATCTGGTGGTTGCATAACTACAACTCCCAGCATGCCCGTTGGCTGTCGGTGACTGCTGAGAGTTGTAGTTTTGCAACAGCTGAAGGCACACTGAGTTAAGTAGCAAACCAGTGTGTCTCCAGCATAACTACAATCCCCAGCATCCCCAGCCAAAGTAGTATGCCTCCGGCTGTGGCATAATACAAGACCCAGCATGCCCTTCCGCTGTCCGTACATGCTGGGGGTTGTAGCTTTTGCAACAGCTGAAGGCACACTGGTTGCAAAACACTGAGTTTGTTACCAAACTCGGTGTTTCACAACCTGTGTGCCTCCAGCTGTTGCAAAACTACAACTCCCAGCATGCACTGATAGACCGTACATGCTGGGAGTTGTAGTTTTGCAACAGCTGGATGTTGCCACATATGGGGTATCGCCGTACTCGCCAGAAATTGTGTTACCAAGTTTTGGGGGTATTTTCTGCTATTACCCTTTTTAAAAATGTAACATTTTTGGGAAAACAAGCATTTTAGGTAAAAAAAAAAAAAATTTTTTTACATATACAAAAGTCGTGAAACACCTGTGGGGTATAAAGGTTCACTTAACCCCTTGTTACGTTCCCCGAGGGGTCTAGTTTCCAAAATGGTATGACATGTGTTTTTTTTTGTTTTTTTTGTTGCTGTCCTGGCATTATAGGGGCTTCCTAAATTCGGCATGCCCCCAGAGCAAAATTTGCTTTCAAAAAGCCAAATGTGACTCCTTCTCTTCTGAGACCTGTAGTGCGCCAGCAGAGCACTTTTCACCCCCATATGGGGTGTTTTCTGAATCGGGAGAAATTGGGCTTCAAATTTTGGGGGGGATTTTCTGCTATTACCCTTTTTAAAAATGTAAAAATTTTGGGAAACCAAGCATTTTAGGAAAAAAAAAAAATCACATATGCAAAAGTCGTGAAACACCTGTAGGGTATTAAGGTTCACATTACCCCTTGTTACGTTCCCCGAGGGGTCTAGTTTCCAAAATGGTATGCCATGTGGTTTTTTTGTGCTGTTCTGGCACCATAGGGGCTTCCTAAATGTGGCATGCCCCCAGAGCAAAATTTGCTTTCAAAAAGCCAAATGTGACTCCTTCTCTCCTGAGACCTGTAGTGCGCCAGCAGAGCACTTTTCACCCCCATATGGGGTGTTTTCTGAATCGGGAGAAATTGAGCTTCAAATTTTGGGGGGTATTTTCTGCTATTACCCTTTTTAAAAATGTAAAAATTTTGGGAAACCAAGCATATTAGGTAAATTTATTTTTTTACATATGCAAAAGTCGTGAAATACCTGTAGGTTATTAAGGTTCACATTACCCCTTGTTACGTTCCCCGAGGGGTCTAGTTTCCAAAATAGTATGCCATGTGTTTTTTTTTTTTTTTGCTGTTCTGGCACCATAGGGGCTTCCTAAATGCAGCATGCCCACAGAGCAAAATTTGCTTTCAAAAAGCCAAATGTGACTCCTTCTCTTCTGAGACATGTAGTGCGCCAGCAGAGCAATTTTCACCCCCATATGGGGTGTTTTCTGAATCGGGAGAAATTGGGCTTCAAATTTTGGGGGGTATTTTCTGCTATTACCCTTTTTAAAAATGTAAAATTTTTGGGAAACCAAGCATTTTAGGTAAAATATATATATATTTTTTTACATATGCAAAAGTCGTGAATTACCTGTGGGGTATTAAGGTTCACTTTACCCCTTTACCCCTTTCCTAGGGGTCTAGTTTAGAAAATGGTAGGCCATGTGGTTTATTTTTTGCTGTCCTGGCACCATATGGGCTTCCTAAAGGTGACATGCCCCCCAAAAACCATTTGTCGCTCCTTCCCTTCTGAGCCCTCTAATGCGCCCACTGAACAATTAACATAGACATATGAGGTATGTGCTTACTCGAGAGAAATTGGGTTTCAAATACAAGTAAAAATTTTCTCCTTTTTACCCCTTGCAAAAACTTAAAAATTGGGTCTACAAGAACATGCGAGTGTAAAAAATGAAGATTTTGAATTTTCTCCTTCACTTTGCTGCTATTCCTGTGAAACACCTAAAGGGTTAATACACTTACTGAATGTCATTTTGAATACTTTGGGGGGTGTAGTTTTTATAATGGGGTCTTTTATGGGGTATTTCTAATATGAAGACCCTTCAAATCCACTTCAAAACTGAACTGGTCCCTGTAAAATTAGTGAGTTTGAAAATTTTGTGAAAAATTTCAAAATTGCTGCTGAACTTTGAAGCCCTCTGGTGTCTTCCAAAAGTAAAAACTCATACATTTTATGATGCAAACATAAAGTAGACATATTGTATATGTGAACCCCCAAAAAAATTTATTTTGAATATCCATTTTCCTTACATGCAGAGAGCTTCAAAGTTAGAAAAATGCTAAATTTTCATTTTTTTCATCAACTTTGGGGATTTTTCACCAAGAAAGGATGCATAAAATTTTACCACTAAGTTAAAGTAGAATTTGTCTCGAAAAAACAATCTCGGAATCAGAATGATAACTAAAAGCATTCCAGAGTTATTAATGTTTAAAGTGACAGTGGTCAGATTTGCAAAAAAACGCTCTGGTCCTTAAGGTGTAAAATGGCCTGGTCCTTAAGGGGTTAAGCTCACTTACCACATCCCAACCACTTCTTTAGAGTGGGTCCCTAAACAGCTGACATAGCTACAGGCTAAATCCTACTAGCTCTTAGATTCAACCCCCTACATACTCCACATCACAGCAGCAGAGGAAGACATATGTATTGACAAAACATGAAAGCATTGGAATGAAAGTTTTTTTTTTTTTATAAAAGCTATAAAAGCTACATTTTTTCCCAATTTCCTTGCTTTTTTAATTTTCCTTAGATCAGGGTCTCTTTAGGTCATCAGTTCCTAGTTCCTAGTATGTCAAGCTGCCAATTACCATGTGGAAAATCACTGCAGTCAGGGATTTTGATTTTGTAGTAAGAAAAAATTAAACTCCAAATCAGGCACTTCTCCCAATGAAAAGTTTTCTTTATTCTTCAGGATAATGCATAAAATATTTTTTAAAAAGCACTTTCAACGCGTTTCTAGCTCGGACCGAGCTCTTTATCAAGACGTCCAAGCAGAGGGTGAGATACACAGGAGGTCCAGTATCAGAACTAAACCCAAGTGAGGCTCTATAGAAGTGCAATCACAGGCACCTGCCATAGACAGATGCCTGTTTAAAATAGCCTGAGCTATGAAAGCATGGGATACCAAGACATAGCGTGATTGGCATGGCATCCCAGCTTCCTGACTGGCCAATAAACCTACTGACCGCAAGGCTGGTATACCTGGGAGGAGAATCCGCTCCGGAATGTCTCTGTTGCCTGGGATCGTTGTTTCTCATCGCCGCCATTATGTCACTATGCACGCCGCTCCTATTGGATGACGGACGGCGTGCACAGCGATGTGATGACAACAATGGGGAGCGACGGCGATGCAAGCAATCCCGAAGAGAACGTCCTGGAGCGCCGTGGACAGGCAAGTAACCATCACCGGAGCTTACGGGGCACCGTTTATGCGATGGTCCCGACATACAAAAGCATAGTATGTTGATGCTGCCTTCAACATGCGATGACCTCTGAGAGGCCATCACATGTTGAAATTATCGTATGTCAGGGCCATCGTAGGTCGGGGGGTGACTGTATATATATATATATATATATATATATATATATCAAGGCTGATTTGTGAGTCGCTCACCCCGTGCACGCCCACCTCGCCACCTGTGCCGTGGACCGGCCGGTACCGCCTCCGGCTACTCACTTGTGGAAGAAAAGACAAGGTCCGGCACTAGGTTGCAGGTAAAAACTTCTTATTCCTTTATTTCAAGATTCTGCAGTACAGGGAAGAAAGTCTGATGCATTTCGCTAAAAAGCTTAATCGTAGACTGTCTACGATTAAGCTTTTTAGCGAAAAGTGTCAGACTTTCTTCCCTGTACTGCAGAATCTTGAAATAAAGGAATAAGAAGTTTTTACCTGCAACCTAGTGCCGGACCTTGTCTTTTCTTCCATATATATATATATATATATATGTAGGGGCGGACTGACCGGCCGGTCTGATCGGACGTCATCGAAGGCCCGGCTGTGTTAAGGGCCTGCTGCCGCTTCTGAGGAGCCTGGACACTTGTCCCAGATCCCCAGCAGACAGCGCTGTCTTCCCATGCAGCACCCAGTACAGGCACCGATGACGTCACTCATCAGTGCCTGCACTGTGGAGGGGAGAAGGCGCGGGCCCCTGCTGCTAAGGTGACCGCTGAGTGGGACATCAGGTGAGCATCATTTATTTTTATTTGTTTACTCTGCCTATACCTATGGGGAAGATGAGGAAGAGGGGAAGAGGGGGAAGGGAAGGGGGCGGTAAATTTGCCCTTACCTATAGGGAAAGGGTGGTAACTCTGCCTATACCTAAGGGGAAAGGGGGGGGGGTAACTCTGCCTATACCTATGGGGAAAGGAAGGGTAACTCTGCCTATACCTATGGGGAAAGGGGGGGGGGGGGGACTCTGCTGCCTATACCTGAGGAGAAAGGGGGGTTAACTATGTTCCTATACTATCGGAAAGGGAGGATAACTCTGCTGCCAATACCTATGAGGAAGGGGGTTAAGTCTGCTGCCTAAACCTATGGGGAAGGGTGGGGGGCTATCTTTGCTGCCTATACCTTTGGAAAAGGGGGGTTAACTCTGCTGTCTATACCTACAGGGAAGGGGGAGTGAACTCTGTTGCCTATACCTACAGGGAAGGGGGGGATTAACTCTGCTTCCTATACCTACGGGTAAGGGGTGGCTACCTATTTTTATACCTAGATGCCTAATTACTTACCTACATACCAGGTTATCTAACTACCTACATACCCAGCTACCTAACTATGTACATACCTGGCCTTCATACATGGCTGCCTAACTACCTAGCTAGCCCCCTACCTACCTGGCTTGGCACCTACCTACATATCTGGCTTCCTGATCTACCTACCTAGTTACCTATTTACAAGGCTACCTACCTACCTGCCCTTATACTGTGCAGGACACCAGGGATTTATAGCAGTTAAGGGCTTATAGATGGAAAGATTGTGTAGAGGAGGGGGGGGAGGGCACTGGAAAATGCAGAGTCTGACATGTTTATTCTGCAAATGTTAAGAGATCCACATGGCGGTCTTATCCGGACGGAGAAGAAAAGGAAAGAGGACGCAGCTTATCAGAAAAGTTGTGAGTCCCAAAATATAACTTTAATCATTTATATGGAATACACATCCTGTGTACAGCTGATATCTACCAACATATGGACCTGTATGTAATCACTTATATTGTATACAGATCTCTGTACAGCTGGTATCCACCGCCATATGTTCCTGTATACAATCACTTATGCAGATCCTTTACTGGTCTGTGTATAGTGGTTTTATTCAGCACAGTATGGCAGTATTATCCAGTTATTGTGCGGTGGTATATATTAACTCCTTGTATACTGGTATTATTGGTCATGGAAATTTACCTATGTTAAAGTGTTTCTTACATATATAAATTTTTGTTTATTGTGTGTGGGATTTGGGTGGAATAGGAGCGTGGCAGAAGATTGACGAGCTACAGAGCCTAGTAGGGGCCCTTGCTTTTTTTTGGTCTGGGGGCCCCGAGTGTTGTCAGTCTGCCCCTGTATATATATATATATATATATATATATATATATATATATATATATATATAATTAAAATGTGTTAACCCCCTCCTCCCCTATTTTCTTGTACATGTATTCATTGGGGGGAGATTTTTTAAAACCTGTGCAGAGTAAGAGTGGTGCAGTTGCCCATAGAAACCAATCAGATTGCTTCTTTCTTTAATTTTTTAAGAGGCCTGGGGAAAATGAAAGAAATGATCTGATTGGTTTCTATGGGCAACTGCACCACTCTTTCTCTGCACAGGTTTTGATAAATCTCCCCCAATGTGTAATAGTTTTGGTGGGTATAGGCAACTATGACTTCTCTAAAATAGCATATAAAGAAGTGTTTTCCAAAACCAAAGGCTGTCCGGACATGCTGGGAGTTGTAGTTTTGCAACAGCTGGAGTCACACTGTTTGAAAAACACTGACCTATAGAATAAACACACGCAGCCCAACAAGCATAAGACTATTTCACAAAACTATCAAACTATCATAAAATATATATCAGCTAGCGTTTTCCTCGCTCCTTTCGGCATCTTTATTTTCTTCAGATCAGGGTCCCTTGTGTTTTTTCAGAACTTACCTTTGCCCCTTACAGGCATTTACTCGTCCCCTCCCCTCCCCCCCAAGGCTAAGTGCCGGTTACACAATATTTATTCTTCGGATTAAGAAGATGTTTTCTCCATGTGCTTAGTTTTTACAGCGTCAACATGGGGGAAAAAAAGACATCGGATCTCAAATTACGAGCTTTAGCGCCATCTTCTGGCCCCGACCTGAGGATAGCAGCTATTCTATACAAAGGCATTTCTCTGAGCCCGTAACCATGGCGCCTAGAATCCTGCGTTGTTAAGGAGACTGAGCAAACACTTCTCCCAATTATAATTCCATTCCTTATAACATATTAGGCTTTTTTTTTGTTCGTCCTTGTGCCCCCCCCCCCCCCCGTTCATATTTTGCTATTAATGCATTTTGCATCAAGCCTATGTACAACCACTAGCTAATCATCTTTGTTAAGATGGAGTGCCTAATCCCTGCACGGCACAGCTCCCAAAAAATGAAATTTCAAGGAGTCTAGAGTGTTCGTACTACAAATAGGATTAGCAATTAATGTAAATCAGACGCACAGGAAAAGCCTGGTTGTTTCGAGGTTGGCAGAGGACAGGCACATCCACTGTGTGGTGCAGAATGGGATGTGCAATGCATGCAGACTGTAGCTTTTAAAGAACTGCGTCCTACAGTGATACCGTGCATCTGCGAATAGGTTCAGTCTCAAAACTGCATAGAGTTAACACATTATTTGGTTAAACCGGATAACGTTCAATGGTATAAAATAGAGACAAATATGCGGAGCTCATATAAAATGTTACATGTAATAGAAAGATCTCATTCAAGGAGGTGCAGCCCGTGTTTTCCTGCTGGAGAAGCTCCAACTGATGTCCCATCATCTCTCTTCATTGCAGGGACGGCGATTTGAGAAGATGCCTATTTCTTCCTTCTGCATCATTACCCGAAAATGTTTTAACAGGCAGGACATCTTTTGTAAATATATTTATGACCGTCTAGACAGCTTGCAATAAACGCTTCCCTGTGGTCGGGTAATAAGCTTTAATAGGTTCCCTATAGTGGCTAGTATTCCCTGTTGATGTCCTGTTTGGGTTTTTGTGGAATTGCTTTTTTTTTTTTTTTTGCTGCTTTGTAGAAGGGATAGAAAAATTTGGGCTGAAAAGAAGAAAGGAATTCTGAATGAAATAAAGCAGGAGCCGAATACAGAGCCGGATACGGGGCAATGATGTTCAGTTCACAATTATATTATGTAGGAATTAGATGAATCCATGGTGGAATCTGATTCTAGACTGTGTTATGAACTGTAGTTATTCATTAGAAGGAATTCATTAGTAAATGATAATGATTGAGGTTATTTTCTTCTAATAATCTACACATTCTCACTTCATTTTTTTGGATGCATATGCTAATATCTATCTATCTATCTCATATCTATCTATTTATCTATCTATCTCTTATCTATCTATCTATCTATTTATCTATAATCCAAATGAAAGCAGCACCTCCTGAAAATAATGTAGTCGGGTGCACGCCCTTGAACCTCGGTGCTCTGGTCCTTAGTAGGTATAGATGCAGGCAGCACACCAAAATCAGTGCAAAATTCAAATGTTTATTCCAAGGAAAAGAGACAATGTTTTGGTGATCTCACACCGCCATTTTATTTATTTATCTATCTATCTATCTATCTATCTATCTGTGGTGAGGAACTGTGTGGAAAGCCTTGTGGGGTGTAGGTTAGTTGGGGTGTTGCTGTTCTAGATACTGAAAGGGTGCTGTTAACCCTTGTCACTCGTGACGCCAGGGTGAGGGTTAAAACTCTATAGTGATGTTGGGCCTATCGCCACCCTTCCCAAGAGCGATAGATGAGTGTGAAATAAATAGATTGTCCACAGCAGTGCTGAACTTAAAACTTGCAGAATCTTTGCTGAAGATTTTCTGTATTTGCAATAACGGTAACAGTCCAGATAACAGAGTCTATTGAAACAGCACAGCAGTGATTGACAGAAGCTTAGGACCGGAAAGTTTGCTTTAGCTTGCATTGGATTGGATTGCATTTGCATAGATCCACCGGATTTAGGGGTTTGATTAGGTACGGAGATCTTGCTGAGGTAGCAGGGAATTGTATGAACTATCCGTCTCTAGCACAGGCTTAGGCCTAGTAATTTGTCTTGTAAGCTGCGGAGGTCCTACCTTGTCCAGAGTCAGCAACCCAAGACAGCGATCAAGATGGCGCAGCTCCCTTATATGGGCTGTCACTCACTGTTACATTGCATTGTGGGTGATCACATGTCACGAGAACCACCAAAGGTCCTTCAGCAAATCATAGAGTTCTGTACTAAGTCACATGACCCGCAGGTCCTGCGACGTAAACAAGGTAGGAATCTTTAATAGACATATTTACATGTTTATTTACATACATATTAACTAACTATGGGGTGACGAGGGGCTAGCTAAGGTAGAGGACCCCCACTGTTCCTAGGGACTCTGTCTTTGGGGACCTCACCACAAGGTAACGTATGAAATGCGGTACCGGGATACCACATATATATCTATCTATCTCATATCTATCTATTTATCTATCTATCTATTTATTTATCTATCTATCTCATATCTATCTATGTAAAGAGCAGGCAGCACAACCATGTATTCTGGCAAAATCTTGGGGTGCAAGCGAGGATAGCAGTCCCAATCGCAGACGGCACAGATAATCCAAGACGCAAGAAGATATAGTAGCACACCCGGTAGTAAAGTGCAAAAAATGGGATTTATTTAACCCATATCAGATGCAACGTTTCGACGGCATCCCGCATGCTTGAAAAAGATGGCGGGATGCCGTTGAAACGTCGCATCTGACATGGGTTAAATAAATCCCATTTTTTGCACTTTACTACCGGGTGTTCTGCTATATCTTCTTGCGTCTTGGATTATCTATCTATCTATCTCATATCTATCTATCTATCTGTCATCTACCTATCTCATATCTATCTATTTAACTATCTCATAAATATTGACTGTATCTATCTAGCTCTATCTATCTATTTATCTAAGGGGTAAGAATGCCACAGCACCAATCTGGAAACTCTGGTATATTTGTCAAAAAAGAGCTTTAACCCCTTAAGGACGCAGGGTTTTTCAGTTTTTGCACTTTCGTTTTTTCCTCCTTACCTTTTAAAAATCATAACCCTTTAAATTTTCCACCTAAAAATCCATATTATAGCTTTTTCTTGTGTCACCAATTCTACTTTGCAGTGATATTAGTCATTTTACCCCAAAAATTCACGGCGAAACGGAAAAAAAATCATTGTGCGACAAAATCGAAGAAAAAATGCCATTTTGTAACTTTTGGGGGCTTCCGTTTCTACGCAGTGCATATTTCGATAAAAATGACACCTTATCATTATTCTGTAGATCTATACAGTTAAAATGGTACCCTACTTATATAGGTTTCATTTTGTCATACTTCTGGAAAAAATCATAACTACATGCAGGAAAATTTATACATTTAAAAATGTCCTCTTCTGACCCCTATAACTTTTTTATTTTTCCATATACAGGGCGGTATGAGGGCTCATTTTTTGTGCCGTGATCTATAGTTTTTATCTGTTTCATTTTTGTTTTGATCGGACTTTTTGATAACTTTTTATTATTTTTTCTAATGGTATAAAAAGTGACCAAAAAAACGCTTTTTTGGACTTTGGAATTTTTTTTACGTGTACGCCATTGACCGTGGGGTTTAATTATTGATATATTTTTATAGTTCGGACATTTACACACGCGGCGATACCACATATGTTTATTTTTATTTACACTGTTTTATTTTTTTTATGGGAAAAGGGAGGTGATTCAAACTTTTATTAGGGAAGGGGTTAAATTACCTTTATTAACACTTTTTTTTTTACTTTTTTTTGCATTGTTAAAGGTCCCATAGGGACCTATAACACTGCACACACTGATCTCTCATGCTGATCACTGGCGTGTATTAGCACGCCTGTGATCAGTGTTATCGGTGCTTGACTGCTCCTGCCTTGATCTCAGGCACGGAGCATTCATTTGTCGATCGGACACCGAGGAGGCAGGTAAGGGCCCACCTGGTGTCCTGTAAACTTAACTGAGCAGCCGGGATACTTTCACTTCAGACGCGTCAGCTTTGATCGCCGCGTCTGAAGGGTTAATACAGGGCATCACCACGATCGGTATTAGCCGCAGGTCCCGGCCGTTGATAGCCGCTGGGACCGACCCGATATGACCCACTGAGTGACCCCGCGGCATATCGCGGGAGCCGGCGGAGGACGTAAATATACATCCTTCGTCGTTAAGGGGTTAAAGGGATTTTCCAGGCCAAAACTTTTTTTTTATATATCAACTGGCTCCGGAAAGTTAAACAGATTTGTAAATTACGTCTATTAAAAAATCTTAATCCTTCCAGTAGTTATTAGCTTCTGAAGTTGAGTTGTTGTTTTCTGTCTAACTGTGCAGTTGCTATGGGGATATTCTCCCATCATGCACAGCTCCCTGGACTTGACATCATCATTGAGCAGTTAGACAGAAAACTTCAGAAGCTAATAACTATTGGAAGGATTAAGATTTTTTAATAGAAGTAATTTACAAATCTGTTTAACTTTCCGGAGCCAATTGATATATATAAAAAAAGATTTTGCCTGGAATACCCCTGTCAGGATTCGGCAGGCTGGAGGTGGATCCTCTGTGTCAGAGAGGGATTGGCGTGGACCGTGTCGGTGGACCGGTTCTAAGTTGCTACTGGTTTTCACCAGAGCCCGCCGCAAAGCGGGATGGACTTGCAGAGGCGGTAGCAACCAGGTCGTATCCACCGGCAACGGCTCAACCTCTCTGACTACTGAGATAGGCGCGGTAAAAGGGATTAGACAAGAGCAGAGTCGGACGTAGCAGAAGGTCAGGGCAGGCAGCAAGGATCGTAGGCAGGGGCAACAGCAAGAGGTCTGGAACACAGGCTAGGAACACACAAGGAACGCTTTCACTGGCACAATGGCAACAAGATCCGGCAAGGAAGTGCAGGGGAAGTGAGGTGATATAGGGAAGTGCACAGGTGAAGACACTAATTAAAACCCATGCGCCAATCAGTGGCGCACCGGCCCTTTAAATCGCAAAGACCCGCCCTAGGGAGCGGGGCCACGCACGCCGGGGCAGCACAGACGGGGAGCGAGTCTGGTAAGCGGGTCGGGATGCGCACCGCGAGCGGGCGCGTCCCGCATCGCAAATGGCATCCCGGCTGGGGGCATTATCGCAGCGCACCCGGTCAGCGGGTCTGACCGGGGCGCTGCAAACAGGAGAGCGCTGTGAGCGCTCCGGGGAGGAGCGGGGACCCGGAGCGCTCGGCGTAACAGTACGCCCCCCCCTGGGTCTCCCCCTCTTTTTAGAACCCGAGAATTTGTGGATAAGGTCCTTGTCAAGGTTGTTGTCCTCGGGTTCCCATGACCTCTCCTCCGGGCCGCAATTCTCCCAATCTACAAGAATTTTTTTTTTTACCTCTGACCGTCTTGGATGCCAGAATTTCTTAAACCGAGAAGATGTCAGAGGACCCGGAGACAGGAGTAGGAGCAACAACCTTGGGAGAGAAGCGGTTAAGGATAAGTGGTTTAAGGAGAGAGACATGAAAAGCATTAGGAATACGGAGAGAAGGAGGAAGAAGGAGTTTGTAGGAGACAGGGTTGATTTGGCATTTGACTCTAAAAGGACCAAGATAACATGGTCCCAGTTTATAACTGGGGACATGAAAGCGGACATACTTGGCGGAGAGCCACACTCCAGGAGAAAAGACAGGAGGAGTTCTTCTTTTTTTGTCGGCATGTTTCTTCATCCGGAATGAGGCCTGTATGAGAGATTTTTGAGTCTCTTTCCAGATGGTGGAGAAGTCCCGAGTCACCTCATCAACAGCGGGCAAACCAGAAGGCGTGGGATTGGGGAGGGAGGGAAGAGGGTGACGGCCGTACACCACAAAGAATGGGGATTTAGCGGAAGACTCAGAGACCTTGAAATTGTACGAGAATTCGGCCCATGGTAGGAGATCGGCCCAGTCATCCTGGCGGGAGGAAACAAAATGTTGCAAATAGTCACCAAGAACCTGATTAACTCTTTCCACTTGCCCATTGGATTGGGGATGATAAGAAGACGAGAAGTTTAATTTGATTTTAAGCTGATTACAGAGGGCCCTCCAGAATTTCGACACAAATTGAACGCCTCTATCCGAGACGATATGCGTAGAAAGCCCGTGAAGGCGAAAATTGTGCACAAAAAATTGTTTCGGCAACTGAGGCGCAGAAGGAAGACCTGGAAGAGGAATAAAATGTGCCATCTTAGAAAAACGATCAACGACCACCCAAATAACTGTGTTGCCATGGGATAATGGTAAGTCTGTAATAAAGTCCATAGCAATCTGAGACCATGGTCGCTCAGGAATAGGCAGAGGATGGAGGAGACCGGCAGGCTTCTGACGAGGAGTGTTGTCCCGGGCACAGACTGTACAAGGCCGAACAAAATCAGCAACATCTGTTTCCAGGGTAGGCCACCAATAAAAATGAGAGATGAGATTGACGGACTTCTTGATGCCAGCATGGCCGGCGAGGTGTGAGGAGTGTCCCCACCTGAGAATACTGAGGCGCTTGCGTGGAGGGACGAAGGTCTTTCCTGGAGGAGTTTGTCTGATGGAAGCTGGAGAAGCGGAGATCAGACAGTCAGGAGGAATAATGTGTTTCGGGGAGGCTTCCATTTCAGAGGCATCCGAGGAACGAGAGAGAGTCAGCCCTAATGTTCTTGTCAGCGGGGCAAAAATGAATCTCAAAGTTAAAACGTGCAAAGAACAACGACCACCTAGCCTGGCGAGGGTTCAACCGTTGGGTAGACTGAAGATAAGAGAGATTCTTGTGATCGGTGTATATAATAACTGGGTATTTGGACCCCTCCAGCAGGTGCCTCCATTCCTCGAGAGCCAGTTTTATGACCAGTAGTTCTCAATCACCAATGGAGTAGTTTTTCTCCACCGGAGAGAAGGTCCTAGAAAAGAAACCACAAGTAACAGCATGTCCGGAAGAATTTTTCTGTAGGAGTACAGCTCCAGTTCCCTACCTCAAGTGAGAAGTGTTTAGACCGGTTCTAAGTTGCTACTGGTTTTCACCAGAGCCCGCCGCAAAGCGGGATGGACTTGCAGCGGCAGTAGCAACCAGGTCATATCCACCGGCAACGGCTCAACCTCTCTGACTGCTGAGATAGGCGCGGTACAAGGGATTAGACAAGAGCAGGGTAGGCAGCAAGGATCGGAGTCAGGGGCAACGGCAAGAGGTCTGGAACACAGGCTAGGAACACACAAGGAACGCTTTCACTGGCACAATGGCAACAAGATCCGGCAAGGAAGTGCAGGGGAAATGAGGTGATATAGGGAAGTGCACAGGTGAAGACACTAATTAAAACCCATGCGCCAATCAGTGGCGCACCGGCCCTTTAAATCGCAAAGACCCGGCGCGCGCGCGCCCTAAGGAGCGGGGCCGCGCACGTTGGGGCAGCACAGACGGGAAGCGAGTCTGGTAAGCGGGTCGGGATGCGCACCACGAGCTGGCGCGTCCCGTATCGCGAATCACATCCCGGCTGGGGGCAGTATTGCAGCGCACCCGGTCAGCGGGTCTGACCGGGGCGCTGCGAACAGGAGAACGCTGTGAGCGCTCCGGGGAGGAGCGGGGACCCGGAGCGCTCGGCGTAACAACCCTTTAACCCCTCTAGGACGAAGCCCTTTTTTTGCAAATCTGACCACTGTCACTTTAAACATTAATAACTCTGGAATGCTTTTACTTATCATTCTGATTCGGAGCTTGTTTTTTCGTGACATATTCTACTTTAACATAGTGGTAAATTTTTGTGGTAACTTGCATCCTTTCTTGGTGAAAAATCCCAAAATTTTATGAAAATTTTTAAAATTTAGCATTTTTCCAACTTTGAAGCTCTCTGCTTGCAAGGAAAATGGATATTCCAAATAATTTTTTTTTTTGGATTCACATATACAATATGTCTACTTTATGATTGCATCATAAAATTGATGAGTTTTTACTTTTGGAAGACACCAGAGGGCTTCAAAGTTCAGCAGCAATTTTCCAATTTTTCACAAAATTTTCAAACTCACAATTTTTCAGGGACCAGTTCAGGTTTGAAATGGATTTGAAGGGTCTTCATATTATAAATACCCCATAAATGACCCCATTATAAAAACTGTACCCCCCAAAGTATTCAAAATGACATTCAGTAAATGTTTTAACCCTTTAGGTGTTTCACAGGAAAAGCAGCAAAGTGAAGGAGAAAATTCAAAATTTTAATTTTTTACACTCGCATGTTCTTGTAGACCCAATTTTTGAATTTTTACAAGGGGTAAAAGGAGAAAATGTATACTTGTATGTGTAACCCAATTTCTCTCGAGTAAGCACATACCTCATATGTATATGTAAAGTGTTTGACGTGCGCAGTAGAGGCCTCAGAAGCGAAGGAGCGACAAGGGGATTTTATAGAGTACGTTTTTCTGAAATGGTTTTTTGAGGGCATGTCACATTTAGGAAGCCCTTATGGTGCCAGAACAGCAAAAAAAAAAAACACATGGCATACCATTTTGGAAACTAGACCCCTTGAGGAACATAACAAAGAATAAAGTGAGCCTTAATACCCCACAGGTGTTTCACGACTTTTGCATATGTAAAAAAAAATTTTTTTTCACTAAAATGTTGGTTTTCCCCCAAATTTCACATTTTTAAAGGGTTAATAGCAGAAAAGACCCCCCAAAATTTGTAACCCCATCTCTTCTGAGTATGGAGGTACCCCATAAGTGGACCTGAAGTGCACTGCGGACGAACTACAATGCTCAGAAGAGAAGGAGTCATATTTGGCTTTTTGAGAGCAAATTTTGTTCGGGGGCATGTTGCATTTAGGAAGCCCCTATGGTGCCAGGACAGCAAGAAAAAAAACACATGGCAAACCATTTTGGAAACTAGACCCCTTGAGGAACGTAACAAGGGATAAAGTGAGCCTTAATACCCCACAGGTGTTTCACGACTTTTGCATATGTAGAAAAATAAAAAAAAAGTGTATATGTGTATATGTAGTGTTTTACTCTTTATTTTATGTTAGTGTAGTGTTTTTAGGTTACATTCACACTGACAGCGGATTACACAGAGTCTCCTGCTAGGAGTTTGAGCTGCGGCGGAAAATTTGCCGCAGCTCAAATTTGTAGCGGGGAACTCACTGTAATCTGCAGCCAGTATGAATGTACAGCCTGTACATTCACATGGGAGGGGGGTCAAAACTACAACTCCCAGCATGCACTGACAGACCATGCATGCTGGGAGTTGTAGTTTTGCATCAGCTGGAGGCACACTGGCTGGAAAACCTTGAGTTAGGTTCTATGACCTAACTCAGTATTTTCCAACCAGTGTGCCTCCAGCTGTTGCAAGACTACAACTCCTAGCATGTACTGATTGCGGAAGGGCATGCTGGGAGATGTAGTTATGCAATGACTGGAGGCACGCAAGTACAACTCTTCAGCTTGCCAAGACAGCCTTATGCTGTTCCTGAATGCTGGGAGTTGTAGTTTTGCAAGATTTAAAGGGGTTCAGGTTGTAAATTACTGTCCAGTGGTCTCAAAACTGTGGCCCTCCAGATGTTGCAAAACTACAACTCGCAGCATGCCCTGACTGCAAACTGCTGTCTGGGCATGCTGAGAGTTGTAGTTTTGCAACATCTGGAGGGCTACAGTTTGAGACCACTTAGTGATCTACAACCTGAACCCCTCTAAATGTGGCAAAACTACAAGTCCCAGCATGTTCACACAGCAAACAGCTGTCTGGGCATGCTGGGAGTTGTAGTTTTGCAACATCTGGAGGGCCACGGTTTAGAGACCACTGTAAATTGTGGCCCTCCGGATGTTGCTAGGCAACAACTCACCTAGCAGGACCCGGAAGTATTGCTGCCGCCGCCGCCACACGTGGGGGAGGATCGCGCTCGGGGATCCGGGATCCAAGTAAGGGACCTTCGTAGCCGACCTTCCCTGGACGGTTCCCCCATTTTGCCCGGACACCGATAGGTGGGCAAAGCGGGGGAACCGAACTTTAACCCCCCCCCTCCCCCGGTCTGCTATCAGTCGGTCGCTCGGCCGACCAATAGCAGGGATAGGAGGGGTGGCACCCCTGCCACCAAACTCCTATCCCTTCAGGGGGATCGAGGGTGTCTCGGACACCCCCCGATCCCCCGATCCCTCTTATTTTCCGGGTCACCGGGTCACCAGTGACCCGTATGACCCGGAATCGCACAGATCGCAGGTCTGAATTGACCTGCGATTTGTGCGCATCGCGGTCATGGGGGGGTCTCAGGACCCCCCTCAGCAATGTGCCGGGATGCCTGCTGTTAGATAACAGCAGTCATCCCGGCCCGATCACCGCTACCGGTGAAGCGGCGCTCCCGGAACCCCGCGACATACATGTACGTCGCCGCGCGCCAAGTGACACTTGGTGGCGCCGTACATGTACATCGCTCGTCGTGAAGGGGTTAAAGTTCATTGGTTTCGGCTATGTTTTGGCTACATGTTAGCCTTTATCAAGCATGATTACTAGAGATGAGCGAATTTTTGAAAAATTTGATTCGGCTGATTCGCCAATTTTTTTTTTTAAACTTGGTTCGGTCCAAATTTATTTGCAGCGTATCACTATTAAAAACGTCCATTTCTGGCCTACAGAGAGCCTCAGTAGGGGTATAGACCACTTTGCCTTGCTTTAGAACGCATAGGGTGTGTGCTGGTATAGTGAAATAATACTGTTATTCAGTATGACATGCAGATCAGAGGCGTCGCTATTAGAATCTCTGTCACAAAGCGGCACAAAGATAGAGCCTGGAGGTGGCATCAGTATGAGAGACAATATAGTGGCTGAATAACACAGCTTGGAGGTGGTGGAAGCATGAGGAGTGTAACAAGCGCTCATGCGGTCTGATGTCCCGGCTGCATGCGCTCATCTGCTGTATTACCCACTATTGCGGTCTGGTGTCCCAGCCGCAGACGCTCCCCTGCTGTAATGTGCCCTCCTGTGGTCCGGTGTCCCGGCCGCAGGCGCTCGCCTCTGATCTTCTCTGGTGCTGTGGTCCGCATCCAGGATCGCGGACACCCCCGTGTCTTCTAGCCCTACTCACCTCTCCATACTCCGATGCGCTCTGGTTCGTGCACCCGCCCCCTAGTGCGCGCACGCCAACTCTCTAAGATTTAAAGGGACAGCGTGCCAGTAATTGGTAATTGCTGGGTGCTGATCCTATAAAGGGAACTGATTTCCCCTTGATCCCTGCCGGATCTTTGTGTCTCCTAGATCCTTAGAGAAAGTGTTTTTCTGTGTGTTCTGACTATTCTTGTACTGTACCGTCTTGCTACGTTCCTGACCTTGCTCCTGTGCTGCTAGCCTCTGACCACGTTGCTACGTACCCAACCACGCTCCAGTGCCACCAGCCCTGACATTTTTGCCTGTCTTGACTACGAGCTTGCCTTTTCCTTCCTGTGCCACGCTATACCTCGGCAGCCTGTGTGGACGAGTCATATCAGGTTTAGCGACCTGGGTGCCGCCTGCTGCAGCAAATCCATCCCGCTTTGCGGTGGGCTCTGGTGAAAACCAGCGACACCTTAGACTCCGCTCCCTGGTAAGGCCTACGCCATCATCAACACAAGTCCAGCGGATCCACTTCTCCATCACCAGCCGTTACAGTAAGATCCAGCCATGGATCCCACCAAGGTGCCTTTGCCTAGTATCGCACACCTCTCTACAATTGTGGCTCAGCAGTTGCAACAGTTAGCGCAGCAGGCCCAACAACTGAACCAGTTGTCTGCCATGATGGAACAGCTGCTCTCCATGCAACAGCAGCAACAGCAGCAACCTGCTCCTGAGTCCTCCTCGGGGACCACTCCTCCCGTGGCATCCCTAGGGCCCAAACTTCATCTGTCTATGCCTACCAAGTTTGAAGGGGACCCTAAATTGTGCAGGGGTTTTGTTACCCAATGCTCCATGCACGTGGAACTCATGGCCGATCAGTTCCATCTGAACGTGCTAAAGTGGCTTTCGTGGTCAGCCTTCTTTCTGGCAAGGCGCTGGCCTGAGCTACTCCTCTCTGGGACAAAGGTGATCCTGTGACATCCAACCTTCAAGCCTTTTTCTTCGTCTTTGGCCGAAACGGCCCTCCTGAACCTCTGCCAAGGGGACTCTTCTGTGGGCAACTACTTGGTCCAATTCCGTACTCTTGCATCTGAGTTGGATTGGAATGATGCAGACCTGTGTGCTACCTTCAAGAAGGGACTTTCTAGGAAGGAAAAGGATGCTCTAGCAACACGGGATCCACCATCTTCCTTGAGTGAATTGATTCTGCTGGCTACTTGCATTGAAGTGCGTTTTGCCGAGAGGCAAGAGGAGCTCCGACAAGAACGCGAACCTAGGCAAAATGCTGACCTGTGGCTTCTTTGCTAAAACTTTTACTCCTGCTGAGAGGAATTACACCATCGGTGATCGGGAACTCTTGACTATCAAGCTTGCCCTGGAAAAATGGCGTCAATTGTTATAAGGAGCAGCTTTTCCCATCAATATCTATACGGACCATAAAAACCTTCTTTACTTACAGTCCACTTACAGACTTTGTGTCTGAACCCTCGACAGGCCAGGTGGTCACTTTTATTTTCCAGGTTTAATTTTCTCATTCATTTGCGTCCAGCACACATAAACATCAGAGCCGATGCCCTCTCTAGAGCTTCCGATGCGGTGGACCAGGAAACTAAGATTCATCAAATGGTGCCTTCTGATCGATTGATTTCAGTAGCATCGGTCGATCTTCAGAAAGTTCCCCCGGGAAAGGCTTTTGTGCCCACTCGCCTTAGGGCTAAGGTGCTGAACTGGGGACATTCTTCCTTATTGGCTGGCCACCCATGAGTACGGAAATATTCTTTGCTCATCACCCGTCATTACTGGTGGCCAAATCTGGAGTGCAATGTTGCTGACTATGTCTGCACCGGCGTAATTTGTGCCCGTGACAAAATGCCTTGTAGCAAACCGGCAGGCCTCTTACAACCTCTGCCTGTTCCATAACTGTCCGTGGACGCACATTGCCATGGTTTTAATAAAAAGATTTGTCATCTTCAATTGCATTGTCATCAGGATGGTTGTTGATCGTTTTTCTAAGATGGCTCATTTTGTACCACTGCCTGACCTACCTTCAGCTCCTCAGTTGGCAGAACAATTCTTCCGACATATTTTCTGCCTGCATGGTCTTCCGCTTCACATTGTCTCAGATAGAGGGGTTCAAGTTTTGGCTGGCCCTCTTCTCTTGTCTCAAAGTCAAATTGGATTTTTCATCTGCGCACCATCCAAAAACCAACAGCCAAGTAGAAAGGGTGAACCAAGTTACTCTTTAAGAACTATCTTTGCCATTTTGTTTCTGCTCGACAGGACGACTGGTCCAATCTGTTACCCTGGGCTGAGTTATCTTACAATCATCGTGACTCAGAGTCTACTGGTACCTCTCCGTTCTTTATTGTCTACGGTCATCATCCTCGTCCTCCTCTTCCTCTGCCTGCCTCTTCTGATGTACCAGCAGTAGATGTTTTGGTTCGGGACTTTCAAACTATTTGGCAAGTAACCCGGCATTCTTTAGCCTCCGCCTCCTCTTGCATGAAGACCCAGGCAGACAAGAAGAGGAAATCTCCACCAGTCTATTCTTCCAGGGACAAGGTTTGGCTCTCTGCAAAGTTTGTTTGTCTGAAGCAACCTAGTTACAAACTGGGGCCGCTGTACTTGAGTCCTTTTAAAGTTCTAGTACTCCGCATTAATCCGGTTGCATACAGATTACATCTTTCTCCTTCTCTGCCCATGCCGAACTCCTTCCACATCTCCCTCCTCAAGCCATTGGTTCTTAACCGGTTCTCTCAGAAGAACATCTCTTCTATTCCTGTTTCCGGGCCTCTGATGTGTTTGAAGTTCAGGATATTCTCACCACAAAGACCATGAGGGGTAAACCGTTTTTTCTGGTGGGCTGGAAGGGGTTTGGTCCTGAGGAGAGATCCTGGGAACCTGAGGAAAACATCTTAGACTGGAATCTGGTTCTCAGGTTTCTGCACCCTAGAAAGAGGGGGAGACCTAAGGGGGGGGGTACTGTAACGAGCGGTCCGGCATCCCGGCTGCAGGCGCTCATCTGCTGTATTACCCACTACTGCGGTCCGGTGTCCCGGCCGCAACCCTCCCTTGCTGTAATGTGCCCTCTTGCGGTCCAGTGTCCCGGCAGCAGGCGCTCACCTCTGCCCCTCTCTGGTGCTGCAGTCTACATTCCAGATCGCGGGCACCCCCGTGTCTCCTACCCCTACTCACCTCTCCACGCTCTGATGCGCTTTGGTTGCCCGAGCGTGCACCCGCCCCCTAGTGCGCACGCGCCTGCTGTCTAAGATTTAAAGGGCCAGTGCGCCAGTAATTGGTAATATGAATATATAATAAATATATAAAGGGGACTGATTTCCCCTTGACCCCAAATCGTTGTGTCTCCTAGAGCCTTAGAGAAAGCGTTTTTTAGTGTGTTCTGACTATCCTTCTTGCTACGTTCCTGACCTTGCTCCTGTGCTGCCAGCCCCTGACCACCTTGCTACGTCCTCGACCACGCTCCTGTGCCACCTGTCCTGACTTCAAGCTCACCTTTTCCTTCATGTGCCACGCTATACCTCGGCAGCCTGTGTGGATAAGTCATATCAGGGGTAGCGACCTGGGTGCCGTCTGCCGCAGAAAGTACATCCCGCTTTGCGGCGGGCTCTGGTTAAAACCAGTGGCACCTTAGACTCTGCTCCCTGGTATGGCCCACGCAATCATCCACACAGGTCATGCAGATCCACTTCTCCATCAACAGCCGTTACAAGGAGACCATATAGTGGCTGAATGACAGCAGCATGAGGAAAACCAGGGCCAGATTAAGGCTGCCTGGAAGATGGGGCACTTCAGTATGATGGGGCCCCCAAACAACACCCCCAAGAGAGTCCCCCCTCTCCTCTCACTGAGACTTGTTGCCGGCTAGCAGGGGTGGACTGACAACTCATGGGCCCCCCCATGCACCCGCACCCATATAGATGCCCTGTCCACATACAATAAATTAATTTTTCAATTCATAAAGAAAATATAGCAAAATATCAACATTTTTCTAAGTTTTTGGGGATGTGGGTACGTCTCTACGCAATATATTTTACGGTAAAAATTACACATAATCTTCATTCTGTAGGTCCATATGATTACAACGATACCTACTTAATGTAGGTTTTGTTATATTTTAATACTGTAACGCCAAGCGCACCGGGTCCTGCTTCTTCCCCAGAGCGCTCGCAGCGTTATTCTCCTGCTTGCAGCGCCCCGGTCAGACTCGCTGACCGTGAGCGCTGCTCTGTGTCTCTCGGCGGGGATGTGATCTCCGTGGCGGGACGTGCCTGCCCGCGGGTCACATCCTGTGTCACTCACCGGCCCCCTCCTCCTGCTCAGCCCCGGTCTCTGAGATTTAAAGGGCCAGTGCACCATTAATTCCTGTCCCTGTTGGATCTTGTTGCCTAGTGCCCTGAGAAAGCGTTCTGTGTGTTTCCAAGCCTGTGTATCCAGACCCTTGCCGTTGCCCCTGACTACGAACCTTTGCTGCCTGCCTTGACCTTGCTACGTCCGACCTTGCTCTCGCCTTTTCCTTGTGTACTACGCCTATCTCAGCTGTTAGTGAGGTTGAGTCGCTATCGGGGGATACGACCTGGGAGTTACCGCCACAGCAAGTCTATCCCGCCTTGCAGCGGGCTCTGGTGAAAACCAGTAACTTCTTAGAACCGATCCCCTGGTACAGCCCACGTCATCGCCTCACTAACACAGAGGATCCACTACCTTCTTCCAGTCCTGTTCCTGGCATGAAATTTTCCCATTCTGAACCCTATAATTTTTTTTTCCGTATACCGAGCTATATGAGGGATCATTTTTTGTCCCATCATCTGTAGTTTTTAGCAGTATCATTTTTGCTTAGATGGGAATTTTTGATTGCTTTTTATCAATTTTTTATGGTATATGATGTGACCAAAAAGCAGCAATTCTAGATTTTGGTATTTTTTTTTACATTTACGCCATTCACTGTCCTCTCCTAATCTCACTGTCCTGACTGACATCACCATCTGACATCCCCACTGAGTGCTGACTGACATCACCCCCCGACATCACCACTGAGTGCTCAGATATCACCCCACGACATCACCACTAAGTGCTCAGATATCACCCCCTGACTTCATAGGTGACATCACCCCCAATATCACCAAAAAGTGATTGCTGACATCAACCCCCAACAAATAATGTAATGTACACAGTGACCCCACCAGCAGAATAGTGAGTACAGCTCTGGACTCTGGCCACTAGAGGGAGCATCTTCCTGTTTGGGTTTGCTGTAAGTGTTTGGTGTGGTTGGCTCTGAGAGATATCCATCTGTCTCCCAGGAGAAGATTTTGTTTCCTGGTATGAGCGAGGAGCAGAGAATCCCAACACCTGCCCCCTGAAGTAGGTCCGTGGGGGGCAGGGGGAGCCTTCGACCAGTTGCAGAGGGACCAGCATCAGGAACTTCACCAGAGGTCTCCGGGTTTAGGCGCTCTGTCAGGAGATGCAGCGATGTATCTCCAGCACCTCCTGAGCACATGGAGATAAAGTGTAGCCGCAAGGCTGCTCTGAAAAACAGCAAAGTCACAAGTTCTGGAAGTGCAAGTACTGTAAGAACAATCCTGGATAATGTGGACCGTGAAAGTGAGGATAGGAGGATTGGGGAATGCCAAGGGCCCGGGAGCCTGGAGTCAGCTATAGCTCCCGGGTGGCAGAATACATCCGTGGGTATGAGGAATCAAGGGACAGCTTGTATAGGCTCCAGGAGGAGGTACGGGAGGCAAAAAGCTTGATGGACACTGTGCTCAAACACCAGAAAGCTGAGCTGTCAGCCAGGATTAAACAGCTGAAAAATGATATTGGGAATCTGGAGAAGAAGATAACTTTTATTTTAGAAAACAGTGGGACATTTAAAGAAAAACTTTTAAATGACAACCGCTTTGAAACAATGGAGATAGAAAAGCAGAGACAGCTGAGGGGGATTCAGCCATGGGTGGAGGAGGAAGGAGACACTGCGGAGGCCGATAATGTTGAGCCGAATCCACTTGGGGTCTGCAAAATCTGAACCCATACAATAGGCTCCCTTCAGGGCAAGTGGCGATGTCATCTATCATGGCTCGGGCAGTTTGGGGGATAAGAGCAGCACCAGTAACCGGGGAGGGGCGATGATTGCCCAGATCTAGCTCCTGGAGTCCCCAGGTCGCATCCAGGACTTCACTTTTGGGAATGAGTTACCAGAGGAGGCACCTGGGGGAAGGAAAAAGAGGAATCAAAAGAAGACCAGGAGCAGGTAACATTTGTGTATACCCCCCTCCCTGAGCCCCCTGGACTGGCTGCAGGGTCAGCTCACTGTGTGAACCCCATTTCTCAGCCCAGCCTGAGTTCTGTTGTGGACTCAGTGCAGGAAAGGGAGGAGAGTATGAAGTCTAGTGTGGTGGTGAGCTCCTTCGCTGTTTGCAGTAACAGTGGTGGAGCACACAATGTATTGGCTGTGAGGTCCGACAGTGATATTGGGCGATTGGCAGTAAAGGCTCTGGCACATTAAGTTGCCCCTAACGGGAGGGGGAGGGGGTGGCTTTGTGCCAGAGTCGGCTTTGGGAGCTCCGGTGGCTCTAAGCGTTGGCACTGTTGTTCCTTTGGAGCAGCGGTGTCGTCGTGAAAGAGCTGTCGGGGCTAAGGTGTCTTCACCTACCAGAAAGACTGGACTTTATTTTGTATTTGTGCTGCTTATCCAGATCAGCGGTGCCCAGGAGCAGAAAACTCCAGTACTGATGAGGCGGAGGGTACCAGTAAAAACAGGGCTGGGGCTACTAATAAACAGGCTAGGCAGGCTTCCCGGTCCTTGTATAAGGGACCTGTGACCTGTCCTGTGGCGGTGGCTCCAGCTCTGGTACCCAATGCTGATGGTACAATATCTGCACCAGAACCCATCGGTCCAGCCAGTATGAATGAATAGGTTAATGTTGGAGTGAATCAAGGAGTGGATGTGTTGGAAAATTCATCTGTTAATAAAAATCTGTCTGGGGCTTTAAATGGTCGTATAGGCTATAGCACGGGTGGAGGTATGGGGAGCACATCAGCTAAAACAGGTAATAATTGTTTGAGTATGGATTATGCTGAGGAGGGTGGTGAATAGGGTACAGATTAGTGGTGGGGATGTAGGGCCTGGTCCAGTTGCACCCCAAGCGGTGGCAGCACCGGTACACAGCTACGCAAATGTCGCCGCTGGGGGGGGGGGCACCTTCCTCGTCTTCTGGCTCTGGGGAGAGCAATTTGCCGCAGCATCTCCTGGGGGCCTTAAAGATAGATAAATCAATGTAGAGCGTAGGGAGGTTGATCTATCCTTTTGGATAGAGACATGGTCTTTCGGACTTCCGAGAGGTACTGTGTGGTCCCTCCCGACAGCAGGGCCAGGTGGTCTCAGAAGGAATGTGGTCCGGCTGAGGTGGAGAGGCAGTGATACATGTCCTCCAAGATCTAAAGTTGTTGAGCTTCTGCTGAAGTTGGGCTTTAATGCAGCTGACATCTACGCCTTGATACATCCTTATGGTACCCCTGAGTGGGTCTGAGAGGGCCTTTCCTTAGGAGGATTGATTGTGGACCGTTGGCAAGGGTGAAAATGGATCTGGCGGTGCCGTACTCGGCTCTGAGAACGGTAGCCTATGCTGATGATGTCACCGTGTTTGTCTCTTCACAAGAGGAGAGCTGATGGGTGATGTTAGAGGTGGACCGCTACTCAGAGGCATCCGAGTCCAATATCAACCAGGATAAGTGCGAGAGTCTCTGGCTGGGAGGGGGAGATCCTGGTTTTAATCTAGGGGGGTTGTGTATGGTCAACCCCGTGGTATTTCTAGTGAATACCTTTCTTAAGACCAATATTGCAAACCTCTGGAAAGATAGGGCTCCTCCGTGGGTATCCTCCTGTAGGGGATGGTTTTGGCCTTTCTTCCAGGAATGGGAGACAGTAGGACAAGTGAAGGATCTTCGCACACCACATAGGCATTTCCCAGCTTATGCTCTGGGAGGAAAACTCTGTTGAGGAAATTCCTTGACAAGAGGGTCCTGTCTTCTCATTTCCAGAGGCCATTGGCGCTTAAGGATTGCCCAAGTCGGGAGCTGGAGGTCGGTTTAGGGCTTTTGATCCCTATCAGGATCCCCTTGAAATTTTGGGACTTGTCTTGGTGCTGCTTCCATGGGAAACTGTGTGTGAGGGACAATCTGAAGTGCAGGAGCTCTGAGGACCATGGATGTCCCCGTGAAGAGTGTGGAGGCATGCTAGAAAGCATGGAGCATTTTCTGCTTCATTGTCTCTTTAACACAGAGGTTTACAACAGGGTGGGCACTTCCATTGGTTGGTCTAGGCTGGTCAGTCTCTCCTATGAAGAATAGGCATATGGGGCATTCAGAAACCTTGGAGGCTGGGACCGGAGCACTTTATTCCTAGCTAGCTCAGTGGTCAGGTACTACACGTGGAACGCACAGTGTTTAGTGTCGACGCAGCGTAAAATCCTCCCTGTGGGTGAGGTGGTTAGTAACATACTGTGGGACCTGGTGAAGGTGCGTTCTCTGGAGTACGAGAGGCTGGGTGCTGCCAGGGCTTCTTGTCTGTGGAGGAGCTCTGCCTTTAAAGTGTCTTAGCCTGTTGTCTCCCCCTGGTGGTTGGCTGATGCTGGCACATTAGTCTTTTTGTTTTATGCGGTAGTTATATGGTAATATAGAGCTTGCAGGCACTGAACTTGAGTTTTAGGGGTTTGTGTGGCTGAAAAGCCTCTTTGTTGTTTGGTTTTTAGTGTTATATGTATTTGTTATGGTATTTATTGTTGTATTGTATACATATGTACTGTATATATTGTTAGTCTGTGTATATTTTATGTACTGTATATATTGTATATATTGTGTGATGCCACCTGGTGTTTGAATTTAGTTTAGGTTGGGTGGTGGGTTAAAAGGGTGGAGGGGGTTTCTATGGGACATATATATATATATATATATATATATATATATATATATATATCAGAAGAAAGAGGAGTCCAGTGTCCAGAAACTCGGAGAATAATATTTATTCACCAGATGGTCATAACAGGAACACAGGGTACAGTGACGCGTTTCGGCTTTACAACAAAGCCTTAGTCATACACTTAGTGTATGACTAAGGCTTTGTTGTAAAGCCGAAACGCGTCACTGTACACTGTGTTCCTGTTATGACCATCTGGTGAATAAATATTATCCTCCGAGTTTCTGGACGCTGGACTTTGGGCGTGCGCACCTGGGGTGAGCTGAAGCACTCTTGTCTCTCTCTCTCTCTCTCTCTCTCTCTCTCTCTCTCTCTCTCTCTCTCTATATATATATATATATATATATATATACATATATACATATTTTTATATATATATATATATATATATATATATATATATATATATACAGAAAATCCTGGACTGGTTCATGGACGTCTGGTAACATATACTGGGGGGCATGGGATGCAGGACCAGCTCAAGGACAAAAAAAAAGTGGTGTTATTTGGTTTGTGTTGGTTTATATTATTGTTTTTTTATATATTATTGTTGTTGTTATTATTCATTTTTGTATTGGGTTTTGCTTAATTATTTGGTTTTTGGTATTGCAACTGGGCCAAGGAATTCACATTTAATATTAGTGTATATAGTTTATTAGTATGGTATGGGTATTATAGGAAAATGTCTTGTAAATATTGTATATATTTGTTTGTGTAGAGGAATGAGTGTGGGGTGAACCGGTGTTGTATTTTATGCTATTGGTTTTATGATTCATTATATTGATACATTTTGTCAGATATGATATGTTTATGTTTGTAATTATTTATTGTTATGTTTAAAATTTTAATAAAAGATTTACAGGATATAATTCAGGATCAGTACATGGTAAGTAATGTATATACACAGTGACCTCACAAGCAAAATGGTGAGTGCAGTTCTGGAGTATAATACAGGATATAACTCTGGATCAGTACAGTACATGGTAAGTAATGAATGTACACAGTGACCTCACCAGCCTCCAGATGTTGCAAAACTACAACTCCCAGCATTCCTAAACAGCCTTTGACAGGCTTTGGCTGTCCAGCATTGCTGGGAGTTGTAGCTTTGAAATACTTGGAGGGACCCTGGTTGGGAAACACTGTACACAGTGACCCCACCAGCAGAATAGTGAGTGCAGCTCTGAAGCTCACATGTACATACTGTATATTAGTGTCTTCAAACCAGGGTGCCTCTAGCATGCTTGGAGGTGTAGTTTTGCAACAGCTGGAGGAACCCTGGTTAGGAAATACTGCTGTATACAGTGACTTCTCATCAACAGATTGCAGGAAAAACTCACCACACTACACTCTTGGCTTCTCCGGGAACTTTAGCAGAGCCCCCCAGGACTGCATTCGGCCCTAGGCCGCTTCGATCCTCATGCCCAAGAGGACTTTCATCTAGGGCGACTTCTGTTAAGTAGGGGGGTATGTGATGTCCCAGTATGGGATATAGTCTCGTACAGTGTCATGATCCCACCCTATCGGTCCAGCCAGGACATCAGAGAGAGTGTGATGATGCAAGGGTTAAGGTTGCATGATCGCATGATCGTGACATTACCCTCTCCAGCATTCAGAAGATACAGAGCAGGTCCTGATCAGGCAGTCACTGCCATTATATTCTGTGTGGAGATCCCTGTTTTTTAGTGACTGCCGACCAGGACCTGCATGATGCAGAGGGAGGGGGCCCCCTTTATTTCCTGGCCGTGCGGGGCTTGGAGCAGGAGCTCCAAAAACTTCCAATGATAGTCCGGCCGGGAGGAAAACATATAGTGGCTGAATGACACAGCGTGGAGGTGCATGAGAAGACCATATAGCCTCAATAGGGGTGTAGAACACTTTGCCTTGTCCTAACATGCATAGGGAGTGTGAAATAATACTGCTATTCAGTATGACATGCAGATTTCAGGCATCATTATTAGAATCACTGCTGCAGAGAGTCTGGATGTGGCAGCAGGAAGACCATATGGCGTCAAAATTGAAGAGAATAAAGAGATTTTGTATATCATTTTTATTTAATTTAATTTTATTTAAAAAAATTTGAGTACCCATTCTGGTGAGCATTGAGCTGGCGTCACCAGGCGAGATACCACCTGTTACAGCCCCTGCCTCTCAGTGCACCCCTGACTGAAAGTGTGAATGTTTGATTTAATCAGTTATGGTTCATTGTTATCGCTCCAAGCTGTTTCATTGGATTCTTGTGATAATTCCACAGGTAATATATGACATCGACGACCATAGGGACACATCTTTAAAAGATTATATTGATTTTTTACTATTTAAATGTAAGATTTATATTAGATTCCTGAGTTTAATGTCCTGGCATTTACTTTGAACTAATACTGTATGACCACAAAACCCAATCTAACAAGGAGTCACATGGCGGCACAATGACAGAGCCAAGAGGTGGCAGCAGCCCAATGAGACCGTAGGGCCTCACAATAGAAAAGATTAAAGATATTTAGTAAAATTTTAATTGGAGATTTTAGATACATGACAATTTTTCAAGTTTAATCTAAGGTTCCAACAGCATAAGGAGACCATATGGTGAAACAATGACACAGCCTGGAGGTGGCAGCAGCATGAGGAGACCATAGGGCATAACAATTCCAAAAAATATAATATACATATTCAAATTTGAATTGAAGAGTTTTGGTAGCTAGTGCTACCAAAAAAATGTTTAGGTAATGTCCCAGCAACATGATGATACAGTGGCTGAATGACACAGCAGGGAGGTGGCGGCAGCATGAGTAGAACACATAGTGGCTGAAGGACACAGCGTGAGGTTGACGGCAGCATATAGTGGCTGAATGACACAGCCTGGATGGAGTTGGCGGCAGCATGAGGAGATCTCACAGTGGCTGAATGACACAGCCTGGAGGTGGCAGCAGCATGAAGAGACCATATAGTGGCTGAATGACACAGCCTGAAGATGGCAGCAGCATGAGGAGACCATATAGTGGCTGAATGACACAGCGTGGAGGTACAGGCAGCATGATGATAACATAATGGCTGAATGACACCGCCTGGAGGTGGTGGAAGCATGAGGAGACCATATAGTGGCTGAATGACACAGCCTGGAGTTGGCAGAAGAGATAGTATCCGCATCGCGGGACGCGCCCGCATGCGAATCCCAGCCCGTTTCTCACCTCCCTGGATTTCCTGTCCTCGAAGCCCCAGTGCACGTGCCGAAGCTCTTACATTTAAAGGGCCAGTGCTCATTTAATTAAGTGTTTACACCTGCACGCTGTCTTTAATTATCAGCTCCTCCCTTTGTTCCAGCCTGGAGGTGGCGGCAGCATGAGGAGAACATTTAGTGGCAGTATGAGACAGCTTGGAGCTGGTATCAGCATGGGGAGAACATATGATGGCAGAATGAAACAGCCTGGAGGTAGCCGCAGCAGCATCAGGAGTTCTGAAAGTGATCCGGTTAAAGAGTGGTGCGGTGGGTGGCAATAACAGTACCCGTTGACGAAGGTGGGGGAAAAAAGGAGAACTTGGCATCAGATGTGTGGCATCATACGGGTGGCAAGATCAGAATAGTATCTGAGACAGGTAGGCAGAAGAAAACGGTCTCTTTATAAAAGTGTTAGTGTGCACATGTAAGTATTGAGGATATGCATTACGTAAAACTTAACTTTTAATAACATGCTTAGGATATAATATATGGCCCCCAATTTTTTTTTTTAATCAGACCAAAGGAAAGGTGTGCAAAAAACACCCTGTGCCACCTACACCATCAAGTATTGATGTGATGCAAAGACCTCTAAAAGGTGAAAAGGAACAATGTATGGTCCATTGTAAACAGTTCCCCTGTAAGGCCCTATTAATTCCCTTCTTTGCAAGTGTTACTCGCCCTAAAAAGGGCGGCCCCACATAGGAACCTCTCCCTATTCCCACCTACAAACACTGCCATTTCCCAGGATTTTTAGGTGGAAAAAAGGATTGGTTCCTGTGTGGGGCCGCCCTTTTTAAGACGAGTAACACTTTCTTTGAAAAGGTGGAAGGGAACAACGTATTTTCCATTGTAGCAGGTGGGGGTAAAATCTTCCCCTGTAAGGCCCTACTCTCGCCCTATTAATTCCCTTCTTGGCAAGTGTTACTCACCCTAAAAAGGGTGGCCCCACACTGGAAACTCTCTCTATTTCCACCTAATATCTCTGGTAAATGGCAGTGTTTTCAGGGGGAAATCGGAGAGCTTCCTGTGTGAGGCCAGCCTTTTTAGAGCGAGTAACACTTGCAAAGAAGGGAATTAATAATGGGAGAGTAGGGCCTTACAGGGGAAGTTTATATCCCCACCGGTTACAATGGACCATAGGTTGTTCTCTTCCACCTTTTAGAGGTCTTTGCATCACTTCAATACTTGGTGGTGTAGGTGGCACATGGTGTTTTTTTGCACACCTTTCCTTTGTTTGATTAAAAAAAAATTTGAGTATGTATATTTTATCCTAAGAAAAGTTAAGTTTTAGCTAATGCATATCCTCCATACTTACGTGGTCTGATGGCAAGGAATGTCTGTAACTAGGGAGCAGCACCTTTAACATGTTTCGCACTATCCATATTTGTGAAGTGTTGGTGTGGCACCATGGTCAATCTACTCTGATGCATCAGGCATTGGTCAGCCCCTCCACATTTTTCGTTTACATATGAGTTCTCCTTAGGGTTACAATGGCCCCCGCCGCACTAAACACCCGCTCTTATGTCACACTACTGGCCGGGCAGGACAGCTTTTCCAGGGCAAACTCTGCTAGTTGCAGCCACAAATCAAGTTTGACTGCCCAGAAGTCCAGCAGATCTTCAAGGTGTGTTGGCCTGGTCATGTCAAGGTATGCAATCACCTGCTGGTTCAGGTCCTGCTACAGGTCTACCTGCTGCTAATGAGTTGCTTCACTATGCTGGTGAAGAAAGCTACTCCTCAGCTACTGTAGACCCAGGCTGCTGCTGATGGAGCTGGTACTGCTCCTGCCACCCCACCCCTCCCTAGCAGCCATGGCAGTGAAAGGTGAGCTCAGAGGGCCCCCCGATAGGATGGACTATGGCGCAGAAAGGCCAACTAATTACGTCCCCGTAGCAGGTCAGTTTGTCCTCCCTCTCAGTGGGTGTGAAAAAGGCTCCCATTTTGTGCCGGTAGTGAGGGTCCAATACTGGAGAGCCAAAAGTCATCCCGCTGCCGAATAGTGACAATTCAGCAGTCAATACGCAATCAAGTAAGCATGCATTGCGCCATTTGTGAAAGTGACTCGGAGGGACTCCCTGCATCCATCTCCACCGCATACTGCCACGGTGTGTCTGGGTCCTCTGTCTCACCTTCCTCATAACCCTCTAGCTCCTCTTGCTCCTCCTCTCTTGTCAGATGACTCGAAAAACCGCCCATCTTGTGAAACCTAAACTGTGATATACTGTGCCCCTCACCATCCTCCTCCAGTTCAGCCCTCAAAGGGCTCATGTGGCCAC
This sequence comes from Hyla sarda, assembly GCF_029499605.1. Classification (NCBI taxonomy): domain Eukaryota; kingdom Metazoa; phylum Chordata; class Amphibia; order Anura; family Hylidae; genus Hyla; species Hyla sarda. The sequence continues at coordinate 74,054,843 of NC_079192.1, forward strand.
GAGATGTAGTCGCCACATCTTCAGTGCCCTGACCAGCCATCATTTCCAACGCGAGTTGTAGTAGATGAAGCAGTGGAATTACATTGTTCATCCCGTAATCCTGGCGACTTACTAATATTGTGGATTCCTCAAAGGACCTGAGCAAACGACAGGTGTCACGTATGAGCTGCCACTGGTTGACATTGAAGTTACTTGGATCATCAATAAATTGGTGATGGCCTCTGTCCAACATATGGAGGGTGGAATTCCAACGTGTGGAAACATTGCAAATCAGACTATGTTGAGTGATGCCGTTCTGACGCTGCAGCTCAAGGAGGGTGTGCTTTGGGGTGTACGAGTGGCTGAAGTGCATGCAAAGTTTCCTTCCCATTGTTAGGATGTATTGCAGATGGGGAAAACACTTCAGGAACCGCTTGACAACCAGATTGAACACGTGTGCCATACAGGGTGCATTTCTCAGGCTTCCTTGTCGCAGCGCAGACAAGATATTCTTCCCGTTGTCGGTCACCATTGTTCCCATTTTCAGTTTTCGTGGATTAAGCCATGTTTCGATTTCTTGATGAATGACTTTTAGCAGTTTCTCCCCTGTGTGACTCCGTTCGCCAAGGCAAACCATGTAAAGAACAGTGTGACACCGCCGTGCCCTGCACACATGGTATGCTGGAGTGGCACTGAGACTTGTCCATGTAGTGGAGGCTGAGGACACAGTAGAGGATGAGGAGGCAGAGTTGAACACTGTCACAAGACCAATAGCCTGAGAGCGTGGAGGCAGAAGTGGCATGACCTGTCCAAGTTGCTGTTGTGGCTGTGCAAGAATCTCATTCACTCAGTGGGCTGTCACGGACATGTTTTGTCCCTGATCGTAGTTACAGCTCCATTTATCAGCAATGCCGTGCACTGGATTGCTGGCGAAATGACTGATTCGAAGTAGGAGAAGCAGGAGCATCTGGAGAGACATAAGATGGGTATGACACACAGCTCCCTTTGGCTGAGGTGGTGGCGCTTTGGCTGGCTGAAACAGGTAGTGGCGTGCCACTGGATGATGCAGCAGGTTGGACCACCACATCAGAGCCACGGTTCTCCCAGGCCGCTTTGTGGTGATGTTGCATATATTGACGCAGGGCCGTGGTGCCAACATTTGGACACTGGTCACGCTTCACCTTCTGCCGACAAATCTTGCATGTGGCCAGGTTAACCTCCTCCGAATGCTTGATGAAAAACTGCCACACCTCTGAGTAGCTGTTTTTCCCACCAACAGTCTGCACTGGTTGACTGTTACTGCCACCGACTCCAGGAACCCCTGTTTCACTACCTCCAGGGAAGGGAGGCTGCCACAAAGCAGCTGGTCTACCACAGGCACATTTGGCTCCAGACTTTGCACTTCTGCCACCATGCTGACTGCCAACCATGCTACCACCTTCCTGGCTCAGCTGCTGTTTCATGGGCAACCTGCAACCCTCTTCTCCTGATGATGATGAAGCCCCTTCCACACCAGGCTCCCAAGTGTGATCGGCTTCATCATCATCATCATCATCGAGTTGTGTCTGCACTTCAATGATGTCCTCCTCAGGTTCCTCAACAGTGTCTGCTTCGGGGAGACTGAATGCTCGCAACACCGCCTCCCACCCCTCTCTCCTCATCCCTACTTGCCCGCATAGCGGAGGAAGCAGTGAATGTCTCCTCCACTTCTTGGCTGGGCAGTAGCAGCTGACTGTCCTCTAGATGTCTTCACTAAATAGTGGAGCTGAACTCACAGCATAAGATACTTCTGTGGGGGAGAGAACCCCATAGGACAGAGGCAATGGATGGACAGGGACTGCTCGTGGGCCATTTATAAAAACCTGTCCAGAGGAAAGGTTTCTGAGTCGCCCATAGCAACCAATCAGACTGCTTCCTTAATTTTGCAGAGGCCTTGTGAAAATGAAAGAAGCGATCTGATTGGTTGCTATGGGCAACTCAGCAGCTTTTCCTGAAAAGTAAAGTTTAACCACAACACTGTAACACTCTGTCTCACCCCGGGACTCGAACCACCACATGGTCTCCCATCCACTGTACTGCCGAGACCCTCCTGCTTATCTTACAGTTTTATATACTGTGATATCCCCATTGACCACAATGGGCTTATGGGGTTCATTGGGCAAAAAAATTGCAGAGTTAATGCACTAACCCATTAGTTCCCTATACCATTAAAGGGAGGGCTCAATATTCACGAATATTTGCATATGCGCATCAATTTTTGCATATGCGTTTCAATTTTGGCAAATGCACATAGAAAAAAAACTTAATATAACGAATATGCGAATTTCGCAAATATATGTCAAATATTCGTCCATATATTCCCGAAATATTGCGAATTTGAATATGGCCTATGCCGCTCATCACTACTGGTCAAGACTTGACCGCTAGCTGATAAGGGGAGCTCAGGCCTCTCACTGCGACTACTGCAGCCACTCGCCCCTAGTCTGTTGTGACCTCTGCCTGAAGAATTTAGGCCTCTGCCACTCTTCTGTGCATGTCCTGACACTTCTCTGCCTGACATACTTAGTGTGTATATGGAAGGAGCACAATATGCTACAGTACGCTTAAAAACGTATTGGTGTACAACACCAGCCGCTGAATACTTTTGCCTGGCCTTTCACAGTATCTATGCCCTTGAGACACCACTTAGATGTAGGTATGTGGAATGCACTTATGAGAGGAGAAAAATGCGCTACAGTACACTTAAAAAAGTATTTGTGTACAACACCAACCTCTGAGTACTTTTGCCTAGTCTTTCACAGTATCTAGGCCCTTGAGACTTTAACAGGAACAAAATAGTACACCAATTAGATGTACGTATGTGGTATGCACTTCTGAGGGGGGAAAAATGTGCTACAGTACGCTTAAAAAAATATCTGTGTTTATAACCAGCTGGTGAGTACTTTTGCCTGGCCTTTCACAGTATCTAGGCCCTTGAGACTTTAACAGGAACAAAATAGTACACCACTTAGATGTACATATGTGGCATGCACAAAAATGTGCTATGTTACGGCTACAAAAGTATTTGTGCACAACACCAGCAGTACACATCAGTGCTGCTGCACACAGTCGCTGTGTACTACACCCAAAATTGCACTTTCTCTCTCAATCTCCCTCCCTTCCCTATCAGTGCTTCTGGACAAATCCAAAGGTGAAAAAAATTTGAAATTTCATTCCATCATCTCAGTGTCACAGAGGAGTGCGTTTCAGCAGCCTCTTGCTGCCTATCTATCTATTTAACTATCTATCTATCTATGGAATTACAGAAGAGCATTAAGATCAAATAATAATTAAAAAGAATGGAGAGATTCATACAGGTGTACAAGCCCTGTTTAGGGGTTCTCCATTCATTAAAAAGCAGATACCCGTAGCACACATCCATAGATGTAAAAAAAAAAAAAAGTGATGTTTCTGTTCTATCGAGCTCAGTGTTACCAGTGAGCTATGTTTCAGCAGCCTCACGTAGCCTTTCTCAAGCATAGACTGGTAGCACAAGTGCTTATTTAAAGCGTACCCGTCAGACCCAATAAAAAACATATTTTTTTATATATCACTCAGTACCTAATCCTGACCATGTACTGTACATACATTTTTTATGTGTTTAGCACCCTTATTTATTTTTTTATTACACTTTTCATTTAGAACACTAGTCTGAATTCCTTTCAAAGGGAGGGTGCGTGGCCTCACTGTGCAGGTCTCCGCCCCCTCCCTCAGTATGCTGTCTGCTCACATCTCCCCTAGCATTAGCAAAACTACAACTCCCAGCTTGTCCTCACTGACAGTAACGGGACACAAGCTGACAGTGGGAGAATTTTTCCTCCAGCTGTGAACCCTGCGCTCACAGCTGTCAATCAAGGAAGTGTGTCCATGACATAGGTGATAACGCATGGACAAAGCAGGACTAGTATGTGTCCAAGCCGGCAGGGGGGCGGCAGTTGTTTGACTGGCTTTTTCAGCATGAATTACGGAAAATGTTCTAATGAAAGCAATTGCAAAACTTATTGGTTTTGCATGCTTTACAACGTATCAAAAGTTTTTGTATCGGACAGTTCCCATTGAAATACATCACAGTACAATGTGCAATAAAACAATTAATAAAGAGTTCATAATTCTTATACAAAATTTTATTATTACATCAGCATATAATAAAGTGCACACATGTGCAGATTATATAGTTACACCAGTATCAATCATTGTTGTACACATACCATCATATATCGATATGAAATACATAATACATCATTGATATATAAGGGAAATTATGTGTAGACTAATCCTATTCTAATTATGGGGGCTGGGACAGTACACTCACCAACCATATTGGCTGAAAACATATTACAAATACTGGTGAAGGGTAAATTGAACTGTGCAAGAAATAAGACACTGATGTGGAGACATCACTAAAAACTGCAGTGCCAGGTGGTGAGTGTGAACATTTTTTGGAAAAACATAAATAAAAGTAATTTGTTGTTAAATTTCAAGATGGAGCAAGAAAAGTAAAAACGACACAAGTGGTATAGGAATGTCCAAGACTTCTGCCAAAGTGTACAATCCAGCTAAGGCCTTATTTTGTGGCGCTATTTGGAGTTCCATTGGCAATTCCATCAGAACGATGGAAGTTTAGTGGAGAAAAAAATACTTCTTGCAAGCGAATGGGGTCCATCGGATCCATTTTGTTCAATGTCATGAAATGCTCAAGAAAAAAAAAGAGCCGAACAGGACGGAATACAACATCAATGTGAACGCAGTCTAACTTGTTCTCACATTTCAAACGCAATAGGAGAACTACAGTAGATACAGTAATTTGTTAATGACTGCTCTCCAACTAAAAAGGTTGCCCACAAAATTGGGTCAGTGAATAACACCTAGGAGAATGTTTTTGAGATACATTGGGACCTCCAGGAAATGGAAATAAGTGTTAACAAGTTGTAAAATGTCAATTAAGACAATATATAATGTGTAAAAGTGCATAAAGGTAAAAATATTAAAACATCCCACAATACATAGAAATATTTTAATAAATGTCAAAGATTTGCATGAACCCCATAGATTGTCAATGTTGTATAAACAGTAGTTCAAAACCTAATAGATGTGAATAAAACCAGATTACATATATGAAATGATTAGGAGGGGTCTGAACACTCACAATAAACATTAATAATAATGCTTGCATCAACATGAACACATAGCCAATGATGTGTATGTTACTGTTGTAACAAAGCAATCTTCAGATTAGAAGCCAGCGTGTGCATTTGAGAGAGTTATGAGGGTTTATATGTAAGAGCATATCACAAATCTGTATAAAGAATTAGAGACATCTTTCTAAATATCGCTATTGCTAAAGGACATATTACCAAGGAGGGGTCACTCCACAGAACAAACCTGATCTGCAGCAAAACCAAAGATGCATTATGGAAAAGTCCTAATACACTGCTCAAAAATAAATAAAAGGAACACTAAGATAACACATCTTAGATCTGAATGAACTAATTGTAAGAAATACTTTCGTCTTTACACAGTTGAATGTGTTGACAACAAAATCACACAAAAATTTTCAATGGAAATCAAATTTATCAACCCATGGAGGTCTTGATATGGAGTCACACTCAAAATCAAAGTGGAAAACCACACTACAGGCTGATCCAACTTTGATGTAATGTCCTTAAAACAAGTCAAAATGAGGCTCAGTAGTGTGTGTGGCCTCCACGTGCCCGTATGACCTCCCTACAGCGCCTGGGCATGCTCCTGATACCGGCCAGTGGAGTACCCTTTTAATGATAAAGTCAATGTGCAAGTAGCAGATACTGTCAGGGGCACAAACGTGATGCACACATACACTAACTTGGTGGACCTTGAGGAAAATGTGTGGCACCAAATATCTAATTTTATTAGACGTGATAATCCTAGATATCTTGTTTTCGTAGCAAGTGTCATGAACAGAGCATCACGTAGGGCAGGGAATAGTGAGCCCTAAACCTCTTTCTCTGGCTACTTGTTCAACCACCCTATTGGCGGCTAACATCTGGGCACCAGTCCCTTCTTTTCTAAAGTACAGAGACATCATAGTCAAAAACAATAAGCAAGAACTGTATAGGTCAGGGACACAGTCAATAAACAAGAATGCGGAATACAAAGTAGCACACAACAGACATCAGGAGAAAAAGGTAAAAGGAATATAGCGTACAAACAACAGCCTAAGAACACAAACAAGATAAGCGGCAGATATTAGAATATGAACAAGACAGGTAAACTAGGAATTATATGCAGCAAGATATATTCAAGGATGCAGGGGATGAACAAGGTTAGACTGAAGACAGACACTATCTCAAGGAAATGCAAATACTAGAATAAGAACAGACACAAATGCAGAAAGATCAACTGTTCTGAACATGGACCAAGAACAGGATACACTGGACTAATAAACACTAGATGCAAAACAAACTTACTACTATGTTAGCGACAAGGCAAAGCTCAGGAAACAGAACTAAAACTAGGAGGAACCGGAAAAAACTACAAATCTACAATCCAAACTCCAATCATGGAGGGGCACAAAATGAACTTAGCACAAACATGTTTGAATAGGGGTTAAGATACAAGACTCACAGAAACAGGTGTGAACACACCCTAATAGTGTTGAGCATGAATATTAGTAATGCAAATTTTTATCGCCAATATTGGCACTTCGCGATTTTGTGAATATTTAGAATATAGAGCAATATATTCATAATGACGAACTTTCTTTTTTTTTTTTTCACATGCAAATTTTTATTCAGATTTTCCATGCGAACATTCACATGAAAAAAAAAGTGAATGAACATAGTGAATATGCGAATTTCGCAAACATAGGACGAATAATTGTTAATGTATTCGTGAAATATTGCGAATTCGAATATGGCCCCTGCTATTCATCACTACACACCAACAGAGAATACTTAACAAGATACTAACGGGACAGACTAAACCAGACCAGGTACACATACTAACAAGAATATTCGAATATATACAATGGCTAAAAACATAACAGGACAAAAAGCATTGGCAATAAAAAGTCAATGTGCACACACAAAGTGCAGAGTGAATTGAAATCAACAACAAGGCTAAAGGCCAGAGAAGGCTAGTCACAACCCCTCCTATGTTTTGATTTGCCAACATCATTAATACGAGGTTGGCCAGAATGCAGAATGCACAAACTGATCAGAGCAGTCATTACAGCAAGACTCAGCTCTTGCTAAGAATCGACAAACACTCATTCATCCACCCAGGAAAAAGACCACATCCTCTCGTATTGCATTTGTCTCCACTTATATTCAAATATTTACTGTTGATGTTCTATAAGCGACCACCAAGTTTGAGGGACACATTAATTAAGTCCCTAATGACACAGGACGTATATATTGAGCCGGCTCCTGCTATATAACGCAGGGTCAATCGTTGACGCTTTGTCATATCGGGTAGGTCCCGCGGCCAATACCGGACCTCACCGGGTGCAGTGACGCCCGGTATTAACCCTTCAGGTGCGGCAGAGACAAAAATATACAAAATTTTTAACCAATGTATATCTATATATATAAAACTCAATGTGTGTATGTATGTATGTGTGTATGTTCCAGCATCACGTCCAAACAGCTAAAGATATTAACATGAAACTTGGCACACATGTTACTTATATGTCAACAACAAACATAGGATAGATGATTTAACCCTTACTCATACCCATTTGCCAGGGGCGGGGTTTATGTTTAAAGTCCCATACAAGTCTATGGGAAATATATGTTACATCATAACTTCCAAACAGCTGGAGATATTTTGATAACACTTGGTCACATGTTACTTATATGTCCACTTAAAATATAGGATAGTTAATTTAACCCTTAACTACCCCCATTTGTGAGGGTCAGGGTTTTTGTTTAACCCCTTAAGGACCCAGCCAATTTTCACTGTAGGACACGGCCATTTTTTGCACATCTGACCACTGTCACTTTAAATATTAATAACTCTGGGATGCTTTTACCTTTCATTCTGATTCCGAGATTCTTTTTTCATGACATATTCTACTTTATGGAAGTGGTAAAATTTTGTCAATACTTGCATCACTTCTTGGTGAAAAATTCCAAAATTTGATGAAAAAATTTAAAATTTTGCATTTTTTTAACTTTGAAGCTCTCTGCTTATAAGGAAAATGAATATTCCAAATACATTATGTATTGATTGACATATACAATATGTCTACTTTATGTTTCCATCATAAAGTTGACATGTTTTTACTTTTGGAAGACATCAGAGGGCTTCAAAGTATAGCAGCAATTTTCCGATTTTGCACAAAATTTTCAAAATCGAAATTTTTCAGGGACCAGTTCTGTTTTGAAGTGGATTTGAAGGGCCTTCTTATTAGAAATACCCCACAAATGACCCCATTATAAAAACTGCACCCTTCAAAGTATTCAAAATGACATTCAAAAGGTTTGTTAACCCTTTAGGTGTTTCACAGGAATAGCAGCAAATTGAAGGAGAAAATTCAAAATCTTCATTTTTTACACTCGCATGTTCTTGTAGACCCATTTATTGAATTTTTACAAGGGGTAAAAGGAGAGAAATCTTCCTAAGATGTGTAACCCAATTTCTCTTGAGTAAGAAAATACCTCATATGTGTATGTCAAGTGTTCGACGGGCGCAGTAGAGGGCTCAAAAGGGAAGGAGCGACAGTGGGATTTTGGAGAGTGAGTTTTTCTGAAATGGTTTTTGTGGGGCATGTCACATTTAGGAAGCCCCTATGGTGCCAGAACAGCAAAAACACATGGCATACTATTTTGGAAGCTACACCCCTCAAGGCACGTAACAAGGGGTCCAGTGAGCCTTAACACCCCATAGGTGTTTGACGAATTTTCGTGAAAGTTGGATGTGTAAATTATTATTTTTTTCCACTAAAATGCTAGTTTTCTCTCAAATTATTTTTTTTACAAGGGGTAATAGGACAATATGCCCCCAAAAATTTGAAACCCTATCTCTTCTGAGTATGGAAATACCCCATGTGTGGACATCAAGTGCTCTGCTGGCACACTACAATGCTCAGAAGAGAAGGAGCACCATTGAGCTTTTGGGAAAAAAAATGTTTGGAATGGAAGTCAGGGGCCATGTGCGTTTACAAAGCCCCCCGTGGTGCCAGGACAGTGGACCCCCCCACATGTTACCCTATTTTGGAAACTACACCCCTCACAGAATTTAATAAGGGGTGCAGTGAGTATTTACACCCCACTGGCGTTTGACGGATCTTTGGAACAGTGGGCTGTGCAAAGGAAAAATTACATTTTCACGTACCACTGTTCCAAAAATCTGTCAGACACCTGTAGGGTGTAAATGCTCACTGTACCCCTCATTACATTCCGTGAGGGGTGCAGTTTCCAAAATGGGGTCACATGTGGGTATTTATTTTTTTGCGTTTATGTCAGAACCGCTGTAAAATCGGCCACCCCTGTGCAAATCAACAATTTAGGCCTCAAATGTACATGGTGCGCTCTCACTCCTGAGCCTTGTTGTGCGCCCGCAGAGCATTTTACGACCACATATGGGGTATTTCCGTACTCAGTAGTGTTGAGCAGCATAGGTCATATTCCAATTCGCGATATTTTGCGTATATATGGACGAATATTCGTCATATATTCGCTAAATTTGCAGATTCAGAATATTCGCGTTTTATTTTCGCATATGCGAAAATCCGCGTGTGCAAAAATTTGCATATGCGAAAACTAGCATATACAAAATTAGCATAAGCGAAAATGTGCATATGCGAAAAAAAAAACAATATTCGTAATTACGAATATATAGTGCTATATTCGCGAATATTCGCGAGCAACACTAGTACTCAGGAGAAATTGCGTTACAAATTTTGGGGGTCTTTTTTACCTTTTACCTCTTGTGAAAATAAAAAGTATTGGGCAACACCAGCATGTTAGTGTAAAAATATTTATTTTTTTACACTAACAAGCTGGTGTAACCCCCAACTTTTCATTTTCATAAGGGGTAAAAAGAGAAAAAGACCACCAAAATTTGTAGTGCAATTTCTCCCGAGTACGGAAATACCCCATATGTGCCCCTAACCTGTTTCCTTGAAATACGACAGGGCTCTGAAGTGAGAGAGAGCCATGCGCATTTGAGGACTAAATTGGGGATTGCATAGGGGTGGACATAGGGGTATTCTACGCCAGTGATTCCCAAACAGGGTGCCTCCAGCTGTTGCTAAACTCCCAGCATGCCTGGACAGTCAGTTTTGCAACAGCTGGAGGCTCCATTTTGGAAACACTGCCTTACAATACGTTTTTAATTTTTATTGGGGGGACAGTGTAAGGGGGTGTATATGTAGTGTTTTACTCTTTATTATGTGTTAGTGTAGTGTAGTGTAGTGTTTTTAGGGTACATTCGCACTGGCGGGTTACAGTAAGTTTCCCGCTAGGAGTTTGCGCTGTGGCAAAAAATTTGCTGCAGCCCAAACTTGAAGCAAGAAACTTACTGTAAACCTGCCCATGTGAATGTACCCTGTACGTTTACCTGAAGGGGGGGGTATTACACATATGGGGGAGTGGCTACCTCCATGTTGGTACTTGCACCCCACCCACCTCTATCAGGTATATATAAGGTGTCTTGGATGCTTCAGATCCTGAAATGCCTGCTGAACTGTTCACACAGAGGCATATTCATAGTGTAGGGTCCGTCCCAAATGAGGTCACCTTACCGTGGTGGGACGGTCCAAGCTATTTGGCTGCCAAATTGCAAGCTAAGTACCTCACTATTTCATAACTTCATAATTTTATATTTCCATTTCTTATACCATAGCTGTACAGCTTTTCATGTTGTATCTATATACTCATGTTTTATCTATATCTTTGTGCTAGCAGTGTGCTGCTGTATTCTCCTGTTGCTCTATATTTATCCCAGCAGCTTGCACCTGTAAGGCTGGGTTCACACTACGTTTTCCCCCATACGGGAGCGCATACGGCAGGGGGGAGCTAAAAGCTCGCGCTCCCGTATGTCACCTTATGCGCTCCCGTATGTCATTCATTTCAATGAGCCGACCGGAGTGAAACGTTCGGTCCGGTCGGCTCATTTTTGCGCCGTATGCGCTTTTACAACCGGACCTAAAACCGTCGTCGACCACGGTTTTAGGTCCAGTTGTAAAAGCGCATACGGCGCAAAAATGAGCCGACCGGACCGAACGTTTCACTCCGGTCGGCTCATTGAAATGAATGACATACGGGAGCGCATACGGTGACATACGGGAGTGCGAGCTTTTTGCTCCCCCCTGCCGTATGCGCTCCCGTATGGGGGAAAACGTAGTGTGAACCCAGCCTAAGCCAGGTCCATATAATAGTTTGGAATCATTAGTGCTGGCTGACTTTTCCTTTGGTTAGAGAGAGAGAGAGAGAGAGAGAGAGAGAGAGAGAGAGGGAGACAGAGAGAGAGAGATGAATAGATAGATAGATAGATAGATATGAGATAGATATAGATCTATTCACTCCACTAGAGTTTTAGTTCCTGATATCCTTCATGTCATTTCTATAGAAGATGATGTGCTGAGAACATCTGCCGGTCACTTAAATGGCACCATGTTTGTAAGGCTGCTCCTAACTCATTATTTGGACAAACAATTTTGGCCATGCATAAGCCCAGTAGACAAGCAGATGGAGCATTGTGAGAGGCTCATTAGAACCTAATTGGGTGTTAGTAATGCCAGAGATACATCCTTAACAATGTTAGTGCCACCGGATGGTAACCATCTACCAAACCACCCATATTTAAATGCATGTGTGATGTGACATTACTACATTCATTTATGTTCTAACTTCTCATACCTAATGGTCAGTGTTTCGGAGAAAACATGTTAAATCTGTGATCATGACAACAAAGGCAGGTGTCTGGCAACTAAAGGGTACATAGTGTTTCCCCTATTTCAGACAGAATGATTAGGTAAAGGCGATCATGTCATTATCATTAGCATAAAAGGTTACATTTACATGCACAATGTAGAGGGATGTTTCATAGCACCATTGTATTAATATGAAAATATATGTACCTATCAGGGATAAGCACAGCCAAGAGGGCCATTCTGTTTCACACAAACAGGTTGGAACGTGCCAGCAATGTTCAGAGTCAGGCAAGGAAACAATGGAAAATGAAGGGAAACATTGCATTTTTAAGTGTTACAGACAAGTTTAAAATCTACATAACCACATGAGTAACACTGCAAAACTTTCCTTATACAGATTTAACATTTCTGTGTTTGCTTCTCAAGTCATGTCCAAAGCTATATTTAGAATTCTACTGGTTTCCTGTTACTATTGTGGCAGACAGATAAGTTGTTAGGTTCATGGGCAACCGTAGTTCTTGAAATAAAAAGGCAAATTATGTCATTCTGCAGGGACTGGTACAGAAGAGGTGAGATCAGTCGTGCTGAGACAGAAGGAAGGGTTCAGTACAGAAGGGGGAGTCCAATCTAGGTCAGACATTAAAGGGATACTCCGGTGCTCCAGCATTCTGAATATTTTGCTGGAGCCAGTCACGCCCCCTTGTTACATCACATCAAAACCCCTCCATAGTGGCTGAATGAGACAGCGTGGAGGTGGCGGCAGCATGAGGAGACCATATAGTGGCTGAATGAAACAGCGTGGAGGTGGTGGCAGCATGAGGAAAATATATGGTGGCTGAATGACACAGCGTGGAGGTGGCAGAAGCATGAGAAGACCATATAGTGGCTTAATGACGCAGCGTGGAGGTGGAAGCCACATGAGGAAAACATATGGTGGCTGAATGAAAGAGCCTGGATGTGGTAGAAGCATGAGGAGACCATATAGTGGCTGGATGACGCAGCGTGGAGGTGGCAGCAGCATGAGGAGAACATATGGTGGCAGTATAAGACAGCTTGGAGATGGCATAAGCATGAAAAGAACAGCATCAGGAGTCTTTAAAGTGACCCGGTGACAGAGTGGTGTGGTGGGTGGCAATACCAGTACCAGGTTACGAAGGTGGGTGAAAAAAGGAGAACTTGGCAGCAGATGTGTGGCATCAGGCGGGTGGCAGGATCAGAATAGTAGCTGAGGCAGGTAGGCAGAAGAAAATTGTCTCTTTATAAAAGCGTTAGTGTGCACAAGTAAGTATTTAGGATATGCATTATGTAAAACTTAAATTGTAATAATATGCTTAGGATTAAATATATGGACCCCGATTTTTTTTTTTAAATCAAACAAAAGGAAAGGTGTGCAAAAAACACCATGTGTCACCTACACCACCAAGTATTGATGTGATGCAAACACCTCTAAAAGGTGGAAGGGAACAACGTATGGTCCATTGTAACCTTCCCCTGGAAAGCCCTACTTTCGCATTATTAATTCCCTTTCTTGGCAAGTGTTACTCGCCCTAAACAGGGCGGCCCCACATAGGAACCTCTCCCTATTCCCACCTACAAACACTGCCATTTCCCAGGATTTTTAGGTGGAAAAAAGGATTGGTTCCTGTGTGGGGCCGCCCTTTTTAAGACGAGTAACACTTTCTTTGAAAAGGTGGAAGGGAACAACGTATTTTCCATTGTAGCAGGTGGGGGTAAAATCTTCCCCTGTAAGGCCCTACTCTCGCCCTATTAATTCCCTTCTTGGCAAGTGTTACTCACCCTAAAAAGGGTGGCCCCACACTGGAAACTCTCTCTATTTCCACCTAATATCTCTGGTAAATGGCAGTGTTTTCAGGGGGAAATCGGAGAGCTTCCTGTGTGAGGCCAGCCTTTTTAGAGCGAGTAACACTTGCAAAGAAGGGAATTAATAATGGGAGAGTAGGGCCTTACAGGGGAAGTTTATATCCCCACCGGTTACAATGGACCATAGGTTGTTCTCTTCCACCTTTTAGAGGTCTTTGCATCACTTCAATACTTGGTGGTGTAGGTGGCACATGGTGTTTTTTGCACACCTTTCCTTTGTTTGATTAAAAAAAAATTTGAGTATGTATATTTTATCCTAAGATATTTTATCCCTATTTCCACCTAAAAACACTGCCATTTCCCAGGGTTTTTAAGTGGAAATAGGGATTTATTCCTGTGTGGGGCCGCCCTTTTTTAGACGAGTAATACTTTCCTCGAAAAGGTGGAAGGGAACAACGTATTGTCCATGGGGGTGGGGGTAAAAACTTCCCCTGTAAGGTCCTACTCTCGCCCTATTAATTCCCTTCTTGGCAAGTGTTACTCACCCTAAAAAGGGTGGCCCCACACAGGAAACATTCTCTATTTCCACCTAAAAACCCAGGGAAATGGCAGTGTTTGTAAGGGGAAATAGGGAGAGGTTCCTGTGTGGGGCCGCCCTTATTTTAGGGCAAGTAACACTTGTCAAGAAGGGAATTAATAATGCAAGAGTAGGACCTTACAGGGGAAGATTTTACCCCCACTGGTTACAATGAACCATACATTGTTCCCTTCCATCTTTTAGAGGTCATTGCATCACATCAATACTTGGTGGTGTAGGTGGCACTTGATGTTTTTTGCACACCTTTCCTTTTGTTTGATTAAAAAAAAAATTGGGTACATATATTTTATGCTAAGAAAAGTTAAGTTTTAGCTAATGCATTTCCTCAATACTTACTTGTGGTCTTATGACGAGGAATATATGTATCTGGGGAGCAGTGGCTTAAATCTGTTTGGCACTATCCATATTTGTGAAGTGTTAGTGTGGCACCATGGTCAATCTAATCTGATGCATCAGGCATTGGTGGGTGGAAATCCTGGCTGATTCATGCCTGATTAATCTTCACAAAGGTCAGTCTCTCCACATTTTTCGTGGACAGACGAGTTCACCTTTGGGTTACTATGGCCACCACAGCACTGAACTACCGCTCAGATGGCACACTACTGGCCGGGAGAGACAGCTTTTCCAGGGCAATCACTGCTAGTTGCGGCCACGAATCAATTTTGGTTGCCCAGAAGTCCAGCGGATATTCAAGGTGTTTTGACTTTTCAAGGTATGCCACCACCTGCTGGTTCAGGTCGAGCTCCAGGTCTACCTGCTGCTGATGAGTTGCTTCACTATGTGGGTGAAGAAAGCTTCTCATCAGCAAATCATCAATTGGATCATCAAGAAATTGGTGATGGCTTTTTTTCTGTTTGTATAGTCGGTCCAACATATGGAGGGTGGAATTCCAACTTGTGGAAATGCAGCAAATCAGACTATGTTGGGGGATACCGCTCTGTTGGTGCAGTTCAAGGAAGGTGTGCTTTGCGGTGTATGAGCGGCTGAAGTGCATGCAAAGTTTCCTTCCCATTGTTAGGATGTCTTATAGATGGAGGTAACACTTCAGGAACCGCATGACAACCAGATTGAACATCTGTGCCATGCAGGGTGCATGGCGCAGGCTTCCTTGTCGCAGCCCAGACAAGATGTTCTTCCCGCTGTCGGTCACCATGGTTCCCATTTCCAGTTTTCTTGGAGTAAGCCATGATTTGATTTCTTGATGAATACATTTTAGTAGTTCCTCCCTTTTGTGACTCCTTTCGCCAAAGCAAACCATGTGAAGAACAGCGTGACACCGCCGTGCCCTGCACACATGGTATACTGGAGGGGCACTGAGACTTGTCCGTGCAGTGGAGACCGAGGACACGATGAGGAGATGAAGTCACACACTGTCACAGGACCAACGGCCTGAGAGCTTGGAGGCGGAAACAGCGTGACCTGTCCAAATTGCTGTTGTGGCTGTACAGGAACCACATTCACCCAGTGGGCCATAAAGGACATGTATTGTCCATGACCAAAATTACAGCTCCACATGTCAGCGCTGCCGTGCACTTAGGTACACACTGACAGGCTCAAGGACTGCCCACCTTTTGTTCCACAAAATTGTGCAGGGCTGTACTGCCTTCTTCGGAAAGAAATTATGGCTTGGGACTCTCCACCTCGGCTCGGCACAAGCCATAAGTTCCCTGAAAGGTGCAGAGTCCACCACTTGAAAAGGGAGGGACAGCAGCACCAGCAACTTGGACAGGAGCACATTCAGCTTCTGCGGCGTTGGATTAGTGGGCGCATACTGTTGTCTATTGGACATGGCTTCGCCGATGGATTGCTGGCGGAATGACTGACTCGAAGTAGGAAGAGCAGGAGCATCTGGAGTGACAGAAGATGAGTATGACACATAGCTCCCTTCGGATGAGGTGTTGGAGCCTTGGCTGGCTGAATCAGGGAGCGGCGTGCCACTGGGTGATGCAGCAGGCTGGACCACCACATCAGAGCCACGGTTCTCCCAGGCCGCTTTATGGTGACACTGCATATGTTGACACAAGGCTGTGGTGCCAACATTGGGTCCTTGGCCACGCTTCACCTTTTTCTGACACATCTTGCATGTGGCTATGTTAACCTACTCCGGATGCTTGATGAAAAACTGCCACACCATAGCTGATTTTCACACCAACAGTCCGCACTGATTGACTGCTACTGCTGCCGACTCCAGGAACCACTGTTTCACTACCTCCCGGAAAGGTAGGCTGCAGCATCATCTCCTGATGATGATGAAGCTTCTTCTGCACCCGGCTCCCAAGTGCTATCAGCTTTATCATCATCGAGTTGTGTCTGCACATCACTGATGTCCTCCTCAGGTTCCTCACAAGTGTCTGCTTCAGGAGCCTGAACTCTCGCAATACCACCTCCCACACTACTCTCCTCATCACTACTTGCCCACCTAGTGGAGTAAGCAGTTCTTGGCTGGGCAGTAGCTGCTAACTGTCCCATGATTGTCCTCACTAAAAAGCGGAGCTGAACCCAAAGCGTAAGATACTTCTGTGGGGGAGGGAATAGCATAGGACAGAGGCAATGGGAGGACAGGGACTGCTCCCGGGCCATGCCAACTGAGGGTTGTGTCTAAGGAACCAACCAGCTGTTGACTTGGGGTGTCAGATGTCACTTGTTATTAAGTGGATGACCGTGTAAGCCAATCGATGACTGCAGATGGGTTGCTGGTCGAGACACCAGCTAGCTGATACAGGGAGCTCAGACCTCTCGCTGCGACTCCTGCTGCCACTCGCCCCTAGTCTGCTGCAACCTCTGCCTGATGAATTTAGGCCTCTGACACTCAGCTTGACATACTTAGTGCATATATGAGGGGAGTACAATACGCTCCACTAAGCTTAAAACAGTATTTGTGTACAACACCAGCAGGTGTGTACTTTTGACAGGCCTTTTACAATATCTAGGCCCTTAAGACTTTAACAGGAACAAAATCGTACACCACTTAGATGTACGTATGTGGTATGCACTTATGAGAGTAGGACAATGCTCTTTAGTTTGTTTAAAACAGTATTTGTGTACAATACCAGCCAGTGTGTACTTTTGCCTGGCTTTTCACAGTATCTAGGCCCTTAAGACTTTAACGGGAACAAAATAGTGCCCCAGTTAGATGTACGTATGTGGTATGCACTCATGAGGAGAGGACCCTGCGCTCCTGTATGCTTAAAAACAGTATTTGTGTACAACACCAGCCGGTGTGTACTTTTGCCTGGTCTTTCACAGGATCTAGGCCCTTAAGACTTTAAAAGGAACAAAATAGTACACCACTTAGACGTACATATGTGGTATGAACTTATGAGGGGAGGACAATGCGCTTCAGTACGCTTAAAACAGTATTTGTGTACAACACCAGCCGGTGTGTACTTTTGCCTGGCCTTTCGCAGTATTTAGGCCCTTAAGACTTTAACACAAACAAAATAGTACACCACTTAGATGTACGTATGTGGTATGCACTTATGAGGGGAGGACAATGCGCTCCAGTACGCTTAAAACAGTATTTGTGTACAACACCAGCAGTACACACCAGTGCTGCAGCACACAGTCGCTGTGTACTACACCCAAAATAGCACTTTCTCTCTCAATCTAACTCCCTTCCTTATCAGTGCTTCCAAGCTGGATTTGGGCTTGAAGGGAATCGCTGCTGTAAAAAAAGCTTTTCTATGCAACACACTGCCCTCTGTCCCTCTCTGTAGTAGAACGCTGTAGTGACTGGGAGGGGAACCTCTGCTGTAAAAATCCTTTTCTGTGCAACACACACTGCTGTATGCCCCACTCTTTCTCTCTGTAATAAAAAGCTGAAGTGACTAGCTGTAAGACAGCTGGCGATTGTATAGGGCTGTGACATCACAGGGGTGGCTGTTTGCTGATAGGCTGCATCCTGCATGTGATTCGGGGTCATCTCGCCTATCCTTGTTCCCGCCTTTCCAGGATTCCTTGCCCTATGTCCTCACATGTGAATCCCTGAAGCCTGGACAGCACTAAATGGAGTTTAATGAAGTTATCTTTGTGATTGAATTGTGGCGATATTGCCATTTGTTGCAAATTAAATTTTTCCTGAAATTCGTAACAAATTCTGAATCCTCAGATTCGATTCGCTCACCCCTAATCATGTTGATACAATGCATCAGAATAATTTAAAACGTTGTATTCTTAAAAAAAATCTTCAGACTCGTAGAACCGTTCACCTTCTGTCTATTTCAAGATTAGATTTCTTCGTACCTGGCGATGAACGTTGCATTCTCCGCTGGATTCCTGGAGCTGCGATTGTAATCAAGGAATTTTTCAGTACCAGTCAGCGGGGGCCGGGCTGCATGGGTTTAAGACTATCTCCATCACCACCTGCTCTTGTGCAGAGATATCTTTCTCTTCTTGTCACGGTTTCCTGAGCTCTGGATGGTTGTAATCAGTCAAAAAACTGTGCATTTAACTAAAACACGCCGTTGCTTTACCACAACAATTCCACCCTTCCTGTCCTGCAGCAAAACCCACTAGATTGAATGCAGCGCAGGTAATTGTTTGATGGTTTTTCAACCAGAAACCGTAATCCATGTAAATTTGGC
Organism: Hyla sarda; assembly: GCF_029499605.1. Classification (NCBI taxonomy): domain Eukaryota; kingdom Metazoa; phylum Chordata; class Amphibia; order Anura; family Hylidae; genus Hyla; species Hyla sarda. Next base: position 74,073,720 of record NC_079192.1, read on the forward strand.
CGAACAATGGGCAATTTCTCTACCTATAACTCCCACAGAGACCAGTTTATTTGCAATCGTAGGCCATAATGATATAAGTACTGCTCTGCAAATCTCAAAAACTAAATTTAAATTACCCTTTGCTTTGCTCCTCTGAGACACTATTTGATCTTTCCAGTACAAATTAGTAACTTGAAAAGAGCCGGGCCTTGAGGGACTCCTTGCAAACTTCAGTACCTCGAAATTAGACTCATTTGATGGCAATGGTGGATTCTAAGATCGAGTGAGAGAAACATTGCTTTTTTCTCTGGAGGAAAGCGATATACAAAAAAAGGGAAAGTTTGTATAGTATTTACATATACAACAAGGGATAACAGTAGGACAATAATGAACTGTGGTATTCTGGGAATTCTCTCAAAGGTTTGAAAAGGTCAAATTGAAAAATTAAATGGCTTTAGATAAAATAGAGGAGTGTAGAAATGTACCCATTGAGGGGCACAAGATTATAAAAACAGGTCTGAACTTGTCAAGGGCTTCTAAATGGTATTGCAGCAAAGCCCTATTTACTTTCAGTAAATGGATATAATCTGCAATACCAGCCATAACACATGGACATGTGTCTCTTTTGTCATTGCCCTGTTAAAGGGGTACTCTGCCCCTAGGATAGGGGATAACATGTCTGATCACGAGGGTCTGGCGATGGGATTTTCATGAACACGGACACTTGGGGATTCCAAATTTTTTACGTCATGCCACACCCCCTCTATTCATGTCTATGGGAGGGGGCATGATAGCTGTCCCCCCCCCCCCAATCAGACATAGTATCCCTGGAGAGGGGATACCATGTCTAGGGACGTACCCCATAACATTTGCTCAAACATAATGATTGTTCTCTTGAATGGTAATGAAATAGTGTAGGAGGCACTCACCCATAAAGGGCAAAGTTTCTTTATTCTTCATGTAATTTAAAATGCAGCCTGGCCGGACATGTACACCACCAGCAGAGCCTAGGTAATAACAGACTGTTTCACACTGCTCGAGTGCTTCATCAGACTACGAGTTCTCACCTGTGCACATGAGGTTTAAACACCTCCTGGTTCCATGATGCAGGTGAATTTGCTAAATAGCATAAACAAGTACAAAATTTAGAAATACGATTAAAAACAAATACAAGGTCTGCTTTCTTGCAACAATGTTAAATATACACACATGTTTCAAGTATCCACCTTGCCTCATGTAGGAGTAGCAGCTTCCTTCTGTCTATTCCATCCTTATATTTTCTCTATGCCGCAAAATTTCAAACAGTGATCGTCACTTGGATGTGAGTTATAAATCTTGGAGCTCGTTTTCCTGTCTTTATGGAATATACAGTACATGTTCTCTAAACCGAGAATGCAGGGCTCTGATTGTACAACCGACATAAAATCTGTTACAAGTGCAAAAGATGGCATAGACAAGGAAGTTTTTACAGCAACAAATACAATCTTTTATGTTTATATTGATCCCACCCAAGGATACATGTTTGCTGGTATGCATGAAAGGACACCAAGAACAAGAACCACACCTAAAATCCCCTTTTGGTGCGGTAGTGGTAAGCCAGTTAGCGTTGTTTTTCTGGGAAAACTTGCTGTGGGATAGGATATCTCCTAAATGTTTTGTGATAAAAAAAATTATTTTCTTGAGACTAAAACGAAAAAAGTCAAAGAGAATCATTCTTTTTTGCTATTTTCAGTATTAGAATGATGTTTTTTACGGAGTAATGACGCACTGTTCTATGATTGGGCTTTTGCAAGAGCTTGGTTCAAAATGTTGGTCAGATACCCCCTACTGCAAAACCTATTATAAAGATCTCTGGCTTGCCTATTAAAATCAGAATTGTTATAATTAATCAGTTTAAGCTGCCAGAATTGGCTATAAGGGACAGAAGATTTAGTGTGTACTGGATGGTAACTATTAAAGTGCAGTAAAGTGTTACCAGCCATCGGTTTTCAGTACCCTGATATGCTTACATGTCCATCAGTGTTTTTAGCTTGTAGATCACTGTTCTCTGGAGTATTCTATCCCATCCCTAGGTGTTTTAAGGACTATTTCCTGGGAATTGCTTGGATCGGGGCTATTTAGGAGGCCTGGTGCCTTATGAACTTTCATAAGGGCACTTTGTAATTTGTAAGGAAATGCCCCTGATAAATTTAGAGAGGATGTTCATCCTGGACTGTCACAGGCTGTTCGCAGCCTTCTAAGAAATTGTTCCATCATGGACAGTGTAGACATTAAGAAAGTAGAGGATTAACGCCCTTCTCCTTTCCCCTCTCCCATCATTTGTTTTGGGGCTGTAATATCTCCTCCTTACCACCTTTTCCCCCAACCTCCATCCTCTATCATTCTCTCCAGTGCTTTATTGTTTGACTTTTTTTATGATGTTGCAGAAATGTTAGTGTATCATGTGGTATAATGTATAGTATATGGATACCCGTGCTGTATCTTGTGCTGTCATGCTATATAGTGTATTCATGTGCTGCTTCCTATCCTGCACTGTGTCCCTGTAGAATGTATGTACAGTATGTTTGTGATGGTTACATATTTACATAGTTATTATGGTTGAAAAAATACATTCGTCCATCAAATTCAACCAAGGAATTAAAGGGAAGGGGTATGGTTGGATGAAGGTTGATTGCTTAGGCTAAGTTTCCTCCTTGCTGTTTTTGAAGCCCAAAAAAACGCAAGAACAAAAAACGCCAGAAAAAACGCCACAGTATTTTCCTGTATTGGGTGTTTTTTTTTCTTTTGTTTTCTCTGGCGTTTTTTGCCTTTTAGTGGAAATTGCATTTTTGGCCCCTTTGACATTTTTTTTTAAATTAGTTGGGTACCAAAAAAAAAAAAAAAAAAAAAAGAAGAAAAAAAGATGCAGTAATGATGGAGAAACATGTATTTAACAAAATTTATATTTTTCTCCATGAAATTTGAATACATTTTTAAACGGGGATCAATTTATGTGGGCGGGCAGTGCACTAAAAATGTAGCCAACAATAATAAAAATGTAGTGTGTGTGTTTTTCACTTTTTCTTCTCTATTTTTTAGGTAGTACTACTACTCCCAGCATGTAACACACAGTTCCATGATGGGAGTAGTAGTTCCTGTACTAATAGACATATCACCCCTGGTGTCACTCCTGACACCCGATGTGATCGTCCATAATATAGCAGAGATGCGGAGCGGCTCTATACAGCACTCGCATCTCTACACTATACTCTGGGCCGGCCAATGGTGTGAATAGAAATTCACATCACTCATTCATATTTTCCGCCCAGAGTGAGGATTGGCCGGATGGTGGCAGCCAATCCCCGCTCTCAGAGGGAAATATGAAAGAGTGAGTGACCGGCTGGAGTACAGACCAAAGATGTGAGCACATGAGAAAGCCGCTCGGCATCTCAGGGATGAAGGATTAAGGATGATCACAGCGCTGTGATCTGTCCTTAACCCCTTAAGGACTCATGACGTTCTCATACGTCTTCATTTCAGAGTCCTTAAGGACTCATGACGTATGAGAACATCATGAGCTTTCCTGGCCCCCCGCAGCCAGCTGGAACAGAGCCGGTGCCCGACGCCTGCTGATATCGATCAGCAGGCATCGCGGCATATCGCCCAGGGGGGTCATGATGACCCCCCCATGTCAGCGATGGCCACAGATCGCTGAACAATTCAGCCCAGCGATCTGCGGTGGATTCCGGGTCAATCGGTTCTCCAGTGACCCGGAATTACAGGCTGTTCGGGGCCGTCTCTGATGGCCCCGAACAGTCATAGCCAGCAGCGGTGAGGTGGCAATCAGGGCACTTGCTGCGGGTGTCACTCCCGCAACCCGCTCCGCCCCTCTTTCGGAGGACGTGATCTGGTGCGGGAAGAAGACGCCGGGAGCTGGGGACCCCGATCCCCGGCGTAAATGTTGGGATCGGGGCCCCAGGAGCGGCGGCAGTGGCGACGAGGGACTGACCTGTGTGCCGGCAGCAGTTGGAGGTGAGTGACAGCCTCCTGATGTTGCTTAGCAACAGCTCCCAGCATGCAAAATGGGCATGCTGGGAGCTGTAGTTATGCAACAGCAGGAGGCAGACCACCACAACTCCCAGCATTCCCTTATGGGCATGCTGGGACTTATAGTTTTGCAACAGCTGGAGGCACATTTTTTCTATGGAAAAGTGTACCTTCAGCTGTTGCATAACTACAACTCCAAGCTTGCACAATCAGCTAAAGTGCATGCTGGGAGTTGTAGTGGTGCATCTGCTGGTTGCATAATTACAACTCCCAGCATGCCCGCTGGCTGTCGGTGACTGCTGAGAGTTGTAGTTTTGCAACAGCTGAAGGCACACTGGTTGTGAAACACTGAATTAAGTAGCAAACCAGTGTGTCTCCAGCTGTTGCATAACTACAATCACCAGCATCCCCAGCCAAAGTAGTATGCCTCCAGCTGTTGCATAACTACAACTCCCAGCATGTACGGTCTATCAGTGCATGCTGGGAGTTGTAGTTTTGCAACAGCTTAAGGCACACTGGTTGCAAAACAATGAATTTGTTACCAAATTCGGTGTTTCACAACCAGTATGCCTCCAGCTGTTGAAAAACTACAACTCCCAGCATGCACTGATAGATCGAACATGCTGGGAGTTGTAGTTTTGCAACAGCTGGATGTCCCCCCCCCCCCCAATGTGAATGTACAGGGTACACTCACATGGGCGGAGGTCTACAATAAGTATCCGGCTGCAAGTTTGAGCTGCGGCAAATTTTCTGCCGCAGCTCAAACTGCCATCGAGAAACTGCTGTGAACCCCCACCCGTGTGACTGTACCCTAAAAACCCAACATTACACTACACTACCACACAATAAAATAAAAAGTAAAAAACACTACATATATACATACCCCTACACATGTGGGGTATTAAGGTTCACATTACCCCTTGTTACGTTCCCCGAGGGGTCTAGTTTCCAAAATGGTATGCCATGTGTTTTTTTTTTTTTTTTTTTGCTGTTCGGGCACCATAGGGGCTTCCTAAAGGTGACATGCCCCCCAAAAACCATTTGTCGCTCCTTCCCTTCTGAGCCCTCTACTGCGCCCGCCGAACAATTAACATAGACATATGAGGTCCTTACTCGAGAGAAATTGGGCTACAAAGACAAGTAAAAATTTTCTCCTTTTTACCCCTTGCAAAAATTCAAAAATTGGGTCTACAAGAAGATGCGAGTGTAAAAAATGAAGATTTTGAATTTTCTCCTTCACTTTGCTGCTATTCCTGTGAAACACCTAAAGGATTAAAACACTTACTGAATGTCATGTTGAATACTTTGGGGGGTACAGTTTTTATAATGGGGTCATTTGTGGGGTATTTCTAATATGAAGACCCTTCAAATCCACTACAAAACTGAACTGGCCCCTGAAAAATAGGGAGTTTGAAAATTTTGTGAAAAATTAGAAAATTGCTGCTGAACTTTGAAGCCCTCTGGTGTCTTCCAAAAGTAAAAAATCATAAATTTTATTATGCAAACATAAAGTAGACATATTGTATATGTGAACCCCCCAAAAATTATTTTGAATATCCATTTTCCTTACAAGCAGAGAGCTTCAAAGTTAGAAAAATGCTAAATTTTATTTTTTTTCATCAAATTTGGGGATTTTTCACCAAGAAAGGATGCAATTTCCCACAAAAATTTACCACTATGTTATAGTAGAATATGTCCCGAAAAAACAGTCTCGGAATAAGAATGATAAGTAAAAGCATTCCAGAGTTATTAATGTTTAACGTGACAGTGGTCAGAATTGCAAAAAACGGCCGAATGTAGTACCTGCATTAATAGGCAGATTGCAGAGAGTTTCACTTCTGACACCTGTGACGATCTGTCTATTAATGCAGGTACTACAGCTCCCAGCATGGAGCAGAGTGTGCTCCATGTTGGGAGCAGTAGTACCTTTAGTTAAGGACAGATCAGAGCGGATGTCACTCCTGACACCCTCTGTAATCCTCCTGTATAAGGTATAGATGCGGTCGGCCGCTCTTCTATGGTCCCCTGCACTGACATATTCATACACCTATTCATATTTCCCACAGAGAGTTGTGATTGGCTGGAACCATCTGGTCAATCACAGCTCTTTGCAGGAAATATGAATAGGTGTATATATACGTCAGTGCAGGGGACCATAGGAGAGAGGCCGGCTGCATCTATACATTATACAGGAGGATCACAACGGGTGTCAGAAGTGACACCCGGGGCGATCTGTCAATTAATACAGGAACTACTGCTCCCATCATGGATCAGTGTGTTCCATGCTGTGTGTAGTAGTACTACCTAAAAAATGTGGGTGCAAAAGTGCAAAACACACACACACTACAATTTTATTATTATTGGCTACATTTTTAGTGCCCTGCCCACCCACATAAATTGATCCCTGTTTAAAAATTAATAAAAATGTTGTTATAAAAAAATATACATTTCATTAAGTAGGAAGCCCAAAGGGCTGTATTTGTGGGAGGGGCTGATCATTATATAGACCCCCTCATTACGGTACTTCAGGGTGGGTGTGGCATTTTGCGTTTTTCCTTCGTGTGGCTGCAAGGGAGGTCACTCGTCTCCTCACTTCCGGTTCCGGTGCAGAGGTCCGGTGTAAGTTTTGTTTCTCTCTTTGCGGCGTTGGTGGGTGAGTGCCGGCTTGCTGGTGTTCTTAAGCTAACAATATATTGTTTGTTTCTGTTAAGTCACAAGGGCAGGGTATATTTCCGCTGCCCGCACACTCTGCTTTATCAGTAAGTAATGTACTTACTAGGGTAAGTTCACTTCCACTGCCAGCACGCTCTGCATAATTTTCTTTAAAGATGAGCAAATCGAAGTTGACGAACCCAAATTCGTTACGAATTACATGAAAAATTCGATTTGCAACAAATATGAATATTGCCGCGATTCTATCGCACGAATCGCTTCATTAAACTCCATTTTACAGTGTTCCAGGCTATTGGGGACCTAAGATGGCGGATCCACATGTGAGTACATGGGGCAGGGGATTATGGGAGGGTGGGAAACAGCGGCGGGAATGAAGGTAGGCGGGCTGACCCTGAATCACATGTGAGATGCAGCCTATCAGTGCTGACTGACCCCTGTGATGTCACAGCCTTATAATCGGCGGCCATCTTGCCTCTCTTCATTTCATCTATGCACTCAGATGGAGAGGACGGGACTGCGTGTGTGTGAATAGCTCATACCACAGCGTTACACCGCAACTGCTAGTCACATCAGTATTAGGGAAAGACAGGAGTGCAGAGTGCTTTGCTGTTACACTGAGAAGGATCATTGATTGCTAAAACTCCTATTCACGTTATTGAGCATTGCAGCAGAGAGGGGCAGATAGCTGTCAGCTGCCTCATACAGATCTCCAAGCTGCCTGAACTTTCTGAAGCATCTTATCTCCTCATTATTCAGCCCAATTGAGTTTATTTTTATTTGCTCCACAAAACGTCTGCTGCTCAGAATTGTGTGACAGAGTGCAATTTAGGGTTTAATCCCTGGATTTTTTTTTTGTGGTGCTGCACTGTTGGATCCTGCTGCTGTTCAGAAATACGTGATTGTTCAGTGGACTTTAGTGCATTTGCCCCATTTTGAACCTGATAATCTGTCGAGGGGCTGGCTACATACTGTGCAAGTCCAAAAAATACTATTCACCGGCTGTTTTTTTTTTTTTTCTTTAAACAGTTTTTTCTGCGTATAGTTACGCATATATAACTGCCCTCATCAGTGCATACCGCATAGGTACATGCAAGTATTGTACCATTTAGTACCTGTTAAGCTGTCAAGGTGCTCCATACCGTCAAAGTCCAAACAATAGTATCCACCGGCTGGTGTTTTACAAAAATACAGAGTTTTTTCTGCTAATAGTTAGGCATATTACTGCCCTCATCAGTGCACACCGCATACGTACATCCAAGTATTGTACCACCTAGTACCTGTTAATCTTTCAAGGGCCTACATACTGTTCAAGGACAGCCGTAAGTAATCACCTGCTGCTGTTCTAGACAAATACTGTTTAAAGAATAGTGTAGCGTATTGTAATACCCTTATTAACGCACTAAGTATGTCAGGCAGAGAAGTGCCAGGACGTGCACAGAGGAGTGGCAGAGGCCTAAATACTTCAGGCAGAGTTGGCAGCAGACTTGGGGTGAGTGGCAGCAGAAGTCGCAGCGAGAGGCCTTAGCTCCGGTTATTAGCCAGCGGTCGTGTCTTCACCAGCAACCCATCTGCCGTCGTTGATTGGTTAACACGCTCATCCACATCATCACAAGTGACATCTGACACCCCCAGTCAACAGTCGGTGGGTTCCTCAGACACAACCCTCAGTTGGCATGGCCCGGGAGCAGTCCGTGTCCTCCCATTGCCTTTGTCCTATGCTGTTCCCTCTCCTAAAGAAGTATCTTATGCTGTGGGTTCAGCTTCACTATTTACTGAGGACAATCCAATAGAGGACTGTCAGCAGCTACTGGACAGCCAAGAAGGGGAGGAGACATGCGCCGCTTGCTCCGCTAGGTGGCCAAGTAGTGATGCGGAGAGTGACGTGGGAGGCGATGTTGCAAGTGTTCAGGGTCCTGAAGCAGACACTGTTGGGGAACCTGAGGAGGACATCAGTGACGTGCACACAACTGTTGATGATGATGATGATGATGATGAAGCCGATCGCAATTGGGAGCTGGATGCAGAAGGGGCTTCATCATCATCAGGAGAAGAGAGTTGCAGGTTGCCCTTGAGGTATTAAGGCGGTAGCGCAGTTGGCAGTCAGCATGGTGGCAGTAGTGGAAATTCAGGAGCCAAACGTGCCCGGGGGAGACCACCTGCTTCGTGGCATCCTACCTTTCCGGGAGGTAGTGGAACAGGGGTTCCTGGAGACGGCACCAGTAGCAGTCAATTAGTGCGGGCTGCGGGTGGGAAAATCAGCTACTCGGCAGTGTGGAAGTTTTTCATAAGGCATTCGGAGGAGGTTCACGTAGCCACATGCAAGATCTGTCGGCAGAAGGTGAAGCGTGGCTAGGGTCCCAATGTCGGCACCGCAGCCCTGCGTTAACACATGCTTCGCCAACATAAAGCGGCCTGGGAGAACCGTGGCTCCGATGTAGTGGTCCAGCCTGCTGCATCACCCAGTGGCCATCCGCTCCCTCCTTCATCCAGCCAAGGCTCCACCACCTCAGCCGAAGGGAGCTGTGTGTCAAACCCTCCTTCTGTCGCTCCTGCTTCTCCCGCTTTTAATCAGCCATTCCACCAACAATCCATCGGCGAAGCCATGTCCAAGAGACAACAGTATACGCCCACTCATCCAACGGCGCAGAAGTTGAATGTGCTCCTGTCCAAGTTGCTGGTGTTGCAGTCCCTCCCTTTTCAAGTGGTGGATTCTGCACCTTTCAGAGAATTGATGGCTTGTGCCGAGCCGAGGTGGAGAGTCCCAAGACGTCATTTCTTTGCGAAGAAGGCGGTACCAGCCCTGCATAAGTTTGTACAAGAGAAGGTGGGCCAGTCCTTGAGCCCGTCGGTGTGTTCAAAAGTGCACGGCAGCGCCGACGTGTGGAGCTGTAACTACGGGCAGGGACAATACTTGTCTTTTACGGCTCACTGGGTAAATGTGGTTCCTGTACAGCCACAACAGCAACTCCTCCACGCTCTCGCTCTCAGGCAGTTGGTCCTGTTACAGTGTGCGACGCCGCCTCCTCGTGCTCCACTGTGTCCTCGGCCTCCACTGCACGTCCAAATCTCAGTGGCCATTCATCGTACCATGTGTGTAGGGCACGGCGGTGTCAAGCTATTCTTCACATGGTTTGCCTTGGCGAACAGAGTCACACAGGGGAGGAACTGCTAAAGTTAATTCGTAAACAAATCCGAGTATGGCTTACTCCACGAAATCTGGAAATGGGAACCATGGTGACAGACAATGGGAAGAACATCGTGTCCGCGCTGCGACAAGGAAGTGTGAAACACGCGCCCTGCATGGCACACGTGTTAAATCTGGTTGTCAAGCACTTCTTCAAGTCTTCACCCCATTTTCAAAACATCCTGAAAATTGCAAGGAAACTGTGCATGCATTTCAGCCACTCATACACCGCCAAGCACACCTTCCTTGAGCTGCAGCGTCAGAACGATATCCCACAACATAGTCTTATTTGTGACGTTGCCACACGTTGGAATTTCCCCCTCCATATGTTGGACAGACTATACGAACAAAGAAAAGCCATCACCGATTTCTTGATGATCCAAGCAGATAGGAGTACTCCCCTGTGTAACTTCAATGTGAACCAGTGGCAGCTCATACGTGACACCTGCCATTTGCTGAGGCCCTTTGAGGAAGCCACATTATTTGTGAGTCGCCTGGATTACACCATGAACAATGTAATTCCACTCCTACATTTCCTACAACAAATTATTGAAACCATGGCTGGTCACGGCAATGGAGACGTTGCGCCTACATCTCAAGGCTACATGAGCCCTGTTAGGGCTGAACTGGAGGAGGAGGATGATGAGGGGCAGAGCGGGGCACAGTTTAGGTTGGATGATATGGCCGATGTTTCCAGTCTTCTGACAGGAGAGGAGGAGCAGGAGCAGCCAGAGGAGCTGGAGGGTTAAGAGGAAGTTGAGACAGAGGACCCAGACACACCATGGCAGTATGCAGTGGAGATGGAGGCAGGTAGTCCCTCCGAGTCACTGGAGCAAGTGGCACGATGCATGCTCAGTTGCTTGCCTAGTGACCCCCTAATTGTCAAAATTTGTCAGCGGGATGACTTCTGGATCTCCACCTTCTTATACCCTAGCTACCGTCCCAAAATGGGGGCCTTTTTTACACCCACTGAGAGGGAGGACAAACTGACCTACTACAGAGAGATTCTACGTAGTCAGTTGGCCGATGCCACATGGTCCATCCACTCGCAGGTCTGACTCGGGGGGCCCTCTGCGCTCACCTTCCACTGCCATGGCTGCTGGGGAGGGGAGGGGTGGGAGGAGCAGTACCAGGTCAATCAGCAGCAGCCTGAGTCTACAGTCGCTGATGAGTAGCTTTCTTCACCTGCATAGTGAAGCAACTCATCAGCAGCAGGTAGACATGGAGCAGGACCTGAACCAGCAGGTGGTGGCATACCTTGACATGGCCATGCCAACAACCATTGAAGATTCGCTGGGCTTCTGGGCAGCCAAACTTGATTTATGGCCACAACTAGCAGAGTTTGCCCTGGAAAAGCTGTCCTGCCGGGCCAGTAGTGTGCCATCAGAGTGGGTGTTTAGTGCGGCCGGGGCCATAGTCACCCCAAGGCGAACTCGTCTGTCCACTAAAAATGTGGAGAGACTGACGTTTGTCAAGATGAATCAGGGATGGATCAGCCAGGATTTCCAGCCACCAATGACAGATGGGTCTGAGTAGATTGACCATGCTCCTACAACCAAATTTTCTCTATTATGGTTGGTTATGGAACCCTCTGGGGCAGACCTGGGAATTGTACGGCCCGCTTGCCACATACGGCCCTTTGATTGGCTCTGACCGGCCCGCGCTGACTGGGGGACAACTATGCTACCTAATCTGGGGGACAACTGTGCTCCTAATCTGGGGGACAACTATGCTCCTAATCTGGGGGACAACTATGCTTCTAATCTGGGGGACAACTATGCTCCTAATCTGGGGGAAAACTATGCTCCTAATCTGGGGGAAAACTATGCTCCTAATCTGGGGGACATCTATGCATCCTAATCTGGGGGACATCTATGCTGCCTAATCTGGGGGACAATTATGCTCTATTCTGGGGGACATCTATGCTGCCTAATCAGGGGGACAATTATGCTCCTCATCTGGGGGACATCTATGCTGCCTAATCTGGGGGACATATATGCTCCTAATCTGAGGGACATCTATGCTCCTAATCTGGGGGACAACTATGCTCCTAATATGGGGGAAACTGATGCTTCTGGCCTTGGGCCTGTAATTTTTTGAAGTTTAGCAGTAGCTAAATACATGCTTAATACAAATGTAAACATTGATCTTTAAATGTAAGGGGTTATGAAACCCTCTTGGGTACTGGGAATGACTGCTACAGACTCATTCTGTGTCTTTCACAAACATCTTGCCTCCCTGGTGCCTCTGGCCTTAAGCCTTACATTTTTGGATGTTTAGCAGTAGCTAAATACATGCTTAATGCAAATGTAAACATTGATCTTTAAATGTAAGGGGTTATGAAACGCTCTTGGGTAATGTGAATGACTGCTCCAGACTCATTCTGTGTCTTTCACAAACTACTTGCTTCAGGCATTGGGCCTATAATTTTTTGAAGTTTAGCATTTGCTAAATACATGCTTAATGCAAATGTAAACATTGATCTTTAAATGTAAGGGGTTATGAAACCCTCTTGGGTACTGCGAATGACTGCTCCAGACTCATTCTGTGTCTTTCACAAACTACTTGCCTCCCTGGTGCCTCTGGCCTTGGGCCTTAAATTTTTGGATGTTTAGCAGTAGCTAAATACATGCTAAATGCAAATTTCAATAATGATCGTTAAATTCTCGGTGCTCTGCCAGGGCCTTCTCCTACCCCGCCTGGGCCGATCAGAGGACCTCACTAACCAATCCAATCGGTTGTAGCGACGGGCGATGTGTACAAAGGGCAGGGACTTAATCAACGCGAGCTTATGACCCTCACTTACTGGTAATTCCTAGTTTTAAGGGTAAATAATTGCAATCCCAGATCCCTATCACGAACTGGTTTCAGCGTGTAACACACACCTGTCGGTGAAAGATAGAGACACGCTAATCCGTTCAGTGGAGTGCTAGTGCGGCCCAGGACATCTGAGGCCATAACACACCTGGTATTGCTCGATCTCGCAATTGATCGGGCAAGGTAAGGGGTTATTAAAGCCTCTTGGGTACTTCTGAGGCCTACTCCTGACTGATCCTGGTGCAATGTATGGGGTAATTAAACACTCTTGGGTAGTGTTATTGTTAAATTTACTGATAATTTTATCAGTAATAAAATTGAAATTTGCAGAATGCTAACCGTTACACAACGGAAAGCTTGTTGCGTGTGATTTTTTTATGAAAATTTAAAAAAAATCCGGAGAGGGATTAACTCTGCTTAATCATTTTTGGCGAAAAAAATCCTTTGGTGATCTGATCTTTTGGAGACAGATTCGCTTACACACATATGTAATAATTTTTTTAAATAATTTCAAACATTGTGTGGTTTATTATTTTTGAGAAGAAAGTCTTTGGGTGGTCCACCGTCCTGCATTATAGAGTCTTCTGAAATGTTGGATATGCGCTTGTTCTTACACAAAGGTATACATTTAAAAAAAAAAAATGTATACAATTTTGTTAATTTTCGGGCGGATTGTGAAGCCCTGTGTGTATTGGTGCATCAGCTAACTCCAGGCTGTGTCCTTCAGGCAATATATGGGTTCCTGATGCCGCAGAGGTGGGGCCTGGGTCTGGAAATTTAACATTTTTGGATAGCGGGTTCTACCTATGAGAAATCTTTGTCAAACATTTCTCATTTTGTGTTGTATTTTGGGGGGGATTGTGAAGCCCTGGTGTGTAGTGTACTCGTGCATCAGCCAACTCCACATTCAGCCACTATATGGTGTCCTCATGCTTCAGCCTCATCCAAGCTGTGTCATTCAGCCACTATTTGGTGTCCTCATGCTGCCAACACCTCCATTCTGTGTCATTCAGCCACTATATGGTGTCCTCATGCTTCAGCCTCATCCAAACTGTGTCATTCAGCCACTATATGGTGTCCTCATGCTGCCAACACCTCAACGCTGTGCCATTCAGCCACTAAATGGTCTCCTCATGCTGCCAACACCTCCACGCTGTGCCATTCAGCCACTATATGGTCTCCTCATGCTGCCAACACCTCCACGCTCTCAGTCAGTCACTATATGGTCTCCTGACACTGATGCCACCACCAGGCTCTGTCACTGTGCTGCTGTGCGGCAGTGATTCTAAAAGCGATGTCAGTAATCTGCATGTTATTCGGAATAACAGTATTATTTCACTAACCCAGCACACTCCATATGCATTTTAAAACACAGCAAAGTGTTCTATACCCTGCAAACTTTTTTGCAGGGATGCACGTTTCAGAATAAAGGGTAACATGCAAGATGCCATTGCAAGCCAGCTTGTCCTGGTATGGTATAGTAAGTTTTATCTTCCGAGAATGTCCTACATTTGGGGAAACGGTAATAAATTTGAAATTTCCAGAAAGATAACCATTACACAACCGAACGCTTGTTGCGTGTGATTTATTACGTAAAATTTTACTAAAAAAATACAAAGAGGGATTAATTCTGTTTCTTCATCCTTTTTGGTGAAAATTATGATATTTGGTGGTCCACCGTCCTTAATTTTGGGGCCTCATCAACTCGTTCATTTGAGATTGTTTTCATCACAAAAAATTTAAAAATCTTTGTCAAAAAATTATCATTATGTTGTTCTTGGGGGGGAGTTGTGAAGCCTTGGTGTGTACTCTTGAATCAGCCAACTCCAGGCTGTGTTCTTCATGCAATATATGGGTTACTGATGCCGCAGAGGTGGGGACTGGGTCTGTGAATTTCAAAATTTGGGATAGCGGGTGCAACCTATGAGAAATCTTTGTAAAACATTTCTCAAGGTCTTGTTTTTTGGGTGGGATTGTGAAGCCCTGGTGTGTACTGGTGCATCAGTCAACTCCAGGCTGTGTCCTTGAGCCAATATATGGGTTACTGATGCCGCTGTGGTGGGGCCTGGGTCTGTGAATTTCATTTTTTTTGGATAGCGGGTGCTACCTATGACAAATCTTGGTCATAAATTTCTAATTGTGTTGTTTTTTGGTGGGGATTGTGAATCCCTGGTGTGTACTCTTGCATCAGCCAACTCCAGGCTGTGTCCTTCAGGCAATATATGGGTTGCTGATGCCGCAGAGGTGGGGCCTGGGTCTGTGAATTTCACATTTTTGGATAGCGGGTGCTACCTATGAGAAATCTTTGTCAAAAACTTCTCATATTGTGTTGTTTTTTTTTTTTTTTTTTTTTTTTTTGGGGGGTGGGATTGTGAAGCCCTGGTGTGTAGTGTACTAGTGCATCAGCCAACTCCAAGCTGTGCCATTCAGCCACTAAATGGTGTCCTCATGCTGCCAACACCTCCACGCTGTGCCATTCAGCCACTATATGGTGTCCTCATGCTGACAACACCTCCGCACTGTGTCATTCTGCCACTATATGGTGTCCTCATGCTGCCAACACCTCCACGCTGTGCCATTCACCCACTATATGGTGTCCTCATGCTGACAACACCTCCTCACTGTGCCATTCAGCCACTATATGGTGTCCTCATGCTGCCAACACCTCCATTCTGTGTCATTCAGCCACTATATGGTGTCCTCATGCTTCAGCCTCTTCCAAGCTGTGTCATTCATCCACTATATGGTGTCCTCATGCTGCCAACACCTCCACACTGTGCCATTCAGCCACTATATGGTGTCCTCATGCTGACAACACCTCCACGCTGTGTCATTCTGCCACTATATGGTGTCCTCATGCTGCCAATACCTCCACGCTGTGCCATTCACCCACTATGGGGTGTCCTCATGCTGCCAACACCTCCTCACTGTTCCATTCAGCCACTATATGGTGTCCTCATGCTGCCAACACCTCCATTCTGTGTCAGTCAGCCACTATATGGTGTCCTCATGCTTCAGCCTCATCCAAGCTGTGTCATTCAGCCACTATTTGGTGTCCTCATGCTGCCAACACCTCCATTCTGTGTCATTCAGCCACTATATGGTGTCCTCATGCTTCAGTCTCATCCAAGCTGTGTCATTCAGCCACTATTTGGTGTCCTCATGCTGCCAACACCTCCACACTGTGCCATTCAGCCACTATATGGTGTCCTCATGCTGCTAACACCTCCATTCTGTGTCATTCAGCCACTATATGGTGTCCTCATGCTTCAGCCTCATCCAAGCTGTGTCATTCAGCCACTATTTGGTGTCCTCATGCTGCCAACACCTCCATTCTGTGTCATTCAGCCACTATATGGTGTCCTCATGCTTCAGCCTCATCCAAACTGTGTCATTCAGCCACTATATGGTGTCCTCATGCTGCCAACACCTCAACGCTGTGCCATTCAGCCACTAAATGGTCTCCTCATGCTGCCAACAAGTCCACGCTCTCAGTCAGTCACTATATGGTCTCCTGACACTGATGCCACCACCAGGCTCTGTCACTGTGCTGCTGTGCGGCAGTGATTCTAAAAGCGATGTCGGTAATCTGCATGTTATTCGGAATAACAGTATTATTTCACTAACCCAGCACACTCCATATGCATTTTAGAACACAGCAAAGTGTTCTATACCCCTATTGAGGCTGTATGTAGGCTAGAAATAGCCTTTTTTAATATAGATTTGCCGCAAAAAAATTCGGATCAATTCGGCCGAATCGAATTTTTGATAAGTTCGCTCATCTCTAATTTTCTTATTACTAAATGAGGTGTTGTTTTTTTGCTGCCGCACACTCTGCATACTATTGTTTGGGTAAGGTTTCGTTTTGGATGCCTGTACTCTTTATATTGTATTACAGCATTGGTTGCTAGATAGTTTTGTTCTGTGCATATGTTATTTCGCTGTACAATATAGCGCCATTACAGATGCAGATAGGCATCTCTGTTATGCTGAGTGTAAGCTCTGGTTACCTGGGGATATGCCAGCAGGTTTCTTAGGTGGGACGTAGCTTGTTGATACAGGGTGCATGCTCCGGGCTGCTTTGGCTTGAGTATTACGTTGTCATGGGTTTTACTCTGTCAAACAGCTATCAATTCAGGGGTCCTGGGGTATGCATTCATGGTTGCAGTAATTTAAGGTATGGTTCATTACATTTTACCACTTATATATAAGTTAAAAGAAAAAAAAGAAAAAAAAAAGGATAATAAAAATGTCATATTTTTATTTAGTTGCGGTGGGCGCTTGAAGTTGGTGCGTCCTAGAAGATTGTTATCATTGCTTGTTCAGCAATATCGATTCAGGGGTAGGTGTATGGTGGTCTCAGCACAAATGTATATGTACCACACCTAACACGACTTTAGGTAATGCATACGTATTATTTGTTGTTGTTACTGACACGTACTCAGAGCAATGGACAATGGTTATTGTTTGAAGCATGTTATGATTGTAGTTTGTTATGCGTAGTGTTGCTCGCGAATATTCGCAATGCAAATTTTATTCGCGAATATCACATATTCGCGAATTTGCGAATATTCGCGAATATAGCACTATACAGTGGTCCCTCAACATACGATGGTAATTCGTTCCATACGAATCTATCGTATGTTGAGGGATCCGTGCAATGTAAAGTATAGGAAGCTGTACTCACCTGTCCCCGCGGCTCGAGATGGTGTCCCCGCCGCTCCCAATGGTGATCCCGGGCCTCCGCTGGGCTCTCCGCTGTCTTCTCCGGTCCTCTTCTGTCTTCTCCAGGCCTTTTCTGTCTTCTCCGGTCCTCTTCTATCTTCCGCAAGGCCTTACTAGGCCTGCGTAGCGACATCATTACGCCGCTGCGTACGCCATTCCTATTGGATGGCGTGCGCAGCAGCGTATTGACGTCATCGGAAAGGGCCGAGAAGACGCCGGAAGACCAGCACTGGACCTGGAGGGCACCCCGGAGCATCGTGGAGGGGTAAGTAATACTTACCGCACCACACGGGGAACATTAAGCTGCTATCCGGCAGCAGCTTAAGCATTTGGTGCTGCCGGATAGCACTTAATGCGATGGCCCCGACATAAAAAAGCATTGTATGTCGATGCTGACATCGACATGCGATGGCCTCTGAGAGGCCATCGTATGTCGATTTCATCATATGTCGGGGCCATCGTAGGTCGGGGGGTCACTGTATATTCACAGTTACGAATATTCATTTTTTTTTTTTGTATTCATTTTTTTTGTTTCAAAGTACACATCACAGTGATCATCCCTCTCTGCTTCCAGCTTGTGTGGTGTAAAGAAGGCTCTAATACTAATATGTTAGACTGGAGCGCAAATTTTTTCACATATGCGAAAATTAGCATATGCAAATTTTCGCATATTCGAATTTTCGCATATGCAATTTTTTTTATATGCTAATGTTCCCATATGCAAATTTTAGCATATGCAAATTTTAGCATATGCAAAAATATACTGTGAATACTACGAATATGCGAATTTAGCGAATATATGACGAATATTCGTCCATATATTCGCGAAATATCGCAAATTTGAATATGGCCCCTGCGGCTCATCACTAGTTATGTGTAGGTACGTGGGTCTCCAGAAGAGTGGTGTTCATTGGAGGTTGCTGTCGTCATTGGGGTAGGTTTGTTTCTTTGGGGTGGGTTTATGAAGGCAGTTGAACGCATACCTACTATACTTGACACGACTTCAGGTTTTGGATACGGTCATATTTTGTTGTTACTGAGACACATTCAGAGCAACGCATTTAATTCTTTCTGACACGTTTTCAGAGCAACGTGGTTTTTGATGCTACTATTGTATAACGTGAGCGCTCCCCTGTCTTGTTCCCACTGCCGGTGGGGCTGGGATTCGCATCTCGGGAAATGCCCGCATGCGATTTCCAGCCCATCACTTGACTTCCTGGTCTTCCGTGTTCTCAGCCTGTGCGCATGCCCCCGCCTCCTAGGACACGCGCGCACCAGAGCTTTTTCATTTAAAGGGCCAGTACGCCCTTAATTTGTGAATTCACCTGCACCTTCTCTTATAAGTATCTGTTCCTCCCATAACTTCCTGCCGGATCTTTGTTTCCCTAGTGCCTGAGTGAAAGCTTCTTTGTACCTGTTCCTTTGTTCCATGACCGTACCCTGCTACTTTGCTGCCTGCCTTTACCATCAGCTATCCCTACCACATCTTGTCTGAATACTTCCTTACCACTCTTTATCCCAGCAACCTGTGTGGACAGGTTGTGCCAGGGGTAGCGACCTGGGTGCCGCCTGCCACAGCAAGACCATACTGCTTTGCGGCGGGCTCTAGTGAAACCAGCAGCACCTTAGACTTCGCTCCCTGGCATGGATCACATCATCATCCACACAGGCCCAGGGGATCCACCACCTGCCATTACCCTTAAAGATTGTTGTTACTGACACATCAGAGCAACTCATATAATTGTCACTTTGGTTGTCACCAATACGTTTTTCAGTCTGCTGGGGTTAAGGTGTTTTACTCACTAATCAGTTTGCTTACCAGGTTACCTGACTCATCTTCAGGTTGGGAGTAAATTATGGTACGTCTTCAGAGCTACTGGCGCTGAGGTTTATTGGTATGACTTGACACTTTTTCAGGTCAGGTACAACCTTGTTTGTTGTATCTTTTCCGTTTACGTAATTACCTTTCACATCTATTACACGTTGCAGTACTCACGGGTGTTTCACGATATGTTTCTACAGTTTCACCTGTCATTTACAGTTAGGTTTTGTTTTCAGTTTGTTTTTAGGTCCGGCTTTCTGTCATTACAGTCAAATTACCTGTGCATGGCAGGTATATAAAAAAAATAAAATAAATTTGATGATACATGCTGGATCAGGTATAATTCTTTTTTTTTTTTTTATTCTCCACCGGCATCCTTTTTGGCCCGGACAGGCACCTTGTCAAGCATGTCTCATGGATCTGATATAGAGCATTCACTGTCCATTTTAGATACCCCTTCCAGGGTGTCTGAGAGGAGCAGTGTTCCCTCTTATCGCTCCTGGACCATCCCTAAGCTAATGGATGAGCTCAGGAAACGCGGGGTCCCATTTCCTGCCTTTGCTCGAAAGGCTGAATTGTATAAGTTACTTATGGCCAATCCGATCCCTGTGACAAGTCAACAACAGGACCCTGTGGCAGCTTCCTTGGGACAGTTGCATGCTATGATGTCTACTATGATGGACTAATTGACAAGTGTGCAAACTAGGTTGGATACTCTTGAGAGCAGCGTCTCTCAGGGGTTGGCAGTAGTGTTGCTCGCGAATATTCGCAATTCGAATTTTATTCGCGAATATCGCATATTCGTGAATTCGCGAATTTAGCGAATATAGCACTATATATTCGTAATGACGAATATTCGTATTTTTTTTTTTCACAGTACACATCACAGTGATCATCCCTCTCTGCTTCCAGCTTGTGTGATGTAAAGAAGGCTCTAATACTACTGTGTGAGATTGGCATGCAAAAATTTGCATATGCGAAAATTAGCATATACGAATTTTCGTATACGCGAATTTTTGCGTATGCTAATTTTGTATATGTTAATTTTCGCATTTGCTAATTTTCGCATACGCGACTTTTCGCATATGCGCAAATAAAACGAGAATATTACGAATATGCGAATATTCGCGAATATATGACGAATATTCGTCCATATATTCGCGAATATTCGCGAATTCGAATATGGCCTATGCCGCTCAACACTAGTTGGCAGCAGGTGTTCTTGTGCTGGTTGCAGTGCCTGATCGAGCTACTACTGTAGTTCTGATATAGGTAGGGGGATGTTTCTACCTAGTGTTGCTCCGGCATATTTTGTACCTACTTATGTATGCAAAGATATCTTGGATGGGAGAGATGTCAATCTGGCGTCCTTGCTTATTGCCACCCATGATATGTCAGACACTAGGACCATAGCGTATGGAAAGTTGTCAGTTGTACTCAAAAGTAAGGATGCCAGACTGAATAGAAAGCTATCTCTTTTTGAATTTATAGTAACTTTCAGCATGTTCAAGGGCGTGATCTGTTCAGTCAAGCCACAAAGGAGAGGGGAACAGGACACGTATTTGTTCAATATAGCAAAATTGTGTAATAAATACGGCGCTAAGGCTGTGGCAGCTTTTGAACAACACGGTTATTGTTATGATTAGTCCAAACTGGATACGGAGTTGTTCTGTAGGCACTTTACGGGTCTGAGGGCCTCTTCATGTGCTTTATGCCAGTCAATATCACATGCTACAGCATGGTGTCACCTGGCTCAGGAAGAACCTGCAGCAAGTAAGCCCATGGTATCACAGGTCGGGCATAAAGCACCAGATGTAGTAGATAAACTGGATAGATCTGTAAGGTTTTAGGAAAAAAACATATCTGTAATAATTATAACCTGTCCATGTGTAATTATAATCAATGCAGACTCCTACATGTGTGTTTCAATTGTTACTGGGCTCATCCCCGTTCAGCTTGTTCAATAAAAGGTGGTTCTTCCTATCTAGGTGTAATTCAAATGGATGTATTGCAAAGGTTTCTTGGGGCCCATCCTGATGCGGAATGGGTGCATTGGCTATTGGACGGGTTTAGCTGCGGATTCCATACAGGGTTGGTGGCTTTGCCGCAGACCACGTATGAGAGTAGGAATCTGCTGTCAGCAACCAATGACCCTGTGACTGTGTCAGAATTGTTAAATGTGGAGGTGGAAAGGAGTTACATGATCGGTCCTTTTTCAGTCCCTCCTTTTCAAGCTTGGCGTGTAAGTCCTATTGGTGTTGTCACGGGTAAGTTCAACAACAAGAAGCGGTTGATCTTTGATTTATTGACGCTGCATGTGTCAGTCATACTTAGTATCATTTTTTTATTCTGTCACGTGAATTTGCTATGAAGTACGCTTCTATAGACCAAGCAGTTCAGATAGTGGTAACAATGGGTCCAGGTGCCTGGTTATCTAAGGTGGATATAATGGATACGTTCAAGCTCCTTCCAGTAAAGAAAGATCTATGGCAATGGTATGGAGTGAAATGGCAACAGCTATATGATTTTGCTATAAAACTGATGTTTGGCTCAAAATCTAGTCCCTGGCTGTTCGACCAACTGACTTGTGCCCTGCAGTGGATTTTACAGGAAGTGGTGGGCTGTACCAATGTAACCCACTACCTGAATTATTTTCTTCTGATTGAGCCCCCCCCCCCCCCCCCCCCCTAGCATGACTCTTGGCAGTTGGCTGAATCTCTTATTAAAGTATTCAAGTTGATAGGGGTTCCTGTATCTGCTACGAAGGTGCAGGGTCCAGCCAAGGTCTTAACATTTCTCGGGATAGTTTTAGATGCCCAAAAAATGCAAGCGAGATTACTGGCAGATAAATTAACCCGTATTCGGGATATGGTGGGTAAGTTTTCCAGGTCTCAGGTCAGAAATAAGGCTGAACTCCAGAGTCTTCTGGGCATGCTGGCGTTTTCTATGAGAATAATCGCACAGGGTAGAGCATTCATTTTGAGACTGTTGGAGCTGCTATCATCGGTTTCGCAGCCATATCTGATTCATGATGGCTAGCAAGTAGATGGCCCAGTCAGGTGGATAGCATCCCCAGGTTTGTGGACAGCTCTGCTACTTTCGAAATTGTGCCTATTGTGGCTGCCCCACAAATCTGGAGGACAGTTGACACAATACATTTTTAGCAGAGTTTTCTAATCCCTCTGAAGATCATATACTGTATCTAACTTACTTGTTTTGTGACTTTTTGCCATCATACAAAAAAGTTATCTTATAACATAATTAAGGAATACTTGGCAGGCATACAACATTTCTTGTCGATGAAATTCCCGAGCCGGCCTTCATTATTCTTGGTACATGCTGTTAAGTCGGTGCTGGGTGGTATACGTAGAACCCCGGCTGTTAAGATAGGGGTCAGGTTGCCAGTTTTAGGTGATATTTTTTGGAAATTATCTGACCTACTTGATACAGGACTGTTCGGTTTTGGGCGCAGTTCCTAAATCAAAACAGCTGTATACCTAGCTTTTTACAGTTTTCTGAGGCCTGGTGAAATTACTACCAATTCTGGTACTCATAAATCTGTGCTAAGGCAGCAATGAGCACAAGTTGGTGATAGATATGTTTTGTCCCTTTTGGCTTCTAAGATGTCTACATCAGAAGTATTGATTACATATTTCTCCACTTGTCATAAGTGGTGTTCGGTCAGGGTGTTGGATCATTTTCTGGTGTCCACAGGTTGGGAGGGTCCTAGTTCTCCATTGCTATTAGTAGGTATGGGTCCACTTACCTCTAGTAATTTTACAAGTTCAGTCCGTTCTGTGCTGTCTATGCTAGGTCTAGAGGCATGCAGTTTTTCAGGGCATTCTTTCTGAAACGGGGCCGCATCGGCTGCCTCAAAGCATAAGGTGCCCGCTCATGTCATCAAGAGGTTAGGTAGGTGGAAATCATCTTATGTTCGGTATATTCCAAGTTCAGAGAAAGAAATGTCTGATGTCTTTAAAGTGTTAGTTCTGTAAATCTTAATAAATTGAAATGCTTTACCTATTTTGGTTTGTCTTTTGCCCTCAATACGCGCGGTTATGGCACACCTCAGACCGCTTATAGGTTATAGGTTAGGTAAGTACGTCTTTCTCATGGGAAGCCATGACCACAAATATATTTTTTTCCATCACTATTGTATCTTTTTTAATATATTTTTTAATGGTACCCTACAAATTTTTTTTTTTTAAAAAAGGTATCTCCATCACTTTTTTGGATCGCTCAAGTCCAAAAAAAGAGTAAAAAATGTCTGCAAAAATGCCAAATTTAAAACCCACATGTCATTTTTCTTGGCATTTTTTTTTATCCTATAGATTTCTATGGGAGAAAAACGCCATGCTGCAACTTTGGAAAACCGCCAAGGAGCTAAAAAGAGTGAAAAAACGCAAAAGGGTTAAAAAAAAAAACTGCCAAACTGAAAAACGCAATAGACTTGCATTGAGAGGGTGTGGCCGTGACATCACAAGTGGGCCGTGATGTCACGAGCCTCTGCCTCGCAGCACCAGTCATCCGGCACGGAGCAAAGTTGTCTCCATGCACCGAATGTCTGGGGTGCCACAGCCGAGATTGCGGGGGTCCCCAGCGGCTGGACCCCTGCGATCAAATATCTTATCCCCTATCCTTTGGATAGGGGATAAGATGTCTTGAGGCGGAGTACCCCTTTAAGCCTGTTTATTGTACTCTGTGTTATTCCAATGATTGTCCCCTCTCCCCATACAGTTTCCTGAGGTGTAGTATGTGCACTTTACAATCGCTTTTTTTCTTCTCCTTTTTAGCGCACCTTTTATGTCTGCTATTTATTCAAGAAAAAGTGACAGGCTGAACATTGAAAGACGTAAAGTAATTTAGGGTAAAAAATGATATCACATAATACTTTTTTTTTTTCTCCTCTGCTGGTTTAACTGTGCGAGAACGAGCAGATTTGGTGGTGGCATAAATGACAGTTGGCTAATAGTTTTTCTGGAGAACACTTAAGAATGGAGAGGGGTGATTGGCAGTAATAGAATAGGCATCTACATTTCACATTCTGGGGAGGTTTTACTCGCTTTTAAATGCCTATTGCTTTAGAAATAGCATAAAATGACTATATAATTCAGACACTCTGAAGTACTAATGGATAAAACTCCAAAGTATTAACTGCATTGCAGTAACAGGCTGGTATTACACGTTCATGTGAATTTATAAGGTCGTGGATGCTAACCTCTTGTGGTAGAGGAATGCGTAGAGTAGATGGTTTCTTGGAAGTTGGAGAGCGAAACAGTAAATAACAATTTACAGTACATACGGACTTTTAAAAAAGACAACTTTTATACAGGCATACAGCACTTTGTAAATGAAAATTATAATAGAGGAAAAATGACAATATATTTAAAGTATGCAAAATTGATACTGTTTATGTTCACACAGCATATGTTCATGTAGGTACATACATTTTAGATAGGTTGGTAAAAGGTGAGAATCCCATCACCAGGATGATCAATGACTGGCAGAATTGGTGCAGCGCATCCCCTGTTACTACTCTAGAACAAAGTGAGAGCAAAGTCTATGGGGAAATAATTGGGCTTAAATGAAAAGGTTTTATTTCTGTATACTGCATACCTTAACCCCTTAATGACCAAGGACGTATATTTACCTCCTTGGCCGGCTCCTGCGATATAACGCGGGGTCACGCGGTGACCCCGCGTCATATCGGGTCGGTCCCGTCATGTATCTGAAGCCGGGACCCGGAGCTAATAGTGCGCTAATAGTTGAATGCCGCGTCTAAAATGAAAGTGAAAGCTGCCCGGCTGCTCAGTGGAGCTGATCGAAACCACCGCAGTGAAAATGTGGTGTCCCGATCAGCTGGGACACGAGCAGAGGTCCTCTTACCTGCCTCCGGTGTGTCCCTTCGGTGATTGATTGCTCCAAGCCTGAGATGCAGGCTTGAGCAATCGACCGGAGAAAACATTGATCACTGCAGAGCTACGCCTTTGCAGTGAACAGTGCTGGCAATCAGTGTGTGCAGTGTTATAGGTCCCTATGGGAGCAATAACACTACAAAAAAAAAGTGTAAAAAAAAGTGAATAAATGTGATTTAACCCTTTCCTCAATAAAAGTTCAAATCAACCCCCTTTTCCCATAAAAAAACACCATGTAAATAAAAATAAATATAAACATATGTGGTATCGCCGCGTGCGTAAATGTCCGAACTATAAAAATAGATCATTAATTAAACTGCATGGTCAATGGCGTACGCACAAAAAAAATTCCAAAGTCCAAAATAACGTATTTTTGGTCGCTTTTTATATCATGAAAAAATTTATAAAAAGCGATCAAAAAGTCTGATCAATACAAAAATGGTACCGCTAAAAACATCAGACCACGGTGCAAAAAATTAGCCCTCAGACCACCCCATGCACAGAAAAATAAAAAAGTTATAGGGGTCAGAAGATGACAATTTTAAACTTATAAATTTCCGTGCATGTAGTTATGATTTTTTCCAGAAGTACGACCAAATCAAACCGATATAAGTAGGGTATCATTTTAATCGTATTGACCTACAGAATAAAGATCAGGTGTCAATTTTACTGAAAAATGCACTGGGTAGAAACGAAAGCCCCCAAAAGTTACAAAATAGTGTTTTTTCTTCAATTTCGTCGAACAATGATTTTTTTTTCTGTTTCGATGTAGATTTTTGGGTAAAATGACTGATGTCACTGCAAAGTAGAATTGGTGGAGCAAAAAATAAGCCATCACATGGATTTTTGAAAAATTGAAAGGGTTATGATTTTTAAAAGGTTAGGAGGAAAAAACGAAAATGCAAAAACGGAAAAAACCCCAGTCCTTAAGGGGTTAAAGAGGTTTCCAGGACTTATTGATTGATGGCTTACCAGGGCTGCATTTACCTTGTGCCACCCCTATACAATGAATGGGCCAGGGCTTCTGGCTCTGTTCACTAGTAGTGATGTCGCGAACATAAAATTTTTGGTTCGCAAACCGCGAACTTCCGCAAAAGTTTGCGAACCGGCGAACCGGGCAGACTGCCATTGACTTCAATAGGCAGGTGAATTTTAAAACCCACAGGGACTCTTTCTGGCCACAATAGTGATTTAAAAGTTGTTTCAAGGGGACTAACACCTGGACTGTGGCGTGCCGGAGTGGCAAAACTCCCATGGAAAATTACATAGTTGATGCAGAGTCTGGTTTTAATCCATAAAGGGCATAAATCACCTATTATTCCTAAATGGTTTGGAATAACGTGCTTTAGCCCCCTTTTGGCAGCACATAGAGCCCCCTTTAGGCATCACATACTTAGATTCCCCCTTTAGACATCACGTAGATTCCCCCATATTAGGCAGCACATAGTTAGTGCCTCCCTTTAGGCAGCACATAGAGACCCCTTTAGGCAGCACATAGTTAGATCCCCCATTTAGGCATCACATGGTTAGATCCCCCCTTTAGGCAGCACATAGATTCCCCCATGTTAGACAGCACATAGTTAGAGCCCCCCTTTAGGCAGCACATAGTTAGAGCCCTCCTTTAGGCAGCACATAGTGGGATTTGAACCCAAGGCCCCAGCGCTGCAAGTCAGCAGTGCTAACCTCTGAGCCACCATGCTACCCTTACCATACATCTAATATGCACGGTTGCTAAAATGGACAGAGATGTCAGCAGGGAGTACCAGAAAAATAAGGCATGTACACATGGCTCAAAAATTTGGTATTTTTGCAGCCACAGCTGTAGCAGCGCCCAGAAAAATTGCAGCAGCATAAAAAGTGCATCAGCAGAGGCCAGAAAAATTAGGCATGTACATATGGCTGAAAAATAAGAACAAGTGCATATCCAAGAGTCCTGAAGACTCTATAATGCAGGACGGAGAAACAGACCAAGAAATTCTTTTCTAAATAAAACTTTTCATCAACTAAAGAAACAGAGTTCTTCCCTCTCTGTATTTTATTTTTGAAAATGTAAGTTTAAAAATCACACGCAACAAGCGTTCCTTTGTGTATTGGTTAGTACTCTGGAAAATTTAAGTTAAAATTATCAGAAAGACCAGAAGACTCTATGATGCAGGACGGTGGTGCAGTGTGACTCTCCGCTTTGAGGCAAGTCAACCCCAAGATGGCATGACACTGCCGTATCCGGGATGTGGAATAGCACCTGGGGAGCTGGGGGGGGGGGGTGCCGGTGATGTGGAGCAAGACGCAGCAGTGGAAGAGGACTCGGCCGAGGAGGTTATGGAAGAGGATGGAGTAGGAGGAGTAGAGAAGGTGGCAGCAGACCTGCCTGCAAGTCGTGGCGGTGTCACCAACTCCTCTGCAGAGCCACGCATTCCATGCTTGGCAGCCGTCACCAGGTTTACTCAATGCGCAGTGTAGGTGATATACCTGCCCTGACCATGCTTTGCAGACCAGGTATCAGTGGTCAGAGGGACCCTTGCCGCTACACTGTGTGACAGACATGCCATAATTTCCTTTTGCACAATGGAGTTAAGGTTGGGGATTGCCTTTTGTGCAAAACAATTTCATCCCGGTACCTTCCACTGCGGTGTATCAATGGCTACAAAATTTTTTAAAGGCCTCAGACTCCATCAGTTTGTATGGTAAAAGCTGGCGGGCTAGCAGTTCCGACAAGCCAGCTGTCAGACGCCGGGCTGGGGGGTGACTTTGAAACATTGTCTTCTTGCACTCAAACATCTCCTTGACAGACACCTGACTGTGGGCAGATGAGCAGGAACTGCTCAAGGCGAGAGACGGAGAGGCGGATGGTTGAGAGGGGGCAAGGAGGGCAGCAGTGGTTGACCTGGCTGAAGATGCTGGACCAGGAGGAGAATGGCGGCTTTGACTTTGTATGCTGCTTGTACTGACATGTTGATCTCATAGGCGTTTGTGATGTGACAACATGTGCCTTCGCAAAGCAGTTGTGCCTAGGTGGGTGTTGGACTTCCCACGACTCAGTTTCTTCTGGCACAGGTTGCAAATGGCCTCGCTGTTGTCAGAGGCAGACACATAAAAAAAATGCCACACTGCTGAGCTCTGCGATGACGGCATTCTGGTGGTTGCAACAGCATGCGTTGATTGGCATCCCATCTGGCTGTCCCCGGGTGCCGATGCATGCTGTCTGACTGTGCCACTAGCTTCTTGCGACGACCTCCCCCTGCTTTCAACTCGTCTCCTCCTCCTCTCTGTCTCCCCATCTGAACTTTCCTCCTCTTCTTCTCTTCTAGCGGGCACCCACGTGGCATCCACGGACACATCGTCATCATCAACACCTTCACCGCTATCTGACACCTCAAGAAAGGAAGCAGCAGTGGGTACAACATCATCATCACACCGTACGTCCATGTGTGTAATGCTGACTGACTGAGACATATCCCTGTTAACTACATCCTCTGGCAATAATGGTTGTGCATCACTCATGTCTTCAAATTGATGTGTAAATAACTCCACTGACGGATCAAGTAAAGCTGCTGTGGTGCTAGTGTTGGTGGTGGCGGCAGGCGGGCAATTGGTAGCATGAGAGGTGCCCGAAGCTAAGCTAGAGAAGAAGAAGGACGGTGCGTCAAGGTTCCAAGCGGAAGCTGTAGTAGATTGGGTGTCTTGTGATAGCCAGTCAACTAAGTCCTCAGAACTTTGGGGGTTCAGTGTACTTGGCCTCTGAACACTGGCCATTCTAGGGCCAAAGGGAATCCCAGCACCATGACGGCCCCTGCGGGGTGGCCTTTCTCTGCCTGTCATTTTTTTTTGGTTAAATTTGCACAACTGTCACACCTAATGTGATTTGCACTAGGCTGACACAATTTTCCCTGCAGGCAAAAAAAAATGTCATCTGTGACGTGAACTGACAGTGACGACTGATTTTATTTAACAGCCCAAAAAGTTTTATTTTATTTTATTTGCACAACTGTCACACCTAATGTGATTTGCACTAGGGTGACACAATTTGCCCTGCAGGCAAAAAAAACTGGCAACTGTGACGTGAACTGACAGTGACGACTGATTTTATTTAACAGCCAAAAAAGGTATTTTTATTTTTATTTGCCCAACTGTCATACCTAATGTAATTTGCACTAGGGTGACACACTTTGCCCTGCAGGCAAAAAAAACTGGCAACTGTTACGTGAACTGACAGTGACAACTGATTTTATTTAACAGCCAAAAAAGGTATTTTTTTTTTAATTTGCACAACTGTCACGCCAAATGTGATTTGCACTAGTGTGACAATGAGCAAAAAAACTTGCAAGCAGAGTTCCCCTTTTAAGCAGTGGTCCCCAACCAGGGTGCCTCCAGCTGTTGCAAAACACACGGACTGATATATTTCAGCCCTTTTAATACTGTAGTAGTTAGTTGCTTTAAAGAAAAAAAGCTTTCCAGCGGAGTTCCCCTTTTATGCAGTGGTCCCCAACCAGGGTGCCTCCAGCTGTTGCAAGACACACGGACTGATATCTTTCAGCCCGTTGAATACTGTAGTAGTTAGTTGCATGAAGGAACTTAAGTTTGATTCTGGAGTACCCCTTTTAACCAGCGGTTCCCTCCCAACCAAGGTGCCTCCAGCTGTTGCAAGACACACGGACTGATATATTCCATCCCTTTGAATACTGTAGTAGTTAGTTGCATGAAGGAACTTAAGTTTGATTCTGGAGTACCCCTTTTAACCAGCGGTTCCCTCCCAACCAGGGTGCCTCCAGCTGTTGCAAGACACACGGACTGATATCTTTCAGCCCTAAAAAGGGCTTTTTTGGGGTGCTGTCCTTAAAGCAGATGTTACACTAGTGCTTTATAAGTAAACTGGACCCTGAATACACCACCTAGCAGCAACCTAGCTATTGCTTTCCCTATACAGCAGGAGCAGCTTCGCTGACCCTCCACTTCCTAAGCCTGCAGCATGCTGAATGAGGGTATAATTGTGTCCGTGCAAGAGGTAGGAGGGTCTGGAAGGGAGGGACTGCTGCTGATTGGCTGTAATGTGTCTGCTGACTCTGACTCACAGGGTCAAAGTTTACTGCAATGTTAAAGTATAGGGGGCGGATCGAACTTCACATATGTTTGCCCGGTGATGTGATCGTGAATATGCTAAATTCACCGGGAACTGTTCGCTGGCGAACAATTCGCGACATCTCTATTCACTAGTATAGTGAGTATAGTGTAGTACACAGCATCTACCAGATCATTGGCAGGAAGGTGCCAAGTGTCAGCACCCTGCCAATCAGTGATTAATGACCTAACCTGTAACTAGGCTATCAATTAATAAGACCTGGAAAAACCTTTCAACTTTGGATGAAGTTTATACAGGACCAAGAAATTGGAAGGACTCCTTGCTTAGACTAGAATTGCAGTTTTAGCAAAAAAGGAGGAATTCCTCCAATGTTGGACTAGGGTAAGGGGGCCCTGCCAATAGGATTAACTTTTGGAGCCCACCCCACAGTCATAGTTCATGAAAATATTACTAGATCCAATTTAGGTTTCATGCAAATAAATGCATAATCTTACCGTAATTGGCACAGTGGCAAGTACCATGCGATCACCATAATTTAATAGTAAGCCATGGGGCACTTACATCTTAGGCCCTTGTGGTACTGGTATGTCACGGTATGGTAAGGGGATAATTCTAGAGATAAACACATTTTTGAAAAATTAGATTTAGCTGATTCGCAGACTTTTCAGAAATAAATTTGGTTTGGTCTGAATTTATTTGCGGTGAATTGCTATTAAAAAAAAATTATTTCTGGGCTACAGAGAGCCTCAATAGGGGTTTAGAATACTTTGATTTGTCATAACACTTATAGGGAGTGTGCTGTATTAGTGAAATAATACTGTTATTCAGTATGACATGCAGATTACAGGCGTTGATATTAGAATCACTTTTGCAGAGCGGGACAATGACAGAAACTGGAGGTGTCATCAGTATGAGGAGACCATATAGTGGCTGATTGACACAGCGTGGAGATGGCGGCAGTATGAGGAGAAAATATGGTGGCAGAATGACACAGCCTGGAGGTGTCAGCAGCATGAGGAGACCATATAGTGGCTGAATGACAGAGCCTGAAGGTGGCGGAAGCATGAGGAGACCATAAAAGATTAACAATATTTTTTTAACATTTAAATTGAAAATTTCAAATAGATTAACCTAAAAAGTTTTATTTAATGTGCCAGCAGCATTAGGGGACCACATGGCGGCACAGTGACAGCCTGGAGGTGGCAGCAGCATGAGGAGGGAGGAGACTATATAGTCTGGTAGAACTACATAGCCTGGAGTTGGTGGCAGCAAGAGGAGACCATATAGTTGCTGAATGACACAGCTTGGAGTTGGTGGCAGCAAGAGGAGACCATAGAGTGTCTGAATGACACAGCGTGGAGGTGGGGGCAGCATGAGGAGACCATATAGTGGCTGAATGACACAGCCTGGAGCTGACATCAGCATGAGAAGAACATATGGTTGCAGAATCAGACAGCCTGGAGCTGGCATCTGCATGAGGAAACCATAGAGTGCCTGAATGATGCTGTGGAGGTGGCGGCAGCATGAGGAGACCATATAGTGCCTGATTGACACAGCCTGGAGGTGACAACAGACTGACGAGAAGATATGGCCTCACAATTGAAAAAATTTAAGATATTTTTTTAACTTTTAAATTGAAAATTTCAAATAGATTAACCTTAAAAGTTTTATTTAATGTGCCAGCAGCATGAGGAGACCACATGGCAGCACAGTGACACAGCCTGGAGGGGGCAGCAGCATGAGGAGACCATAATCTGGCAGAACAACACAGCTTGGAGTTGGCAGCAGCAAGGAGACCTTATAGTGGCTGAATGACGCAGCCTGGAGTTGGCGGCAGCAAGAGGATACCGTATAGTGACTGAATGACACAGCGTGGAGGGGCAGCATGAGGTGATCATATAGTGGCTGAATGACACATCCTGGAGGTGGCAGAAACATGTGGAGACCATATGGTGACTGAATGACACAGTCTGGAGGTGGGGGCAGCATGAGGAGACCATATAGTGGCTGAATGACACAGCCTGGAGCTGGCATCAGCATGAGGCGAACATATGGTGGCAGAATGAGACAGTCTGAAGCTGACATCAGCATGAGGAGAACATAGGGTGGCAGAATGAGACAGCTTGGAGCTGGTATCAGCATGAGAAGAACATATGGTGGCAGAATGAGACAGGCTGGAGCTGGCATCAGTATGAGGAGAACCTATGGTGGCAGAATGAGACAGCCTGGAGGTGGCATTAGCAGCATCAGGAATCCAAAAAGGGACCCGGTGACAAAGTGGGTGGTGGGTGGCAATACCAGTTACCGATGACGAAGGTGGGTGAAAGAAGGAGAACTTGGCATCAGATGTGTGGCATCAGGTCGGTGGCTGGATCAGAATAGTAGCTGAGGCAGGTAGACAGAAGTAAACGTTCTCTTTTGTAAAAGTGTTAGTGTGCACAAGTATTGAGGATATGTATTACGTAAAATATAACTTTTAATAATATTCTTAGAATAAAATATATGCACCTATTTTTTTTTTACTTAACAAAAGGAAAGGTGTGCAAAAAACACCATGTGCCACCTACATCACCAAGTATTGATTTGATGCAAAGACCTCTAAAAGGTGGAAGGAAACAATGTATGGTCCATTGTAACCGTGGGGGTAAAAAATTCCCCTGTAAGGCCCTACTCTTGCACTCTTAATTCCCTTCCTGGCAAGTGTTACTCACCCTAAAAAGGGCTGCCCCACACAGCAACCTCTACCTGTTTCCATCTACAAACACTGCCATTTCCCAGGGTTTTTAGTTTTTAGTTTTAGGACGAGTAACACTTGCCTCCAAAAGGTGGAAGGGAACAACGTAT
Organism: Hyla sarda; assembly: GCF_029499605.1. Lineage (NCBI taxonomy): Eukaryota > Metazoa > Chordata > Amphibia > Anura > Hylidae > Hyla > Hyla sarda. The sequence goes on from NC_079192.1 coordinate 74,106,782, forward strand.
TATACATTGTAGCAGGTGGGGGTAAAAACTTTCCATGTAAGGCCCTACTCTGGCCCTATTAAAGGGGTTCTCCCTTGTTTATACTGTTTTTTGTTATTATGTTTGTGTGTTATGTGTGTATAAGTATGTGTTTTTTTATGTGTGTTGTGATTATGTATATATGTATTTTCTTACCTTTTGTGAAGATCCAGAAGCTGGCCCCTTTTTCTTCCAGCCGCTTGCTGTGTACCTCGGCCTCCGCCATGTTGTGTTCGGTAAGTGGGATGTTGGGGGTGTGTTCTTGCTTCTGTCCTTCCTATCTTCTGACGTCCAAGGCAAATATTTTCTTCCTGTTTCTTCCGTGGCTCAGTGATGAATCTGCGGCCTCTTCCGGCGCATGCGCAGGTATTTTTTTTTTTTACCAATAAAGTTTTCTTTGTCTAATTGACAAACTGTCTGCGCATGCACAAGTACGCAAGTGCTAGGCTAACAGCGTAGCGTACGTTGGGTCTACGCTAATAGTGTAGCTTCGCGCAAGCGCAGAGAGTTTGTCAATTAGACAAAAAAAACTGTATTGGTAGAAAAAAAAAACTACCTGCGCATGCGCCGGAAGAGGCCGCAGATTCGTCGCTGAGCCACGGGAGAAACAGGAAGAAAAGATTTGCCTCGGACGTCAGAAGATAGGAAGGACAGAAGCAAGAACACACCCCCCGACATCCTACTTACCGAACACAACATGGCAGAGGCCGAGGTACACAGCAAGCCGCTGGAAGAAAAAGGGGCCAGCTTCCGGATCTTCATAAAAGGTAAGAAAATACATATATACATAATCACAACACACATAAAAAAACACATACTTATACACACATAACACACAAACATAATAACAAAAAACAGTATAAACAAGGGAGAACCCCTTTAATTCCCTTCTTGACAAGTGTTACACGCCCTAAAAAGAGTGGCCCTTTTTAGGGTGAGTAACACTTGCCAAGAAGGGAATTAAGAATGCGAGAGTAGGGTCTTACAGAGGAAGTTTCTACCCCCCCCCCCCCACCGGTTGCAATAAACACTATGTTGTTCCCTTCCACCTTTTAGAGGTCTTTGCATCACATCAATACTTGGTGGTGTAGATGGTACATGGTGTTTTTTGCACACCTTTCTTTTTCTTAGATCTAAAAAAAAATGGGGTCCATATATTTTATCCTGACAAAAGTTAAGTTTTAGCTAATACATATCCTTAATAATTACTTGTGGTCTGATGTGGAGGAATTTCTTTAACTGGGGAGCAGCACCTTAAATATGTTTTGCACAATCCATATTTGTGAAGTGTTGGTGTGGCACCATGGTCAATCTACTCTGATGTATCAGGCATTGGTGGATGGAAATCCTGGCTGATCCATGTCTGATTCATCTTCACAAAGGTCAGTCTCTCCATATTTTTCATCGACAGAGAAGTTCTCCTTGGGGTTACTATGGCCCCCACTGCTCTAAACACCCTCTCTAATAGCACACTACTGGCCCTGCAGGACAGCTTTGTGATAGCCTTAGGGAGTAGGGTATGGAATGTCCACAACCGGAGAGTTTTCTGAAACAGTTGTAACTTTTACTGAAGATTTTATGCAAGCTTCATAACCGGAACAGTTGCTACACATGCAAGCTTTCTTTGGAGATTGACAAAAGTTGGGACTTTAACAGTTTAGAGTCTTTAGGTTAATATGCGCTGTTCCACTGGATTTAGGGGATTAGTTGCAGTCCAGTAGTCATGCTAGCTTTAGCGGGGGTAGTTTAGAACTCACGGTTTTAGTTCAGCTGAGGCTGGTAGGTTTTCAGGCCTAGCGTGCCTTTGAAAGTTGTGTAGATCCATCCTGCTAGTCCGGCATCCACGAGAGCAGCAACCCAAGAGAGAGATAATTGGATACAGCTCCCTTATATGGGCAGGGGCTGGACTAATGCTAATTGGTCCATACTTGTGTCAATCACCATTACAAAGGATTGTGGGTAACACTTGACCCAAGGACCTCCAAAGGTCCTCCAACATACCATAGAGGATATAAACATGGTCACATGACCTAAGGTCCTGCGACGCTAAACAAGGTAAGTGCTATACATTATATTAAATACACATTATTAACAAATATGTACATGTGTTAACAGTATAGAATTAGAGTAGAGAAGAGGCGACTAGGGGCTGTCCCACCTGGGGGACCCTACCTGAGCGTAGTTACTCTGACTTTGGCGTTCTTTACACTAGGTACGGTATGCAATACGGTACTGGGACACCACATCCTAAGTGCACACGCGGTGTCCCGATACCGTACCCTATCCGGTACCTTTGTATATAAGTCCCCATAGCCAGAGTCCCTGGGACGTCGGGGTTCTTCTTAACTAGCCTGCCCCTAGTCACCTCTCATTTAGGTATTTATTATCTAATAATTCTTCAGGATTTGTATATATATAGGATTGTACAAGTGTATATAAACGGTTCATTACCTATGCATAGCGGAACACCTCACATTTTAAGTTCCACTGAGGCCGGTAGCTTTTCAGGCCTAGCGTGTCTTTGCAAGTTCAGCTAGTCTGGCATCCACGAGAGCAGCAACCCAAGAGAGCGATAATTGGCTACAGCTCCCTTATATGGGCAGGGGCTGGACTAGTGCTAATTGGTCCATACTTGTGTCAATCACCATTACAAAGGATTGGGAGTAACACGTGACCCAAGGACCTCCAAAGGTCCTCCAACATACCATAGAGGATATTAACATGGTCACATGGCCAAAGGTCTTGCGACGCTAACCAAGGTAAGTACTATACATTATATTAAATATACATTATTACGAAATATATACATGTATTAACAGTATAGAATTAGAGTTGAGATGAGGCGACTAGGGGCTGTCCCACCTGGGGGACCCTACATGAGCGTAGTTACTCTGACTTTGGGGACCTCTACACTAGGTACAGTATGCAATACGGTACCAGGACACCACAGCTTTTCCAAGGCAAACTCTGCTATTTGCAGCCACAAATCAAGTTTGGCTGCCCAGAAGTCCAGCGGATCTTCAAAGTGTGTTGGCATGGTCATGTCAAGGTATGCCACCACCTGCTGATTCAGGTCCTGCTCCAGGTCTACCTGCTGCTGATGAGTTGCTTCTCTACAGGGGTGAAGAAAGCTACTCATCAGCGACTGTAGACTCAGGCTGCTGCTGATGGAGCTGGAGCTGCTGATGGAGCTATTCCTGCCACCCATCCTCTCCACAGCAGCCATGGCAGTGGAATGTGGGTGCAGAGGGCCTCCCGAGTCAGACCTGCGAGAGGATGGAGGATGGCGCAAATAGACATCGGTCAACTGACTACGTAGGATGTCTCTGTAGTAGGTCAGTTTGTCCTCCCTCTCATTGGGTGTAAAAAAGGCCCCAATTTTGTGCCATTTGCGAGGGTCCAACAAGGTGGAGAGCCAGAAGTCATCCCGCTGCCGAATGGTGACAATTCGGCGGTCACTACGCAAGCAAGTGAGCATGCATCGTGCCATTTGTACAAGTGACGGAGGGACTCCTTGCCTCCATCTCCACTGCATACTGCCACGGTGTGTCTGGGTCCTCTGTCTCGCCTTCCTCATAACCCTCTATCTCCTCTAGCTCCTCCTCTCCTGTCAGATGACTATAAAGACCACCTATTTTGCGAAACCTTAACTGTGCTCCACTGTTTTCTCCCTCTTCCTCTTCCAGTTCAGCCCCCACAGGGCTCATGTGGCTGTGAGATGTAGGCATCACGTCTCCAGTGCCCTGACCAGCCATAGTTTCCAACAAGTGTTGTAAGAAATGAAGCAGTGGAATGACGTCGTTCATCCTGTATTCCTTGCGTCTGACTAATAATGTGGCTTCCTCAAAGGGCCTGAGCAAACGGCAGGTGTCACATATGAGCTGCCACTGGTTGACATTGAAGTTACATCATCAAGAAATTAGGGATGGCCTTTCTCTGCTCATATTGTCGGTCCAACATATGGAGGATGGAATTCCAACATGTGAAAACGTTGCAAATCAGACTCTATTGGGGATTACCGTTCTGATGTTGCAACACAAGAAGGGTGGGCTTTGCGATGAACGAGTGGCTGAAGTGCATGCAAAATTTCCTTCCCATTGTTAGGATGTCTTGCAGATGAGGTGAACACTTCAGGGACTGCTTGACAACCAGATTGAAAATGCGTGCCATGCAGGGTGCATGGCTCAGGCTTCCTTGTTGCTGCACAGACAAGATGTTTTTCCCATTGTAAGTCACCATGGTTCCCATTTCCAGTTTTCGTGGACTAAGCCATTATTCGATTTCTGGATGAATGACTTTTAGCAGTTTTTCACCTTTGTGACTCCGTTCACCAAGGCAAACCATATGAAGCACAGCGTGACATCGCCGTGCCCTGCACACATGGTATGCTGGAGGGGCACTGAGACTTATCCATGCAGTGGAGGCTGAGGACACGGTGGAGGATGAGGAGACGAGTCGCACACTGTCACAGGACCAATGGCTTGAGAGCATTGAGGCGGAAGCAGGGTTACCTGTCCAAGTTGCTGTTGTGGCTGTACAGGAACCACATTTACCCAATGTGCCGTAAAGGTCCCTAATCGTTACAGCTCCAGACGATGGCGCTACCGTGCACTTTGGTGCACATCGACAGGCTCAAGGACTGGCCCACCTTCTCGTGTACAAACTTATGTAGGGCTGGTACTGCCATCTTCGCAAAGAAATGACGGCTTGGGACTCTGCACCTTGGCTCGGGACAAGCCATCAGTTCTTTGAAAGGTGCAGAGTCCACCACTTGAAAAGGGAGGAACTGCTGCACCAGCACATCAATCTTCTGCGCCGTTGGATGAGTAGGCGCATACTGTTGTCTCTTGGACATGGCTTCGCCGATGGATTGCTGGCAGAATGACTGACTAAAAGTAGCAGGAGCATCTGGAGCGACAGTAGGAGGGTATGACACACAGCTCCTTTTGGCTGAGGTGGTGGAGCCTTGGCTGGCTGAAAGATAGAGCAGCGTGCCACTGGATGATGCATCAGGCTGGACCACTACATCAGAGCCACGGTTCTCCCAGGTAGCTTTACGGTGGCGCAGCATATGTTGACGCAGGGCTGAGGTGCCAACATTGTGACCCTGGCCACGCTTCACCTTCTGCCGACACATCTTGCATGTGGCTATGTTATTCTTGGACAGGAGCACATTCAGCTTCTGTGTTGTTGGATCAGTTGGCGCATACTGTTGTCTCTTGGACATGGCTTTGCCGAGGGATTGCTGGCATAATGACTGACTCGAAGTAGGAGGAGCAGGAGCATCTGGAGCGACAGAATATGGGTATGACACACAACTCCCTTCGGTTGAGGTGGTGGAACCTTGGCTGGCTGAAACAGGGAGCAGGGATTCCACTGGGTGATGCAGCAGGATGAACCACCGCATCGGAGCCACTGTTCTCCCAGGCCGCTTTATGGTGACACTGCATATGTTGACGCAGGGCTGTGGTGCCAACATTGGGACCCTGGCCACGCTTCACCTTCAGCCGACACATCTTGAATGTGGCCAGTTTAACAACCTTCCAGATGCTTGATGAAAAACTGCCACACCACCCATTAGCTCATTTTCCCCCAACAGTCCGCACCGATTGACTGCTACTGCTGTTGACTCCAGGAACCCCTGTTCCACTATCTACTGGAAAGGTAGGCTGCCGCAAAGCAGGTAGTCTACCCTGGGCACATTTGGCTCCAGACTTTCCACTTCTTCCACCATGCTGACTGCCAACCATGCTACCACCTTGCTGGCTCAGCTGCTGCCTCACGGGCAACCTGCAACCCTCTTTTGCTGCTGATGATGAAGCCCCTTCTGCACCCAGCTCCCAAGTGCCATCAGCTTCATCATTATTGAGTTGTGTCTGCACATCACTGATGTTCTCCTCAGGTTCCTCAACAGTGTCTGCTTCAGGAGCCTGAACGCTGGCAACACGACCTCCCACGCCACTCTCCTCATCACTACTTGCCCGCCTAGGGGAGGAAGCGGCGGATGTCTCCTCCACTTGTTTGCTGGACAGTAGCTGCTGACTGTCCTCTTGTAGATCGTCCTCACTAAATAGTGGAGCTGAACCCACAGCATACGATAATTCTGTGGGGGAGGGAACAGCATAGGACAGAGGCAATGGGAGGACAGGGACTGCTCCCAGGCCATGAGAACTGAGAGTTGTGTCTGAGGAACCCACCGACTGTTGACTGGGGGTGTCGGATGTCACTTGTGATGAAGTGAATGACCGAGTTAACCAATCGATAATGGCAGATGGGATGCTGGTCGAGACACGACCGCTAGATGATACAGAGAGCTCAGTCCTCTTGCTGCAACTCCTGCTTCCACTCGCCCCTTAGTCTGCTGCGACCTCTGCCTGATGAATTTTGGCCTCTGCCACTCCTCTGTGCACGTCATGGCACTTCTCTGCCTGACATACTTATACATCAGCTGAGTTACACTTACACTTATGAGAGGAGGACAGTACGCTCCACTACCCTCAAAACTGTATTAGACTACAGAAACAAGTGTGTAGCTTTGGCTGGGCTTTCACAATAACTAGGTGTACGTAGGTGTACGTACAGTTTAAACTTATGAGAGGAGGACTATGCGCTCCACTTCAAACTGTATAAGGCTACAGAAACAAGTGGGTAGCTTTGGCTGGCTTTTCACAGTAACTAGGCCAAAATTAGTTTTTCAGGAAAAAAATGTACACCAAGTAGGTGTACCTAAAGTTTACGCTTAAGAGAGCTGGAGAATATTCTCTGCTTAAAACTGTATAAGGCTACAGAAACAAGGGTGTAGCTTTGGCTGGCCTTTCATAGTAACTTGGCCCAAATTAGTTTTTCAGGGAAAAAAAAAACTACACCACGTAGGAGCATTTATGTCACGATGCCGGCTGGCAGGAGGTGGATCCTCTGTGCCAGAGAGGGATTGCGTGGACCGTGCTAGTGGACCGGTTCTAAGCCACTACTGGTTTTCACCAGAGCCCGCCGCAAAGCGGGATGGTCTTGCTGCGGCGGTAGTGACCAGGTCGTATCCACTAGCAACGGCTCACCTCTCTGGCTGCTGAAGATAGGCGCGGTACAAGGGAGTAGGCAGAAGCAAAGTCGGACGTAGCAGAAGGTCGGGGGCAGGCGGCAAGGTTCGTAGTCAGGGGAGATAGCAGAAGTTCTGGTACACAGGCTTTAAACACACAAAACGCTTTCACTAGGCACAAGGGCAACAAGATCCGGCAAGGAAGTGCATGGGAGGAGGTTAGATATAGTCAGGGACCAGGTGGAAGCCAATTAAGCTAATTGGGCCAGGCACCAATCATTGGTGCACTGGCCCTTTAAGTCTCAGGGAGCTGGCGCGCGCGCGCCCTAGAGAGCGGAGCCGCGCGCGCCAGCACATGACAGCAGGGGACGGGAACGGGTAAGTGACCTGGGATGCGATTCGCGAGCGGGCGCGTCCCGCTGTGCAAATCGCATCCCCAACGGCCATGACAGAGCAGCGCTCCCGGTCAGCGGGACTGACCGGGGAGCTGCAGGGAGAAAGACGCCGTGAGCGCTCCGGGGAGGAGCGGGGGCCCGGAGCGCTAGGCGTAACAATTTACAGTTTAAACTTATGAGAGGAGGACTATGCACTCCACTAAAAACTGTGCAAGGCTACAGAAACAAGTTGGTAGCTTTGGCTGGCCTTTCACAGTAACTAGGCCCAAATTAGTTTTTCAGGAAGAAAAAAAAATTTACACCACGTAGGTGTACGTACAGTTTACAACTATGAGAGCTGAACAATACGCTCAGCTTAAAACTGTATAAGGCTACAGAAACAATGGTGCAGCTTTGGCTGGCCTTTTACAGTAACTAGGCCAAAATTTGTTTTTCAGGGGAAAAAAACATACACCACATAGGTGTACCTACAGTTTACACTTGTGAGAGCTGGACAATACGCTCAGCATAAAACTGTATAAGATTAAAGAAACAAGGGTGTAGCTTTGGCAGGCCTTTAATAGTAACTTGGCCCAAATTAGTGTTTCAGGAAAAAAAAAAACTACGTCACGTAGGTGTACGTACAGTTTAAATTTATGAGAGGAGGACTAATCTGTGAAATCCCCATAACTAGATGGCATCCATGTTGGAAAATGCATTCTTGTGTACATTTTGCGTGATGTATACAATCCTTGAGGGTGCAGATTGTGGTGAAAGATGCAAGTTGTTCTTTTGGAAGCCCATATCCTGGATCTAGAGGAGCAACTAGCAACACTGAGATGCATTGACAACTTGGAGAGGTGTCTCCTGCTCACTGAGCAAGTACTCTCTGGGGTAGAGGTGGGGAGGATGGTGGGACGGAGGCGCAGGATAGTCAGGCAGCTAGCTGGGTTACAGTTAGAAAACAGGGTAGAGGGAAAAGTGTCAGGGAGGCTAGTCCGGAACTGGCACTCCCCAACAAGTTTGCCAGATTGGCATATGAGGGGGATGCCATTTCAGAGCTAGCAGTACTGCAGCAAGATGCTGCCTCTGACTGCCAGGGGGGTGTCTGTTCCAGTAAGGAGGGAAAGAGGAGTGCAGGGCAGGCCAGACAGGTACTCGTAGTGGCGGCTCTATTATTAGGGGGACAGACTACCAGTACCTGTCTGGCCTGCCCTGCACTCCTCCTTCCTCCTTACTGGAGCAGACACCTTGGCGGACAAAGGCAGTATCTTCTGTCACAAAGACCGTTATCACCAAACGGTGTGTTGTCTACCTGGCACTTGAGTTCGGCACATCGCAGATCGGGTTGACAGGTTTCTGGGTGTGGCTGGAGAAGACCCCGCGGTCATGGTACATATCGGCACCAATGACAAAGTAAGAGGTAGGTGGAGTGTCCTTAAAAATAATTTCATGGAACCGCAAGCTTAAGGCATGGACCTCCAAGGTAATATTTTCTGAAATATTACCTAAACCACGAGCCACACCAGAGAGGCAGCGAGAGATTAGGGAGGTAAACAAGTGGCTCAGAAGCTGGTGTAGGAAGAAGGGGTTTGGGTTCATGAAGAACTGGGCCAACTTCTTTGTCTGTTACCGGCTCTACCGTAGGGACAGGCTGCACCTCAATGGGGAGGGTGCAGCTGTGCTTGGGGAGAAGATGGCTAGAAGGGTGGAGTGTTTAAACTAGGGACCGGGGGGGGTGGGGAGGGGACCTCCAACGTAGAGGGGGAAAATAGTGTAGATAGAGAGGGGGGACTTATTAATATACCTGGGGGTGGAGCGGAGGGAGGGGTTAGACTAGTTAATAGGGATAGGCTTCATAGAAAAAAAAACATACACTATTGAATTGCATGTTGACTAATGCCAGAAGTCTGACCAATAAAACTGACGAACTGGAGTTGATAATGTCTGAGGAGAATTATGACAAAGTGGGTATAACAGAGACTTGGTTGGACAATAACTGTGACTGGGCGGTCAACATACAGGGTTGTAGTCTATTCATGAAGGATTAGACAAAACAGAAAGGGGGAGGGGTTTGTCTTTATGAAAGTCCAGTCTGAAGGCCACACTGCAGGAGCATATATGGGAGGGAAATGATAATGTGGAGTCATTATAGGTAGAAATATTTGGAGATAAGAATAAAAAAATTATGATAGGGATTTAGTATAAGCCACCAAACCTAATAAAAGATGCAGAAGATCAATTACTGAGGCAAATAAACAAGGCAGCAAATCAGAATGAGGTGATAATAATGGGGGACTTTAACTATCCTGATATAAATTGGGAAACTGAGTCTTGTGAATCTCATAAAGGAAACAGGTTTCTGACTATAGCTAAAGACAATTATCTGTCCCAAATGGTGCAGGGCCAGTGGCGTAGCTATAGATGTCACAAGGGTCGCAATTGCGACCGGGCCCCACATCTGCCACTATTTTATGTGGTGCAGCACGTTAGGCACTCGGGTGCTGCCCGAGAGCCCGGGCCTGAGGAAGGGGAGTATGTCGCTGCTAGCACATCTCCTATGCCGGGTGCGGGCCCTTTAAAAATTACTGTAGGGCCGGAGAGGCCGGGGGCTGCTGGGACAACACGCGCGCACGTCTTCTCCAAGGCCCTGACGTCTCCCAGGCTTCCGACCCTGCTATTACATTTCTGAAACTGACTGGAGCCTCCTCACTATTTATCAGCACCGCGGAGGGAGAGAACTGGCTGCGGAGTGAAGAGAGAGAGGACGGGGGAAGGAGGAGGTGACCTGTGGAGATGTGTAAGGGAAGGGTGGAGGGCTGCAGAGATCTGTGTGAGGAGACCGAGGAGGGGGGTGGAAAAGGAGATGTGTGTGAGGAGATAGGGGATGGGGTGGAGTGGGATGAGGGAAAGCATGGCTTGGAACATTCCTGGACAGTCCATTAATATTGAGGATTCTTAACATTATCCACTAAAGTGAAATTTTACATACAAATATATTGTACAGGACATTGTTGCTGCAAACCAGAGGACAGTGTAAGCTGAGAAACTAGATGGGGAAAAGCACCTGAGGTTTAGCTGGGACCAGTGGATCCACATCCCTGTAGCTCAGTGGTCTTTAACCTGCAGACCTCCAGATGTTGCAAAACTACTGTCCGGCATGCTGGGAGTTGTAGTTTTGCAACATCTGGAGGTCTGCATTTTGGAGATTACTGCTGTAGCTCATGGTTCTGTATAAGTACAAGGTTCTGCATAAGGACTTTGCAGAACAATCTTATGTTCTCATGGGCCAGCACAGAGAAACATCATTTAATACGTGGAGGCACAGTCTCTTATTAATCTCTCTCTGAGGCCGAGCAGGAAGCCGACTTGGGCCCTTACCTCATCTATGCTGCGCTCCTGTGTTTTCCTAACAGGGTGCCTACAGCTGTTTCACAACTACAACTCTCAGCATGCCCTGACAGCTATTGGCTGTGAGGGCATGCTGGGAGTTGTAGTTGTGAAACTAGAGGCAGAATCTTAGGAAGACACGTAGGGCAGGTATATGAAGTTTAACATATAATTTGGCCACAGAATCATCTGAACAACCCCCCCCCCCCCCTCCTTGATAAATCCTGTTTGGTAGATTTTATTCATTTTCCCCAAGTAAAATTAGACCTCAGATTAGACTTACCCGGACAGGACATGTACAGTCCTGGAGCATCAGCGCGGCAATAAATAAACAGTTCATATGTAGTACCCAATAGGGCAATCACTCACAGATCCATGGATATTCCATTTCTGTTTCTTTTATTTCTTTAAAACCTAGTATAACAAACTTTCTTAAATAGTAGATACAGACACGACATGCTGCAGTCTTTCCCTCTGACTCTCCCAGCCATGGACGTAACGGCGTTTGGGCGGCATTTTGGGAGTGGAACCCCCTAGTTATGCATGACTAAGGGGGTCCACCCCCCGAAACGCAGTTACTTCCATGGCTGGGAGAGTCAGAGGCAAAGACTGCAGCATGCCGTGTCTGTATCTACTATTTAAGAAAGTTTGTTATACTAGGTTTTAAAGAAATACAAAACAGGAATGGAATATCCATGGTGATTGCCCTATTGGGTACTACATATGAAATGTTTATTTTTGTGCTACTTCCCCCCATATTTACATTTTGAACATTGATGCCTTTGAATAGTTAAGGAAAGCTCCAAAAACGGATTGAAAGTCTATGCTACAAGTTGCAGGTTGTGCTGATTGTTGTCATATGCACTTCTATTCAGATGGTGCAGTATGTGGCAGTATTATATTCAGGAATATAGTATGTGGCAGTATTATATTCAAGGGTACAGTGTGTGGCAGTATTATATTCATGGGTACAGTGTGTGGCAGTATTATATTCAGGGGTACAGTGTGTGGCAGTATTATATTCAGGGGTACAGTATGTGGCAGTTGTTACGCCGAGCGCTCCGGGTCCCTGCTCCTCCCCGGAGCGTCGCGGCGTTCTCTTCTCTGCAGCGCCCCGGTGAGACCCGCTGACCAGGAGCGCTGCACTGTCACTGCCGGCGGGGATGCGATTCGCATAGCGAAACGCGCCCGTTCGCGGATCGCATCCCAATCTACTTACCTGTCCCGGTCCCCGGCTGTCACGTCCTGGTGCGCGCGGCTCCGCTCTCTAGGGCACGCGCGCCAGCTCTCTAAGATTTAAAGGGCCAGTGCACCGCTAATTGGTGCCTGGCTCAATCAGTGTAATTAGCTCACCTGCTCCAGGCCTATATTACCTCACTTCCCCTTCCCTGCATTGCCGGATCTTGTTGCCTTGTGCCTAATGAAAGCGTTCTTGTGATTGCCTTACCAGTGTTACCAGACCTTCTGCCGTTGCCCTTGACTACGAACCTTGCCGCCTGCCTTGACCTTCTGCTACGTCTGACCTCGCCTCTGCCTAGTCCTCCTGTCCCACGCCTCTCTCAGCAGTCAGCGAGGTTGAGCCATTGCCGGTGGATACGACCTGGTTGGTACCACCACAGCAAGACCATGACGCTTTGCGGCGGGCTCTGGTGAATACCAGTAGCAACTTAGAACCGGTCCACCAGTACGGTCCACGCCAATCCCTCGCTGACACATAGGATCCACCTCCAGCCTGCCGAATCCTAACAGCAGTATTATATTCAGGGTGCAGTGTGTGGCAGTATTATATTCAGTGGGTACAGTGTGTGGCAGTTTTATATTCAGGGGTACAGTGTGTGGCAGTATTCTATTCAGGGGTACAGTGTGTGGCAGTATTATATTCAGAAGATACAGTGTGTGGCAGTATTATATCCAGGGGTACAGCCTGTGGCAGTATTATATTCAGGGGTACAGTATGTGGCAGTATTATATTCAGGGTACAGTGTGTGGCAGTATTATATTCAGAAGGTACAGTGTGTAGCAGTATTATATCCAGGGGTACAGTGTGTGGCAGAACTATATTCAGGGGTACAGCCGTTGACAGTATTATAGTCAGGGAGTACAGTGTGTGGCAGGATTATAATCCATGGGTACAGTGTGTGGCAGTATTATATTCAGGGAGTACAGTGTGGGGCAGTATTATAATCCATGGGTACAGTGTGTGGCAGTATTACTTTTAGGGAACACAGTATGGCAGGGTTATATTCAGAAGGTACAATATTTGGCAGAATTATTATAATTATTGTCTTTATATAAAGGATGAGGATCTGCTGACAAAGTGAGGAGCCAATGATGTAAGGGCGTCAGACTCTGCAGAGAAGATGGAGCTGGACACAGAAGGTCACTGATATCATTGTGTATTCTCCTGACTGTCCCATCAGCTCTAGTCACTTGTAAGTTCTGTGGGGATGATAGGTGACACTCTTTCCCAATCAGTGGCTCCCCAGCTGTTGCAAAACTACAACTTCCATAATTCCTGAGGCTCTCCAGACATGATGGGAGTTGTAGCTTTGCAACAGCTGGAGAACCACTTGAACCAAGGTGATTGGTGGAGGTCCCAGCAGTTGAACTCCCACCAAAAAATGGACTGCTTATTCTAAAATGCCTGGGCCTGTTTTTGGTCCAAGCCCAGCCCTGGGGTGGGGGCCCTGGGCAATTTTTTTTGCACCGGGGCCCTGTGGTTTCAAGCTACGCCCCTGTGCAGGGCCCGACCAGAAGGGGCGCCCTGCTAGACTTAATATAAACCAACAGAGTAACTAATGTGCAGGTAGAAGGATACCTAGGGAATAGTGACCATAATATAATACATTATAACTTGTTCTGCAATAAGAGAACCTCGCCAGGGGCCACAAAAACAATGAACTTTAGGAAGGCAAAGTTTGATCAACTCAGAGAAGCCCTTAACAATTTAAAATGGGATAATGTCCTCAAAAAGAAGAACACTGACACTAAATGGGAGACTTTTAAGAATATTTTAAATTCTCACTGTAAGAGGTAGAGATGAGCGAACTTTTGAAAAAATTTGATTTGGCCGATTAGCCGAATTTTCTGAAAAAGATCGGTTCAGTCCGAATTTATTTGCAGCAAATCTATACTAAAAATAGTTATTTCTGGCCTACAGAGAGCCTCAATAGGGGTACAGAACACTTTGCTTTATTCTAACACGCATATGGAGTGTGCGGTGTTGGTGAAATAATACTGTTATTCAGTGTGACATGCAGATTACAGGCATCCCTATTAGAATCACTGCTGCAGAGCGTCTGGATATGGCGGATTTTTTATGTAATTTTTATATAATTTAATTTGAATTTATTTTAATATTTTGATTACCCATTCTGGTGAGCTTCCACCTGTTCCAGCCCCTGACTCTCAGCGCACCTCCATATTCTGAGTGTCCACTTGAAAAGGGAGGGACTGCAGTACCATCAACTTAAAGCACATTCATGCCATTGAATAAGTGGGGACATAAAGCTAGAAGTTGCTGCAGTGAAAAAGATTGTACTTGTATCTTAAAATTGAGCTGGCGGTCCTTCGCCAGGCAAGATACCACCTGTTCCAGCCCCTGCCTCTCAGCACCCCCCTGACTGTGAAAGTGCGAATGTTTCATTTAATAAGTTATGGTTCATTCTCATCGCTCCAAGCTATTTCTTTTCAATAGGATTTTATTGAATATTTTCAGGAAATAGAAAACATGTAAACAAAACAGTTACATCACTATAAGTGGTATATGTAAATGAATACAATAAAACTGATAGTCAGCATATGGAATCGTAGACTAAGTTAGAGTTTAACTCTAAGAAGAATAATGATGTAGTATTATATAAAGCTATACAGAACTAAACAGAACTAAAAGAGGAGCATATCTTTTAAGAGGCATATATATCGCCAATGACACCTAGTATGAAATATCAGTATAAAGACAACCACAGCTCCAGAAGTGGGCACATTATGGCATTAATAAACAAATAAGAAGGTATCTTACCCACCTTAGTCTAAAGCTGTGGACCTCCTCGGACCCCGCCTTATTCCGCTAATGAATGAATGTGGTCAAATATTAAAAAGAGAAGAGACCATCATATATTTACGCTTCTGGATAAGAGTAGCAACCCAACAATAAGAAAATGTTTATGAACTGTCAAATTGGCTGGTCCACAAATTCCAGTGTTTCCTAAAAGCATCTGTTTTGTGTTCTTGTCTAGCGATCACCTCTTCAAAAAGTAAGTTATAGTTCACCATATGAATAATCTCTGCAATAGTTGGGATTTCAGATGACCTCCACTTTCTGGCGATCAACAACCTGAAATTGTGCAGAATGTGGCAAATCGGGAATTGGATTCTATTTGGAAAACCATCAATGCCCAACATGAGAAGGGCCAGTTCGTTAGGGATAATTTGTATCGTCGGGGAGAGAGTTTGTAAAAGAGATAGTAAATCGCTTTTTATCTTAGTCAGTTTTAAGCATTTCCAGAAGATATGGGACAAAGACCCAATCATCCCACATCCCCTCCAACAGACAGGGTCCTGCTCAACATATATAGTAGCCAATCTTTTTGGGGTGAAATACCATCGATAATATAGTTTCTCCAGTTGTTCGCCGTGACTGGAACACCTGGAAAAATGTCTACCTATATGGAGGGCTTTCAACCACATTGAGATAAGGAATATTCTACCCAGCTCTTCCTCCCATTTCAGCATATATTTGGTTTTTGATAGGAATGTATCATTGTTAAAAAATGGAAATAATAAGCCCAGTCCCGGTTTATGCCTTAGGGACGATGAACCCATTAAATCTGATAGGCACTGTGGGGTTTTACATATGGAATTGTTATATTTTTTCAAATATGGGGCAAGTCTATCATAAGTGTGTTTTTCAGATTTTGGTACACCAAAGATGTCCTGTAGTTGGCAGAAAGTTCTAATGGAGGGACCCTTAAAAACATCCCCTATATACGTCATATTTTTTTGTAGTCCCAAGCACTTTTGGCCTTTAGGGTCTAGGGACGGCCATTTTGCCGTAGCTCTTTTTTACATTCTAAACATCATACCCGGAAGTGGTGCAGTGTAGCGGCGGTCGAGGACAGTAATGGCGCCGGAGTGCATACTGGCGTTCAGGTAATTATCTCTTCTTGTGTAACCATTGCGATTGGTCGGCTGTGCATATATAAGGTACCCCACCCCAGTTGCCCACCACTCCTGGATAAAGCCCCGTTGGGTGAAACGTGTTGGAGGTCTGGTGGGTAACTGGGGAGCGGAGGGAATCTCACTGTTTTATGCCACTATTATATCTGGTTTTCTCTGTGATCCGTTTTGTGTGCGTTTTTAAGATATTGGTCCTATTTACTCATGGCACGTTGCTGGCACTTTAAATTGTTTAGCACACTTGGACACTATATATACTATTGTTACTTTCTTTTTATCTCCCCCTGCTCCCTGGTTCCCACTTTTTGTTTGTCCACGCTGTGTGTGTAATCATTATATGCTTTGATATTATTCTCAATAAAACTCATTTTAGTTTATACACGGTCCGTTCTCAAGTGGTTTCTTTTTCTTTTGGTTTCAGGAATGTATCATTGTTAAAAAATGGAAATAATAAGCCCAGTCCCGGTTTATGCCTTAGGGACGATGAACCCATTAAATCTGATGGGGGGGGGGCACTGTGGGGTTTTACATATGGAATTGTTATATTTTTTCAAATATGGGGCAAGTCTATCATAAGTGTGTTTTTCAGATTTTGGTACACCAAAGATGTCCTGTAGTTGGCGGAAAGTTCTAATGGAGGGACCCTTAAAAACATCCCCTATATACGTCACACCTAGATTAGTCCATAGGTCTATAGAAATGTCTTTTATATAATAGGATAAGGATTTAAAGGGATTTTTTTTGTTGCACAAATAACAGATTTGTGTCTTTTGTATTTAGTGCACCATACCAAACCTGTAAAGAGAATTTTGTAGTTGGTAGGAGGGGTTTTATCAAGGAATTAACTTTGTCAGGATTAAGCCAAAGGTCGTTCCAGTCATTAATATCTGAATAGGAGGACTCAATATCCACCCATTTGGGTATAATTGAGGCTTCATCAATCCATTTCAGAGATTGTTTGACAACAATAGCTGATCTATATGCCGTTAGGTTGGGGACTCCCGAACCTCCATTAGCTGCCGATTTTTGGAGAACGCCAGCAGCCACTCTTGGGCGATTCCCTCCCCAAATGAACCTAGAGAGTAATGATTGCAGTTTGATGATTAATTTATTCGGGATGTTTAATGGGATGGTTCTAAACAAGTATAGACTTTTAGGTAAGTAAAGCATTTTAAACAACACTCTGCGACCCAGCCAACTCCAATATTTTTGGGACGTAGTGTTCAATTCTAATTGTAGTGAATGGGTGAAAGAAGGGACATTTGCTTCGATTAAGGTAGAGTGGGAGTTAGTGATGTTTACACCTAAATAAGGGATGTGAGACTTAGCCCATTTATATGGGAATAAAGAGGAGATGTGTGTAACGGTTTGAGTGGGAAGGTTTATGTTTAAGATATTAGATTTCGATTCATTGATTTTGTAATATGTAAGGCTGCCGAAAACCTGAATATGGGATCTAACTGCAGTTAAAGATTTCAAGGGGTTCGATAATAAAAGTAAAACATCATTTGCATATAAACTAATTTTATGTTGAATATCCCCCACAGAGATGCCCTCTATGCATGGATCTGCTCTGATTTTAGATGCCAAAGTCTCCATGACCATGATGAAAATCAGAGGGGACAAAAGGCATCCCTGTCTGGTTCCATTGGTGATCTTAAATGGAGACGACAGTATACCATTAACATACACAGAAGCCGAGGGGTCTCCATATAGGGCCCAAACAGCATGAATGAACGCATCAGGAAGATTAAATCTACGAAGGGTCTCCCTGGCAAAGAGCCAATGCACCCGGTCGAACGCCTTCTCCGCGTCCAAAGAGAGGAGCAGAGAAGGCGTCCGACATTTACCTGCAACCGATATGAAATCTATCACTCTCCTAATGCCATCCTCAGCCAAGCGTCCCCTCACAAAACCCACTTGATCCTTGTTAATAACATCCGGGAGATTATGAGAGAGCCTATTGGCCAAAATTTTTGCATATAGTTTGATGTCCACATTCAACAATGATATGGGCCTCAGGTTAGTAGGCCAATCTGGGACTTTCCCTGCTTTAGGCAGGGTAACAATTGTAGCCTTCACCATTTCAGGAGGAAAACATTTACCTTGGAAAACACTATTAAACGTGGAGACCAGATAAGGTAATAAGACAGGGGACATCAATTTGTAATATTCGGCGTTGAAGCCGCTCCAAGCTATTTCATTGGATTCTTGTGATCATTGCACAGGTGATAGGGCCTCAGTCTTGAAAAGAATACAGCAATTTTTTTTTTAAATTTAAAATTAAGATTTATATTAGATTCCCAAGTTTAATGTCCTGGTGTTTACTTTGAACTAATACTGTATGTCAACAAAACCCAAACTAACAAGGAGTCCCATGGTGCCACGACAGAGCCTAGACGAGGCAGCAGCATGCGGAGACCATAATCTGGAAGAATGACACAGTCTGGCATTTGCGACAGCAAGAGGAGACCATATAGTGGCGGAATGACACAGCCTGCAGCTCGCGGCAGCATGAGGAGACAATAGGGTCTCATAATCTCTAAGATTTAAAGATGAATTTAAAAATTTAAATTGAACATTTATGGTAGCTAGTTCTACCATGAAAATTTGTAGGTAATGTCCCAGGTCCAGCAGCATCAGTAAACCATATAGTGGCTGAATGACACAGCCTGTGTTACGCTGAGCGCTCCGGGCCCCCTGCTGGCCTCGGAGTGATCACAGCGTGTGTCCCCAGGCAGCGCTCCGGCGTCTCGGTGTGTGCGTCCCCACTCTCTAGGGCCGGGACTCTTATATTAAAAGGGCCAGTGCACCAGTGATTGGTGCCTGGCCCAAAGTGGTTATTAAGGGTTAAGGTTTGTGAGAGGCAGTGCTGTTTGGACTTAATTAGGCATTAACCTGTGCACTGCCTATAAATACCTTCTCCTCCCACAGCCTCCTGCCGGATCTTTGTGCCTTGTGCCTTGTGAAAGCGTTCCCTATTGTTCCAGTGTTACCCTGCCTGTTGCCGACCCGTTGCCCGTGACTACCGCCTTAGAACCTGTGCTGCCTGCCCTGACCATTGCTACGTCTGACTACGCTTCTGCCTATCCCTTCTGTACCGCGTCTATCTCAGCAACCAGAGGAGTTGAGTCGCTACTGGGTGGAATGACCTGGGGATTACCGCCGCAGCAAGACCATCCCACTTTGCGGCGGGCTCTGGTGAAAACCAGCAATCTCTTAGACTCTGTTCCCCTGGTACGGCCCACGCCATCTCTCCTCTGGTCCAGTGGATCCACCTCCTGCCATCTGACCGGACCGTGACAGCCTGGAGTTGGGGCAGCATGAGTAGAACATATAGTGTCTTAATGGCACAGCCTGGAGTTGGCAGAAGCATGAGGAGACAATATGGTGGCTTAATGGCACAGCCTGGAGGTGGCGGCAGATGAGGAGACCATATAGTAGCTGATTGGCACAGCCTAGAGTTGGCGGCAGCATGAGTAGAACATATAGTGGCTGAATAACACAGCCTGGAGTTGGCGGCATGAGGATACCATATAGTGGCTGAATGGCACAGCCTGGAGTTGGCAGAAGCATGAGGAGACCATATAGTGGCTGAATGGCACAGCCTGTAGGTGGCTGAAGCATGAGGAGACCATATAGTGGCTGAATGAGACATCCTGGAGGTGGCAGCAGCAGCATCAGGAGTCCTGAAATTGACCCATTGACAGAGTGGTGCGGTGGGTGGCAATATCAGTACCCAGTGACAAAGCTGGGTGAAAAAAGATCTGTTGTGGAGGAATGTTTATAACTGGGTAGCAGTGCCTTAAATCTGTTTGGCACTGACAATATTTGTGCAGTGGTGGTGTGGCACCATGGTCAATCTACTCTGATGCATCAGGCATTGGTGGGTGGAAATCCTGGCTGATTCATTCCTGATTCATCTTCACAAAGGACAGTCTCTCCTCATTTTTTGTGTAAAGATGAGTTCTCCTTGGGGTGAGTATGGCCCCCGCAGCACTAAACACCGGCTCTGATGGCACACTACTGGCCAAGCAGAACAGCTTTTCCAGGGAAAACTCTGCTAGTTGCGGCCACAAATCAAGTTTGGCTGCCCAGAAGTCCAGCGGATGTTCAAGGTGTGTTGGCATGGGCATGTCAAGGTATGTCAACACCTGCTGGTTCAGGTCCTGCTTCAGGTCTACCTGCTGCTGATGAGTTCCATCACTATGCAGGTGAAGAAAGGTACTCAACAGTGACTGTAGACTCAGGCTGCTGCTGATGGAGCTGGTACTGCTCCTGCAACCCCTCCCCAGCAGCCATGGCAGTGGAAGGTGAGTGCAGTGGGCCCCACAAGTCAGACCTGCGAGAGGATGGACGATGGTGCCTCCATCTCCACTGCATACTGCCACTGTGTCAGGGTCCTCTGTCTCGCCTTCCTCATAACCCTCTAGCTCCTCTAGTTGAACATTACTCTCCTTTCAGAGGACTAGAAAAACTGCCCATTTGGCGAAACCTAAACTGTGCTCCACTGTGCCCCTCCCCCTTCTCCTCCAGTTCAGCCTCGACAGGGTTCATGTGGCCGTGAGATCTAGGTGCCACATCTCCATTGGCCAGACCAGCCATCGTTTCCAACACGTGTTGAAGGAAATGAAACAGTGGAATGACATTGTTCATGCCATAATCCTGGCGACTTACTTATAATGTGGTTTCCTCAAAGGGCCTGAGCAAACGGCAGGTGTCACGTATGAGCTGCCACTTGTTGGCTTTGAAGTTACACAGGAGAGTACCCCTGTCCGCTTGGATCTTCAAGAAATCGGTGATGGCTTTTCTGTTCGTATAGTCGGTATACAATCCGTAAGGTAATGCACACGGGGAGGAAAATTCCAGGCTGGGATTATGTATTAAATGGGAGAACACTTGGGATGACTAATATGGAAAAGGAATTAGGATTCTTAGTTAAGAGTATATTTAGCTGTAGGGACCAATGTCGGACAGCTGCTCCCAAGGCAAATAAAAACATGGGCTGCATCAATAGGGGCATAGATGCCCACAAATAGGAAATTCTACCTCTGTAAAAATCACTAGTCAGACCACACATGGATTACGGTGTACAGTACTGGGCACCAGTGTACAAGAAATATATGGTGGAACTTGAGAGTGTTCAAAGACGGGCAACCAGAATAATACGGGGAATGGGAGGACCCAGAAAGATTTAAGAATTGGGGTTATTTAGTTTAGAAAAAAGAAGGCTTCGGGGCGATAACTATGTATAAATATATCAGGGGACAGTACAGAGATCTCTCCCATGGTCTATTTATACCCAGGACTGTATTCAAAACAAGGGAGCATCTTGAGGAAAGAAGGTTTCTACACCAGCACAGATGGGGGTTCTTTACTGTAAGAGCAGTGAGACTATGGAACTGGAGGTGGTCATGGGGAACTCTGTAAAAGAGTTCAAAAGTGGTCTGGATGCATTTTTGGAGAGTAATAACTTCGCTGGTTATGTATTCTAGATTTATAGGGACAGAAGGTTGATCCAGGGATTTATTCTGACTGCCATATTTGGAGTCGGGAAGGAATTTTTACCTCTAGTATTTTTACCTCTAGTATCAACTCAGTAGGGACTCATTAGGCATGTAGGTTGAACTTGGTGGACTCTGTTCTTTTTTCAACCTTATGAACTATGTTACTATGTTACTATGCCCTCCACTACAAACTGTATAAGGCTACAGAAACAAGGGAGTAGTTTTGGCTGGCCTTTCACAGTAACTAGGCAAAAATTTGTTTTTCAGGAAGAAGAAAAAAACCTACACCACATACGTTTTCATACAGTTTACAACTATGAGAGCTAGACAATACGCTCAGCTTAAAACTGTATAAGGCTACAGAAACAAGGGTCCAACATATGGAGGGTGGAATTCCAACATGTGGCAACGTCGCAAATCAGACTATGTTGGGGATACCGTTCTGATGCTGCAGCTCAAGGAGTGTACGAGTATGAGTGGCTGAAGTGCTTGCAAAGTTTCCTTCCCATTGTTAAGATGTCTTGCAAATAGGGGGTAACACTTCAGGAACTGCTTGACAACAGATTTAACACATGTGCCATGCAGGGTGCCTGGCTCAGCCTTCCCTTTAGCAGAGCAGACAAGATGTTCTTCCCGTTGTCTGTTACCATGGTTCCCATTTTCAGTTTTCAGGGAGTAAGCCATGCTCCGATTTCTTTATGAATGACTTTTAGCAGTTCCTCCCCTGTGTGACTCTGTTTGCCAAGGCAAACCATGTGAAGAACAACATGATACTGATGTGCCTTGCAGACATGGTATGCTGAAGGGGCACTGAGTCTGGGCAGTGAAGGCTGAGTACATGGTGGAGAATGAGGAGGCGGAGTCACACACTGTCACCGGACCAATGGCGTGAGAGCATGGAGGGGGAAGGGGCTTGACCTGTCCAAGTTGCTGTTGTTGTGGCTGTGCAGGAACCATATTTACCCAGTGAGCCGTAAAGGACATGTATTGTCCCTGACTACAGTTACAGCTCCAGACGTCTGCGCTGCCATGCACGTTGGTGCACATCGACAGGCTCAAGGACTGGCCCACCTTCTGTTCCACAAAATTGGGCAGGGCTGGTACTGCCTTCTTTGCAAAGAAATGATGGCTAGGGACTCTCCACCTCAGCTCAGCACAAGCCATCAGTTCTCTGAAAGGTGCAGAGTCCACCAATTGAAAAGGGACGGACTGCAGCACCAGCAACTTGGACAGGAGCACATTCAGCTTCTGCACTGTTGGATGAGTGGGCACATACTGTTGTCTCTTGGACATGGCTTCACCGATGTATTGTTGGTGGAATGACTGACTAAAAGTAAGAAAAGCAGGAGCATCTGGAGCGACAGAAGGAGGGTATGACACACAGCTCCATTCGGCTGAGGTGGTGGAGCTTTGGCTGTCTTAAAGAGGGAGCGGCGTGCCACTGGGTGATGCAGCAGGCTGGACCATCGGAGCCATGGTTCTCCAAGGCTGCTCTATGGTGGTGCAGCATATGTTGATGCAGGGCCATGTAGCAACATTGGGACCTTGGCCACACTTCACTTTCTGCCGACACATCTAGCATGTGGCTATGTTAACCTCCTCCGGATGCTTGATGAAAGACTGCTACACCGCCGAGTAGGTGATTTAGCCACCAACAGTCCACACTAATTGACTTTTACTGCTGCCGTCTCCAGGAACCCCTGTTCCGCTACCTCCTGGGAAGGTAGGCTGCCGTGAAACGGGTGGTCTACCCCGGGCATGTTTGGCTCCTGAATTTCCACTTTGGCCACCATGCTGACTGCCAACCATGCTACCACCTTGCTGGCTCAGCTGCTCCCTCACAGGCAACCTGCAACCCTCTTCTCCTGATGTTGATGAAGCCCCTTCTGCACCCAGCTCCCAATTGTAATCGGCTTTATCATCTTCAACAAGTGTCTCCTCCACTTGTTGGCTGGGCAGCAGCTGCTGACTGTCCTCTATTAGATCCTCCTCACTGAATAGGGGAGCTCAACCCGCAGCATAAGATACTTTATATGAGGGAACAGCATAGGAAAGAGGCAATGGGAGGACAGGGACTGCTCCTGGGCCATGCCAACTGAGGGTTGTGTCTCAGAAACCCATCGACTGTTGACTGTGTCAGATGTCACTTGTGATGAAGCGGATGACCGTGTTAAACAATCGATGACGGCAGATGGGTTGCTGGTCGAGACACGACCGCTAGCTGATACCGGGAGCTCAGGCCTCTCACTACGACTCCTGCTGCATGTTGCCCCAAGTCTGCTGCAACCTCTTCCTGATTAATTTAGGCCTCTGCCAATCCTCTGTGCACGTCCTGGCACTTCTCTGCCAGACATACTTAGTGCATAGATGAGGGGAGTACAATACACTTCATTACCCTTAAAACAGTATTCGTCTAGAAGAGCAGCAGGTGTGTACTTTTTTGCTGTCCTTTCACAGTATCTAGGCCCTTGACAGATTAACAGGTACAAAATAGTACACTATTTAGATGTAGGTATGTGGTATGCACTTAAGAGGACAGAAAAATGCGCTACAGTATGCTTAAAAAATGTATTTGAGTAAAACACCAGCCAGTGATTACTTTTGCCTGGCCTTTCACAGTATCTAGGCCCTTGACAGATTAACATGTACAAAATAGTACACTCTTTAGATGTAGGTGTGTGGTATGCACTTATGAGGGCAGAAAAATGCACTACAGTATGCTTACAAAAACACATTGGAGTTAAACACCAGTCAGTGATTACTTTTGCCTGGCCTTTCACAGTATCTAGGTCCTTGACAGATTAACAGGTGCAAAATAGTACAATACTTAGATGTTGGTATGTGGCATGCATTTATGTGGGCACAAAAATGTGCTACAGTATGCTTAAAGAAGTAGTAGAGTAAAACATCAGCCGGTGATTAATTTTGCCTGGACTTTCACAGTATCTTGGCCCTTGACAGATTAACAGGTCCAAAATAGTACACTACTTAGATGTAGTTATGTTATGAACTTATGTGGGCACAAAAATGTGCTGCAGTACGCTTAAAAAACGTATTTTTGCACAATACCAACAGTACACAACAGTGCTACAGTACACAGTCGTTGTGTACTAAACCCAAAATTGCACTCTCTCACAGACTATTAGGAATGGACTGCTGAGTGTGTATTATACCGTCTACAGACTAAAATAATCAGCAGACCATTTGTTGTGGAACAAAGTGGGCAGAAAAATGCTCTACAGTACGTTCAAAAAAGTATTGGAGTAAAACACCAGCCGGTGATGACTTTTGCCTGGCCTTTCACAGTATCTAGGCCCTTGACAGATTAACAGGTACAAAATAGTACACTATTTAGATGTAGGTATGTGGTATGCACTTATGAGGGCAGAAAAATGTGCTACAGTAAGCTTAAAAAACGTATAAAAGTAATACACTGATGTAGAAAGTGACTGGGAGGTTAAAGGGGTACTCCGCCCCTAGCATCTTATTCCCTATCCAAAGGATAGGGGATAAGATGTTAGATCGCCGTGGTCCCGCTGCTGGGGACCCTCAGGATCTCCGCTGCAGCACCCTGCTATCATTACTGCACAGAGCTAACTTGCTCTGTGCATAATGACGGGCAATGCAGGGGCCGGAGCATTGTTACGTCACTGCTCTGTCCCCTCGTGATGTCACGGCCTGCCCCCTCAATACAAGTATATGGGATGGGGCGTGGTCTATGGGGATCTCATGGTATGTAATACTGTAAGATAAGCAGGAGGGTCTCGGCAGTACAGTGGATAGGAGACTCCGATGGTGGTTCAAGTCCCGGGGTGGGACGGAGTGTTAGGCTGGGTTCACACCATGTTTTGTTAACTACGGTTCCCGTATACGGCTGGGAGGAGGGGGGCCGGGCTTAATCGCGGCACCCGCACTCAACTGTATTCGGGAACCATATTTAATGCATGTCTATGAGCCGACCGTAGTGAACCGCAGCCTCCGGTCGGCTTCGTTTTCTGCTGTATCCGGTTTCCCGACCGCAGGCAAAAACGTGGTCAACGGCGTTTTGCCTGCAGTCTGGAAACCGCATATGGCCAAAAACAAAGCCGACTGGAGGCTGCGGTTCACTCCGGTCGGCTCATAGACATGCATTAAATTCGGTTCCCAAATACGGCTGAGTGCGGGCGCCGCAATTAAGCCCCGCCCCCCTCCTCCCAGCCGTATACGGGAACCGTAGTTAACAAAACGTGGTGTGAACCCAGCCTTACAGTTTTGTGGTTAGACTTTACTTTCCTGGAAAAGCTGCTGAGTTGCCCATAGCAACCAATCAGATGGCTTCTTTCATTTTGCAGAGGCCTTGTAAAAAATGAAAGAAGTGATCTGATTGTTTGCTATGGGCAGCTCAGCAGCTTTTCCAGGAAAGTAAAGTTTAACCACAACACTGTAACACTCCCTCGCACCCCGGGACTCACTACCAGGGTCTCTCATCCACTGTACTGCCGATATCCTCCTGCTTATCTTAGGCTGCATTCACATCTCAGTTTTACACTACGGGTGCCGGATCCGGCTGGGGGAGGAGCAAACTGGGTGATCCCGTACCCCAGCCGGACCAGCGCTAAACTCCATTTACTTTAATGAGCCGACCGGAGTCAAGCGGTGACTCTGGTCGGCTCATTTTTGAACCGTATCCAGTTTTGTGACCGGACTTGAAACCGTAGTATACTCAAAAATGAGCCGACTGGAGTCACCATTTGACTCCGGTCGGTTCAATAAAGTGAATGGAGTTTAGTGCTGGTCCAGGTGGGGTACGGGAGTGCCCGGTTTGCCCCTCCCCCAGCCGGATCCGGCACCGGCATCTGTAGTGTAAAACCGAGATGTGAATGTAGCCTTACAGTTTTACATACCGTGAGATCCCCATAGACCACAATGGGCCTATTGGTTTCAACGGGCAAAAAATCACAGAGTTAATGCACTAGCCCATTAGTTCCCTATGCCATTAAAGAAGGGAGGGCTCAATATTCGTGAATATTCGCATATGCGCATTGATTTTCGAATATGCACATGGAGAAAAAGCGAATATAACGAATATGCGAATATAGGACAAATATTTGTCCATATATTCGCAAAATATCGCAAATTCAAATATGGCCTATGCCACTAATCACTGTTCACCACAGGCACATCTCCAAAGGTAGGAGCTGGAGAGCTCAAAGAGAAGCAGTGGACTGGTGAGTGGAGGGGTTTGAGCCAGGTCCTGTTAAGGAGATTGTCAAATAAACCATTTTAATATGCTCAGCAAAGTAATAATGAAAGTGCTATTGTGTTTAGGGTTGTTCCATTACTACCACTGAGTGGGTATAAGAATCTAACAATCATATAGAAGATATATTGTGCTATACTATCTAATTATGCCGGACTTATTTCACACACCGGAATAAAATACTCCCGGATCCATGGGGGTGGCATTAAAAGACAGTGGTGCAGATTGTTGGCCCCCAGGTCTGTTGCATTCAAGATTTGATCATCTATCAGAAGACATCCAATATCTGGATGTGCCATCACTTCTCTCTGCCTGCTCGAGCGAGACGCACACATTTATAATTAGATTCATCTCTATTTGCTGAGGAAACAGACGTGTCCAGCCGAGAATCCCCCATAGTAAAATCAGGAGTGTTGCTTCAAATGAGTGAGTGAAATAATAACTTTAATATCATTTAATAGCACCAGCGGGCCTCCATCAGACACCTGATTTGTATGCTTCAGTGTCAACAAGCTCTGATTGGTATTCTAAAACTACAGAAATGCTCCAAGCCATCATCACCGAACTTAGAATAACTGTTTCCCCAGAGTTATCTCCTATAATAAGCTATTTCCTGCCTTTAGAATTCAATGAACAGGCATTTACACAAGCTTACTATGCTCACGACGACCTTTGCAGACCCTCAAAGACAATGAACTGCCGCCAATGTAAGGGAAATAGATTCACACTGATGTCTGGATAGAATTCTAAACCCACCTGCATTTATTCTCGCTTTGTCCACTATATTTTCCTAAAACATAACTTTATCTAAAAATATCAAATTTGCTCCAGTAGATCTCAATGTTTTACCACTGAAATGTACACTTGTGTAAATGTGTACACACTTTTTTTTTTTTTTTTTTTTTTTTTGTGTGTATGTTCATTTCTTACAGTAATTGTCATGATGAAACAACACAAAAAATGCTACATCCAAAAATACATGTTCTAAACCCCACTATTTTGAAAGCCATGCACTAAAAAAACTGTATAAATAACTGTAAAAGGTGAAACACTGCCATAAAAAAACTGATAAAAGTACGTATGAAAGAGGCATTGGCAGGGGCGGACTGACCGGGCAGTACATTTGAGTCTGGTCCGAGGGCACGACCGGGGTAAGGGTCTGCTGCTGCTATTGGGGATGCAGGACACTTGTTCAGGATCCCTAGGCGAGAGGCTCAAGAGCATATAGCTGAAAGCTTCCTCTCAGTGTGAGTCAAATCTGCAGCCAACACTGAGAGGAGACGTAACCTCTGCCCCCACGCAGTTCAGGCGCCAAAGATGTCACTCATTGACGCCTGGACTCTGTAGGTAGGAAGACGCAGCCAACCTCATAATCAAGTTTTTAATTTATTTTTCCTTATTTATTTTTTCTTATCCTCGGATCAATGGGGGTAAAAGTGGAGGAGTTAGGGGTAGGGCTGCTGGCTGCTGGCTACCTACCTACCTATTTACCTACCTATATAGCTACCTACCTGGCTACAAAAGCTACCCACCTGACCACCCAGCTACAAAAGCTACCCACCTGACCACCTGACTATGAAAGCTGCCCCATTGACTACTCAACAACAAAAGCTATCCACCAGACCACCTGGCTACAAGAGATACCCACCCGGCCACCGGTCAGCCACACGGCCAGCCACTAAACCCCACAAGCACCCACCTGACAACCCAACTCACCCATCCACCTAGCCACTCAGCTGACCACTCGGAAACATAGCCACCCATCTGACTACCCAGATACATAGCCATCCACCTGACCACCTGTCTTAGTAGCCACCCACCTGACTACATAGCCACCCTCCTGGCTAAATAGCTACTCAACTGACTGCCAGGCTAAATAGCTACCCACCTGACTACCTAGCCAACTATCTGAATACTTGGCTACATAGCTACCCACCTGACTTCCTGGCTACACAGGAGCACTGTTCGCTAAGTCCATTCAAATGGCTCAACTCAGCATATAAGAGTGGACCCCATTTAAAACCAATGGAACTCTTCAAGACTTGTTGGATCCAATGAGTCCATTGTTTGTCACTGGAACACACTCCTGAATGGAGCTCTGCCACAGAAGTGAACTCGGATGAGCTAACCAGATGTCTGGAGGAGAAAATCCAACTTGTGGCTAGATTGGCGCACACTCGAAAGTAGACACAGTAGATAGTGGAGAAATTTTACTTTATTTGAGTGCAGAACAACGCGTTGTGAGGGCTCACCTCTCTTTGTCAGGTTGAAATCCGCTGTTCTGCACCCAAATAAAGCAAAATTTCTCCACTGTCAACTGTGTCTACTTTGAGGTGAGCATTGGATTTTCTCTTCCAAACATCTGATTATCTCTGCCAAGCTATCCAGGTTCTGCATTAACACATCTGCATTTCCCCACTCGCACAGCGGGACTGACAGACGGCTGACTCCTGATTCTGACAACTAACTTAAGCGTCTCTAACAGTGTTGTGCCTGCCCGCACAACACTATAAGGAGAGGACCACAAAGTTATTTAATATAACTTTAGCTCAATTCCTTAACCCCTAAGATAACTGCACTCTTGGAACGCCATCTCTGCCTTTTCTCTCCTGCTTCCTCACAGAAGTGAACTCCACCTTAAAGGGGTACTCCGATGTAAAACATTTTTTTTTAATCAACTGGTGACAGAAGGTTAAACAGATTTGTAAATTACTTCAATTTAGAAATCTTAAGCCTTCCAGTACTTATTAGCTGCTGTATGTTCTAGAGGAAGTTATTTGCCTTTTGAATTTCTTATCTGTCTTACCACGGTGCTCTCTGCTGACACCTCTGTCCATGTCAGGAATGGTAGTAGCAGAGGTTAGCTATGGGGATTTGCTCCTGCTCTGGAAAGTTCCTGACATGGACAGAGGTGTCAGCACCGAGCATTGTGGTCAGACAGAAAATAAATTAAAAAAGAAAAGAATTTCTCAAACTCAAATTATCTGGGGGCCACTGGAGGTAGGGGCTGAGTGAGGCTGGGCCGCATGCGCCCCTCACATATAATGCCCCCATCATGCTCCCCTTACATATAATGCTCCCATCATGCGCTCCTCACATAAAATGCCCCCATCATACGCCCCTTACATATAATGCCCCCATCATGCGCTCCTCACATATAATGCCCCCATCATGCGCTCCTCACATACAATGCCCCCATCATGCGCTCCTCACATATAATGCCCCATCATGCACCCCTCATCATCCACCAGCAACACCCCCCACCAGCAGTAGCACCCCAAACATCCACCAGCAACTCCCCCCACAAGCAGTAGCACCTCCATCATTCGCCAGCAACCCTCCTCCCCATTCCCCCTACCCCTGTGGTAATAGCATGAGCTGAAGGATGATGGGGGCTGCTACTTCTAGGGGGGGAGCATTAGGTAGGCAGCAGTTTCCCCACATTAGGAAGGTTGCATGTTCGCCACATTAGGAAGGTAGCAGTTTCCCCACATTAGGAAGGTAGCAGTTTCCCCACATTAGGAAAGTAGCAGTTTCCCCACATTAGGAAAGCAGCATGTTCCCCACAGTAGGAAGGTAGCATATTCCCCACATTAGGAAGGTAGCCTGTTCCCCACATCAGGAAAGTAGCCTGTTCCCCACATTAGTAAGGAAGCATGTACCCCACATTTGTAAGGTAGCCTGTTCCCCATATTAGGTAGCATTTTTGCCCCCACCCCCCCTCCAGCACACACATACACACACAGGCACACACATGCTCACACATAAACACACACAGACAGACACACACAGACACACTTACCTGTCCTGCACTGCGCTTCTCCTCTCTGACGGCGACCTGACGAGTGACGTCACTGACATCTTCCTGCGCGGGTCTGCGGACGGACGTCACGTGCCCGACATCCCTCATCAGACTCGGGCCCCCCAGCCAATCAGAGACGGGGAAGAGAAGGGCAGGGTAAGTGAAGACAATGTGCTCTATTGGATGGGGTGGGGGTGAAGTCTTCCAGTATTTAGCGCTGCTTGCCTGCATGTCCCGGGCGTCGGGCAATACAAATAAGCCATCCTTAGTGCGGGCCGCAAAATTTTGTTCCGTGGGCCGGGAGTTTGAGACCCCTGCTGTGGAGCATATAGCAGCTGATAAGTACTGGAGGATTAAGATTTTTAAATAGAAGTAATTTACAAATCTGTTTAACCTTCTGGCACCAGTTGATTAAAAAAAATGTTTTGCACCGGAGTGCCCCTTTAAATGTAACTGTGTGTTCTATGTATGCCTTAAAGACCTTAAAAATCTTTGCTGCTTGCCACTGGAGAAATTAATTTTATATGATGTATATGTAATGAGAAATTGCATAAAATGGCTTTTTATAGACACACACACACACATTGTATATATATATATATATATATATATATATATATATATATATATATATACAAACAGATGAGCAGCAGCAACACCGTTATAAAGTGCAAGATAGTGTCTTTATTCACACAACGTGAGGCGAAGTTTCGGTTTGCTCACCAAACCATTTTTTTTTTTTTTTTTCAAAGTAAAATTTTTTATTTTCAAAAATAGCATACAAGACACTAAAACAACAAAAGCATCTTACAGGAAGAAAGAATGATATGAGTGACTCTCTTCGATGCGCTCGTGGGACGGCCAGTTCAATATCATAGAGGAGCTTCTTACAGCATGACAATGGTTATATTCAATATAACAATGCAATTCAGAGAGAACATGAGAAAAAAAAAAAAAAAACAATAACTGGAATGTAAATCTCAATAAGGGTTTAGGCCAGGTGTAGGGAAGGGCCGTCAAGTTATGGAGGGTATAAGCACAGTCACACAGGTCAAGAGAGAAGAGAGGGAAGGGAAAGGGCAGATGGATCAAAGTAGAACAAGAACAAGAATGTGAGATGAATGTTAGAGGGAGAAGAAGGAATAGGGAAGCAGGCGAGCTAGAGAAGGATGTACCTCATGAGTCTGGCAGGACCGGCCACCTCCAGATCCGCGGTCACCAGGGTAGTACTGAAGAGATTGGCAGCTGAGCACAGATGTATCACATTATGCCTCCAAGTGAAAGGACTCAAATTCCCCAGATGACATAAAGGCAAGCCAAGGACCCCAGATATGCTGGTATTTGTCAATCTGCTGTTCCGATACCGCCATCAGTTCCTCCATTCTACAAATATGTGATATTTCTTGGAGCAAGGACGAGAGGGTTGGAGGTCTGGGAGATCTCCATAGCCTGGGGATCACCGATCTGGCAGCCATCAACACGTAGTGTAGAAGGCGGGTCGAATGTTTAGGAAGCGATGGGGGTAGAATGGATAATAAAGTCAGTTCCGGGGTCTTGGGGAGTGTGTGGGAGGTTAGCTTGGACATGAGTTTCAAAGTGCCCGTCCAATAGGAGTCAAGTGATGGGCAGGTGAACCAAATATGGGTCATAGTACCTCTGTTGACTCCACATCTCCAACACATCTCTGAGACCCCAGGATATATATGGGCCAATAAGGATGGGACTCTATACCATCTGGTCAGCACTTTGTAGTTGGTCTCTTGCGTTCTACAGGAAATCGTCATTTTGTGACAAACTGATATCGCCCTGTGCCAGTCTGTATCGCTAATCGTGTGTCCCAATTCAGATTCCCATGAGGACCTAAATCTAAGTGGGGAGAGGCAAAGCTGTCTAAAAAGAGGGTGTATAGCATCTTAATTTGACCCTTGGAAGGGTGCGATTCAGCACAAAGGCGCTCGAACGATGTCAAGGGACGATTGAGAGCCAAGCCATGTTTATTGGTGTGGTAAAAGTGAGATAGCTGGGCGTATTGGAACTGATATAATGGTGTAGTCGGGTTACTTGGGCAAAGTTCACTAAAGGTTTTCAGATCCCCATCACGTGTGAGAGTATGAAAGGTTGTGCCTTCAGAGCGAGGTAGGGTCAGAAAGGTACGAGCTCGAAAAGCTGGTGGGAATGCTGCATTACCAAAGAGCGGAGTGAGCGGTCCGTCAGGAGAGAAAAAGGGAGAGCGTCTCAGGTAAGTCAAACGGGCACGCATAATGGAGGCATATATGGGGGGTCTAGGGAGGGGGGAGGTCATGTGTGTACTCGTCCATAAGATAGCTCTAATATCTCACCAAACCATTTTTAAGCAACAAATGACATATCAGGTGTCTTTTTATGGTCACGCAGGACCAGATCATCAATCAAATAATCAGTGTATAAATACATAAAAACATGCAGTATTAAAGATAAAGTGCAAGATGTAACATTACAGGGAATATGAATACATGATTCAAATCGTAATATATACAAAAACATACATAAAATATTGCATATTATAGAAAAAGATCATATTCCCATTAATTAATAATTACGTGTAGCTGTGCATCATAACAGATGGGCGGGGGGATGGATCCACTCACCATTCATACATGGTAACACTGTACTCCATGCGGACGCCAAGTCCCGGCGTTTCCGGTGTCTTGCTTTGCAAACCGGAAGTGGCTTCAGAGGTAGAGATCATGTGTTCGCCGTTGCTAGGTGACGCATCAACATCGGGCGTGCATGCGTCCTACTTGTTCATGAAGCGTCGCAGTCATGTTGTTTAAGGGCATAGTGGTCGAATGTCTTACAGCAATCTCGGGCATACACAATCTGCACAGGGCATAACGGCGGTGCGACAAATCAATATCGCACCAGCCTAAGCCACTCATAGCGCACTGGATAAGTCACCATAGGCAGCTGTCACCAGGTGCTAAGGTGCCATGTGACGCCATTTGAGAAGTAAGAACGTTTAATATTGCAATAAAGAGCAAGACTACCTAGCGCCTGAACAATAATATCAAGCAGACATAGAATAATATATAGCGTAGGAGACAGTGGAGCAATAATACAGTAGTTACTATCAGAAAGGACTCCTATCCTTGTCTTAAATGTATAAGTTGTACGTACATGCAAAAGATTACAGAATTTACTCATCCTTCTACTCTCAAAAAATACCGTATCAATTTCTACCTGACCTGTGACACTGATTACGTCATATATGTATTGAAATGTCCTTGTAACCTTTTGTACGTAGGTGAGACCACCTTAAGTGTAAAAACAAGAATTAATCAACATAGATATTCGATTAGGAAAAGGAGGACTGATTTGCCCGTACCCAGTCATTTCATTGAAATGGGACATTGTGAAAAAGATTTAACTTTCAGTGTGATTGATCATGTGCCCCCACTAAAGAGAGGTGGAAATCGTACCGCAATTCTCAAAAAAAGAGAACTGTGGTGGATTTTTACGCTTAATTCATTAAAACCAAACGGATTAAATGTCGATTTCAAGTTTACACAAGATATCTATAATGCTTGATAATCTGTGGCACAGTCTTTGTATACGTTATGAACTACCAGTGCATTTTAATTATTATGTTTTAATTATTTTTGGTTATTTTTAACACAAATATTTTTGTTTTATCTATTACAGATGTAATTGCGGATGGGATGGACCACTCACTGTATTATTGCTCCACTGTCTCCTACGCTATATATTATTCTATGTCTTGATATTTTTTGTTCAGGCGCTAGGTAGTCTTGCTCTTTATTGCAATATTAAACGTTCTTACTTCTCAAATGGCGTCACATGGCACCTTAGCACCTGGTGACAGCTGCCTATGGTGACTTATCCAGTGCGCTATGAGTGGCTTAGGCGGGTGCGATATTGATTTGTCGCACCGCCGCTATGCCCTGTGCAGATTGTGTATGCCCGAGATTGCTGTAAGACATTCGATCATTATGCCCTTAAACAAGATGACTGCGACGCTTCATGAACAAGTAGGACGCATGCGCGCCCGATGTTGATGCGTCACCTAGCAACGGCGAACACATGATCTCTACCTCTGAAGCCACTTCCGGTTTGCAAAGCAAGACACCGGAAACGCCGGGACTTGGCGTCCGCATGGAGTACAGTGTTACCATGTATGAATGGTGAGTGGATCCATCCCCCCGCCCATCTGTTATGATGCACAGCTGCACGTAATAATTAATTAATGGGAATATGATCTTTTTCCATAATATGCACTATTTTATGTATGTTTTTCTATATATTACGATTTGAATCATGTATTCATATTCCCTGTAATGTTACATCTGACACCTGATATGTCATTTGTTGCTTGAAAATGGTTTGGTGAGCAAACTGAAACGTCGCCTCACGTTGTGTGAATAAAGACACTATCTTGCACTTTATAACGGTGTTGCTGCTGCTCATCTGTTTGTATTTACTTGGACCCCTGGACCTGGAATTTCGCTGACGGCACCCGTGCACTTTACCAGGAATGTGCGGCTTTCCTTGTGGTTTTATATATATATATATATATATATATATATATATATATATATATATATATATATAGTATATACAAATGAATTGGCCCAGCTGAAGATGTAATGCATCTTTATGGCAGTTTTTTAGCCAGAGTGGAGAGGGACATAAAGAAAGAGGCTTTACTTCCAGCATACACAGTCTGTCTGTGTATTATATGCTTGGCTATCTATTTGAAAGGCTAGTATATAATTTAACATTTGCACTCAACAGCCATTGCAGAATAAATGCATTTCTGGATGCACCTTCCCAATCAATATCATCAGTACACTAGGGATTTCTGGAACAACATCTGTGGTGCTTATCTGATCAAATTAAGAGGGGTTTCATGATGCACAGGAGTGGACCAGACGTGGACTCACTCGGCAAAGTGTGAATACTGTATTTTATGCCCCAAACAGGCTGCTGTTTTTTTTTTTTTTTTTTTTTTAAATAAATGAGTTATTCAGCTTTGTAAAATTGATGGTCTATCCTCAGGATAGGCTATGAATATTAGATTGGCTGATTCCCAACACCCCCACCGATCAGCTGTATGAAGAGGCCACTGTGCTTGTGCAAATGCTGCGTCGGCCTCTTCTATGTTTACTGCTGTTCATAACTGCATCGTAGGGCAATAAAGGTAAGAGCTGCAATCAAGATGAGGCTGTGGCACCTAAACATGAGAGCCCATTTAATGGGGATATCCATTGCTGAGCTATCCATGAACAAGGGGCCCATATATTATTCTTGTACATGGGCTTTTTGCGATCTGTGTTGCAATGTGATACCATAATTTTTTTCCTTAACATTGAATGATTCTCTAATTTCTTTCTCACCATGGAGTGATTCTATAATGTTCTCCTCAGCTTAGAGTGATTCTATTATGTTTTCTTCGATAATTATTTTCTCAAAATCAAGTGATTCTATCATTTATTTTTCAACTTGGAGTTATTCTATTATTTTGTACTCAACTTGATCTTAAAATGCCATATATTTTTTCTGGAGGTTTTTTAAACCAAAATATTCAAAAAGTTATTTTTTTGTGTCATATCAGTGACTTGCTAGGTGAACATCCATTAAGTGTGGGCATACATTTTGCCAGGGCATGTAGTTGTGACTGATATCAGTAGCTCTTGAAAAGCTGCTCTTTTGTAAAGTATGCCCCTTTAAAGGGGTACTCCGGTGGAAAACTTTTTTACTTTTTTTTTTTTTAAATCAACTGGTGCCAGAAAATTAAACAGATTTGTAATTTACTTCTATTAAAAAATCTTAATCCTTCCAGTACTTATTAGCTGCTGAATATTACAGAGGAAATTATTTTATTTTTGGAACACAGTGCTCTCTGCTGACATCACGATCACAGTGCTCTCTGCTGACATCTCTGTCCATTTTAGGAACTGTCCAGAGCAGTATAAGGTTTGCTATGGGGATTTTCTCCTTCTCTGAACAGTTCTTAAAATGGACAGAGATGTCAGCAGAGAGCACTGTGCTCGTGATTCAGCAGAGAGCTCTGTGTTACAAAAAGAAAAGCATTTCCTCTGTAATATTCAGCAGATAATAAGTACTGGAAGGATTAAGATTTTTTAATAGAAATAATTTACAAATCTGTTTAACTTTCTGACACCAGTTGATTTAAGAAAAAAAAGTTTTCCACCAGAGTACCCCTTTAAATCTATTGCAACT
Organism: Hyla sarda; assembly: GCF_029499605.1. Classification (NCBI taxonomy): domain Eukaryota; kingdom Metazoa; phylum Chordata; class Amphibia; order Anura; family Hylidae; genus Hyla; species Hyla sarda. The sequence goes on from NC_079192.1 coordinate 74,143,566, forward strand.
CATCCTTGGCTTAACACAGAGAAATGTTTTAAAGAGTGACATGACTGCCAGTATCCCGTGACTACTCTTCGTTGTAATGCTTAACATTGCTATCAGCGCGCCAGTGCGTTGACTATACTAGGACTGTTTATTGGAACCAATTTCTGCTCTCGTTGCTGCATTGGAGATTCAATTTATTCAGCTACATGTTTCTTCTGGCTGAGGAAGGTTTGAATTAATTTCCAAGAAGATTCTTCGTTCCTATTAAAACTATCTTGAAGTGAAATTTATCAGTGGTAATTATTAGGGTAGAGAATCCAATTAGAGTTGCTGAACGCACTGTTTCAGTGTTTGATAGGACACATATATCCAGCGGAGCGAGTGCGTATGTTTGGAGTTTCGGACGACAGTCGATATGTTTTTAACCTGTCCTCTTGCAACCCAAAGAGACCGTCTTGCCACTTTGCAATTTAAATATTAGGAGGCTTATTAAAGTGTTATGTCATGTGGAAATTCATAAACTGTGCTCAGTGTTTAAATCACAGAGAAGTCACCACGGCTGCAGCATCGGTAGCAGCCTTATTTCTTATCTCAGTGTTTGTTATAAACAGAGAGAAAGTGTGTTCGGAAATGGCAAACATTACCTATTTATTCTTTTAATATCAGGTAAATTCCATACCCAATGACTTTATTCACATTTATGCTATGGCATAAGTTTGAAATACTAGCCATGGCACACTATTGGCCCCACTTAGTTTTGACCACTTTTTTTTTTATTGCAAAGGGCAACATAAAAAGACAATATAATTGTTTGCAGTAGAGATGGAATTTAATTTACACACAAGAACTATCCCCAGTCCATGCTGAAGGGATATGTATACTAAAGTCATGTTTCTACTCTGAGACAGAGATTCACCCCAAATCAAAAATTAAAGAAGCTGTACAAGGGCTTTTCTGCTTCAACTATACTCTTAATGGGCCTCCAGCTGTAGCAAGAACAACACAACTTACACATCATGACCTTTATCACCTTATTCCCTCAAGCTATGATAAAGCAACTAACTATGAGCAACCAAAGTCTTCTACAGTGACCAAAGCTGTGAAGATCCCTGTCTGTAGAGTTTGTCCTAAATGAACCGGGCAAAGTTACTAAAGTGATTCTTACCCCCCTTATACACTGAAGCCAAAGCCTGCATAAACTTTTACAGGGTTGGACTTAAAAAAAGAAAAACTACAACAGCTCCATTTAGATGAAGAGAGTAAGGTTAGAGTTTTTATCACACTACTTTGTTCTTGGGTTCAGTAAATGTCCTGACCAATCAGAATGTGAAAGCATTTCTTAGCAATATATTATTACTTTCATGAACAAACAGACCATTTAAAAGAAATAACCCAATTAACTTTTTGCCTCATCTAGGAGATGGACTGTAATTGTCACAAGGTGTAGCTAGTTGTAACGACTATGGTTAGGTGGATCTACTTACCTGTGGAGATGATGGCATGGGCCGTACCAGGGAGCAGAGTCTAAGGTGCTTCTGGTTTTCACCAGAGCCCACCGCAAAGCGGGATGTTCTTGTTGCGGCAGGCGGCACCCAGGTCGCTACCCTTGGTACGACTCGTCCCCACAAGCAGCCGAGGAATAACGTGGAACAGGAAGGTAGAGGCACAGAAGTAGTCAGGACTGGCAGGAGGTCAGGGCAGGTGGCAAGAAGCAAGGTCTGGTCACGTAGCAAGAAGGTCAGAAGGCAGGCTGCACAGGAGCAAGGTCAGAGTACATAGCAAGGGTCAGAGGCAAACGGCACGGGAGCAAGGTCAGAATACGTAGCAATGGTCGAGCACACGGGGAGGCAAGGCACAGGAGTAACGCTTTCTCTTAGGCAACTAGGCAACAAAGATCCGACAGGGGTCAAGGGGAAGTGAGAATGACTTATAGGGTCAGTGCCCAATTATTGGTGCGTTGGCCCTTTAAATCTGAGAGAGAGAGAGAGGACAGTGGAGCGTGGGACACGGCAGGTCTTACCGAGCAGAAACAAAATGACAAAGATAATCTCCAAGAACCTGATTTACCCTTTTTACCTGTCCGTTGGACTTAGAATGGTATGCGGAAGAGAAGTCAAGCTTAATCTTGAGACGAGAGCAGAGAGCCCACCAGAATTCGGAAACAAACTGAACTCCACGATCAGAGACAATGTGAGATGATAAGCCATGTAAACAAAAGATATGCCAAAGGAATTGGCCTGCCAATTGAGGAGAAGAAGGAAGACCTAAGAGGGGCACAAAATGAGCCATCTTAGAAAAAGGTTCGACCACCCAAATGACTGTGTTGTTGCCGAAGGGAGGCAGATCGGTAACAAAATCCATAGCAATGTGTGACCAAGGGCACTCCGGGATAGGCAGAGGAAGTAAAAGTCCTGTAGGCTTGAGCCGAGGAGTCTTGTCACGGGCACAGGTCATGGAGGAATGTACAAGATCAGTGACCTCACGCTCCAGATTTGGCCACCAGTAATGTTGGGTGATCAATTGTATGGACATCCGAACTCCAGCATGATCGGCAAGTAATGAGGAATAGCCCCAAAACAACACTTTGCATCTCAGACGAGGAGGCACAAAAGACTTCCCTGGAGGAACTTGCTGATGAACAACTGGTGCCACTGTAATCATTCGTTCAGGAGGAACAATATGTTGGGGAGAAGAGTCCAGACCTTTTATATCAGAAGCTCTGGAGAGAGCATCAGCTCTAACATTCTTGTTTGCAGCTCGAAAATTAATAAAGTAGTTAAGCCTGGAAAAGAAGAGAGACCATCTGGCCTGCCGGGGGTTGAGATGCTGTGCAGATCGAATATTTTTTTGGTCCAAGTAGATACTGACAGGATAAGTAGAACCTTCCAATAAGTGACACCACTCTTCTAAGGCAAGCTTAATGGCCAAAAGTTCCTCATCTCCAATGAAATAGTTCCTCTCAGCAGGCGAAAATGTTTTAGAAAAGAAACCACAAGTCACCATCTTACCCCTAGAAGAATTTTGAGTTAAGATGGCACCGGCTACTACAGAGGAGGCATCTACTTCAAGATAGAACAGCTTTTCAGTTTCGAGTCTAGACAGAACAGGTTCAGAAGCAAAGGCAGACTTTCATTGAGTAAAATAATCTTCTGCTTCTGTGGACCAAGGCTTGGAATTACTATTTTTCTTGGAGAAAGCCACTATTGGAGCAATCAAGGAGGAGAAATGTGGAATGAATTGTCTATAATAATTGGTGAACCCAAGGAAACGTTTTATGGCCCGAAGGCAAGAAGGTCATGGCCAATTGAGTACCGCAGACAATTTGACTGGATCCATCTGGAGGCCTTGGCAAGAGACAATGTAACCCAGGAATGGAAGAATCGTCTTTTCAAAAAGACATTTCTCGAGTTTGGCATAAAAATGATTATTCTGCAGGTGACGTAGGACCTGGCACACATGAGTGCGATGCACCTCCAAGTTGGAAGAGAAGATCAAGGTGTCATCTAGATAAACCACAACACACGTGTAAACCGATTCCTGGAAGGGCGTCCAAACAACATCACTAAGTACTCAAAGTGGCCATCATGTGTATTAAAGGCTGTCTTCCACTCGACTCTCTCGTATCCTGATTAAATTATATGTTCCTCGCAGGTCCAATTTGGGGAAGAGCTTGGCGCCCCACAGACGTCGAAGAGCTCTGAAATGAGAGGTAAAGGATACCGATTCTTGATGGTAATTTTATTGAGACCATGGTAGTCAATTCAAGGGCAAAGAGAGCCATCCTTCTTCTCCGCAAAAAATAATCCAGCTCCGGCAGGAGAGGAGGATTTCCGGATAAAACCTCTCTGGAGGTTCTCCTTAATATACAGAGACAAAGCTTGAGTTTCTGGCACCGAGAGAGGGTAGATTCTTCCCCGGGGAGGTGTAGTGCCTGGCAGAAGCTCAATAGGACAATCATAGGGTCGATGTGGGGGAAGACTTTTGACCTGTTTCTCGCAAAATACATCAGCAAAATCTTGATAAATAGAGGGCAGACCCGGCAGAGAAGAAGGTGCAGGAAGAGAACGCTTCAATTGTGATGCCAACAGGCAGTGTTTCTGACAGCCTTGACCCCAGCGAGAAATGTCTCCTGTTTGCCAATTGAAAACCAGCGAGTGAAGTTGCAACCAAGGTAAACTCAAGAGGATTGCTGAAGTAAAATAAGGAAGCACATAGAAGATGACCTTCTCCCTGTGTAAGACCCCCACATGCATGGTCAGAGGATCCATGCGGTGTTGTACCACAAAATTCAAACTTTCACCATTGATGGTGGAAAGGTATAGGGGTTTGCTGAGGCAAGACACTGGAAGATGATACTTGTGGATGTAACAATGCTGAATGTGGATCCACTGACCTGAGTGCCTGATGACACGGGGCGTATAGGGGAGCAGAGTCTAAGGTGCCGCTGGTCTTCACCAGAGCCCACCGCAAGGCAGGATAGATTTGCTGTGGCAGGTGACACCCAGGTCATTACCCCCGGTACGACCACACAGGTAGCTGGGCGAAGTACAGTAGGATGAGGCAGAGGCATAGTCGGACTTAGCAGAAGGTCATTGCAGGCGGCAAAGGTGCGTAGTCAAATAACATAGCGGAATGGTCTGAACATGGGCAAGGCAAACAGACAGTATAAAAAAAACACTTAGGCTAGGTTCAGACTAGGGAAGTTCCACCTGCAATTTCGCTTTGAAATTGCAGGCAGAAATTCCGCTTGCTAAAATGTATAGTGTAGTGAAGGGTTTTCCGTTCACAAATTCACACTTCTGAATTTGTGAAGCGGAATTTGTGAACGGAAAATCCGCTTGGAAATTTCCACCTGAAGAAAGGCTGTTACGCCTAGCGCTCCGGGCCCCCGCTCCTCCCCGGAGCGCTCACGGCGTCTTTCTCCCTGCAGCTCCCCGGTCAGTCCCGCTGACCGGGAGCGCTGCTCTGTCATGGCCGTTGGGGATGCGATTCGCACAGCGGGACGCGCCCGCTCGCGAATCGCATCCCAGGTCACTTACCCGTTCCCGTCCCCTGCTGTCATGTGCTGGCGCGCGCGGCTCCGCTCTCTAGGGCGCGCGCGCGCCAGCTCCCTGAGACTTAAAGGGCCAGTGCACCAATGATTGGTGCCTGGCCCAATTAGCTTAATTGGCTTCCACCTGGTCCCTGACTATATCTAACCTCCTCCCATGCACTTCCTGGCCGGATCTTGTTGCCATCGTGCCAGTGAAAGCGTTTCCTTGTATGTTCCTAGCCTGTGTTCCAGACCTCCTGCCGTTGCCCCTGACTACGATCCTTGCTGCCTGCCCCGACCTTCTGCTACGTCCGACCTTGCTTCTGTCTACTCCCTTGTACCGCGCCTATCTTCAGCAGCCAGAGAGGTTGAGCCGTTGCTAGTGGATATGACCTGGTCACTACCGCCGCAGCAAGACCATCCCGCTTTGCGGCGGGCTCTGGTGAAAACCAGTAGTGACTTAGAACCGATCCACTAGCACGGTCCACGCCAATCCCTCTCTGGCACAGAGGATCCACTACCTGCCAGCCGGCATCGTGACAAAGGCGTTGCTCTTTCTTCAGGCGGAAATCCGCGCGGAACACATTGCAGTCTGAACCTAGCCTTAATCTCAGGCAAATGGTACTGAAGATCAAGCAGGGAAGAGTGGGAGGTGCAGTGACTTATAGAATAGTTGTAGTACACACCGTGGGCTAGACAATAGATAAAATAATGTCCATGTTTAAAGACCCAGCAGGGAAGTAACTCACGATTAGGCTGATCGTTTTCCAAATCTTTCGAAATTTATTTTAATTTTCAAAGAAGTAGAAATCTTCATAACAAAGTGGAGCAAAGCTTGTAACAGACACAGAGCTCAGATTTTCCGTCTGCTCAACACCTCGGACGCGACGGCGTTTCGGGGGCGTGCCCCCTTAGTCATGCGTACCAGGTGTGGAGGGAGGGAGGATTACATGGAGGCAGAGTAAGCTACCATTCAGATAGACAAATGTAATTTACAAAAAATGCATGTAAAAAATTTTTAGAACAAAAAATACATATTATAAAGAACGTATCAAAGAAATGCCTTAAAACTACATATCTCATTGAGGCCGTATGGAACGACAGAATTTAATTCCGTAATCCAAAAACATTCTCTTTGTAACAGACGTCTTTTGTTCAGATTCTCATTAGCTTGCACCGGTACTTCTTCTAAAATTAACCATTTAAGAGTAGTGATAGAATGTTTAACATCACAAAAATGTCTTGCGACAGTACTCTCTCCAAAACTCGTAGTTTCATCTTTTTTCTCAGTATTCGAAAATTTTCTGATAACAGACTTACATAGTTACATAGTTACATAGTTAGTACGGTCGAAAAAAGACATATGTCCATCAAGTTCAACCAGGGAATTAAGGGGTAGGGGTGTGGCGCGATATTGGGAAGGGATGAGATTTTATATTTCTTCATAAGCATTAATGTTATTTTGTTCCAGGAATGTATCTAATGAACACCTTGTTCTAATCATTCTAGCTGTCTGGCCGACATAGGTGAGTCCGCATGGACATTTGAGCAAATATATAACGTTTTTTGACGTACAGGTGAAAAACCCATTATGTGCGATGGGAAAATCTTTGGATGGATTATTGAATTTTTCACCTTTTATTATACCGTTACAGTGGCTGCAATTTAAACATGGAAAAGTACATTTACGTCTACTAGCCAAGAAAGTCTGGCGGCTACTATTTTTTGATAGAGATATCACTCCTTATCAGTTTTTCACCTACTGATTGACCTTTTTTATATGTGAACATTGGAGGATTTTTAAATAACATTTCATATTTTTTTATCTGTTTGTAAAATATGCCAATTTTTTAAAATAGAGTTTTTTTTATCATATTTGCTCGTTTGTCATTTGTTTCTAAAACATTAGGTTTTAATAAATCTGCTCTATTTTCTTTTGAAACTTTTTCTCCTTCTTGTACAATCTGTTTATAATCGTAACCCTTTTTGAAAAATTTCTGTGTTAGTTTTTCTTGACTGATTTTATATTCATCATCAGATCCGGTAATTCGCCGGACTCTGATAAATTGACTACGTGGCAGACCTTTGAACGTTGTCGGTGCATGGAAACTTTTCTTGTGGAGGGTGTTATTCACATCCGTGGGCTTAACATACATGGCTGTATGAAAGCCCTCGGGTGCGCGTCTAACTTCAACATCCCAAAAATGAATATTTTCACGACTATAATTTAGTGTAAATTTTATTGTTTTGACATTTATTCAAATTTCCTACATAATCCAACAGTGATTGTTCATCACCCTTCCACGTCATGAACACTTCGTCCACATAGCTTAGCCACGTGGATGGTGTGTCCGTAGAGTCCTCAAAGACATGACGCTGCTCAAAGTCTGCCATAAAAATATTTGCGACACTAGGTGCCACAGACGAACCCATAGAAACTCCATAAGTTTGTAAGTAAAAAGTACAGTCAAAATGGAAATAATTGAGTGTCATATTCAATAATCCCATAAGGAAAGTAATTTTTCTATTGTCAAGTGAAGAATCAGTAGACAATATTTCACGAATACAAGACATACCCTCATCCAGTGGGATATTCGTGTAGAGGCTCTGGATGTCCAGAGTACACAAATAATCCACATATTTACTTTGTATATTTTCTAGGTGTCTGAGAAAATGTGAGGTGTCTAAAAGACATTTGGGAAGTTTTTTTTAACAAATGGCTTTAAGTAATCATCCACATCATCTTGGCTAGTAGACGTAAAGGTACTTTTCCATGTTTAAATTGCAGCCACTGTAACGATATAATAAAAGGTGAAAAATTCAATCATCCATCCAAAGGTATTCCCATCGCACATAAAGGGTTTTTCACCTGTACGTCAAAAAACGTTATATATTTGCTCAAATGTCCATGTGGACTCACCTATGTCGGCCAGACAGCTAGAATGATTACAACAAGGTTAACTGAACATAAGTCTGTTATCAGAAAATTTTCGAATACTGAGAAAAAAAGATGAAACTATGAGTTTTGGAGAGAGTACTGTCACAAGACATTTTTGTGATTTTAAACATTCTATCACTACTCTTAAATGGTTAATTTTAGAAAAAGTACCGAGGTGTTGAGCAGACGGAAAATCTGAGCTCTGTATCTGTTACAAGCTTTGCTCCACTTTGTTATGAAGATTTCTACTTCTTTGAAAATGAAAATAAATCTTGAAAGATTTGGAAAACGATCAGCCTAATCGTGAGTTACTACCCTGCTGGGTTTTTAAACATGGACATTGTTTTATCTATTGTCTAGCCCACGGTGTGTACTACAAGTGTTTCTAAGGGAGGTGTGGAGCTCCCATGTGGGACAGTGCATTTATTTGCTGAATATTGCAGATCAACTTTGTATGACTTATAGAATAGTGTAAGGTGTTTCACATAATTATGGGTGTACTGGCCCTTTAAATTTCATAGCTCAGCTTTAGGAGACGGGAAGTGCGTGCCGGAGCTGAGAGGCAGAGGAAGAAGCAGCAGAGGAGTGTGGTAAGTGATGGGCTGGGATTCGCAAGCGGGCAGGTACCGCGATGCAAATCCCAGCCCAGATGGCAGTAGGGGAGAGGGGGACAGGGCGCTCACAGCCACTGCTCACGGGGAAGTGGCCAGAGTGCAAGGTGTAACAGTACCCTCCCTTTGGTCTCCCCCTCCTTTTGTAAAAGCATTTTCCTCTGATAAACTTGGAGTCCAAAATATGTTTGACAACATAAACATCAGTGGTACCAGAGATGGGAATAGCTGAAATTTCTTTTTTTAGAGAAGCAGTTGACAGGTTTCAAGAGGGAGACATGTAAGGAATTCGGGAACCAGAGAGAGGACGGCAGCTGGAGAGAATAGGCCACAGGATTTAAACGTTTCTTGATTTTATAGGGACCAAGATAGCGAGGGCCCAGTTTATAACTGGGTACTCTTAAGTGGATATACTTGGAAGACAACCAGACTTTGTCACCAGGAGAAAACTCGGGAAGGGAACATCTTTTCTTGTCCGCTTAAGACTTAATTTGACCCGTGGCATGCAAAGGAGAAGAACGTGTCTTCTGACAGATGATGGAAAAGTACTGTACTTGCTCATCAATGGCAGGAACTTGGGAAGAAGAGGATAAAGGAAGAGGAGGACGAGGAGGAAGTCCATAAACTATGAAGAAAGGCGAAGTTCCAGTAGATTCAGAATTCTTATGATTGTATGAGAACACTGCCCAAGGAAGTAAATTGACACAGTTGTCTTGACGAGCAGAAATGAAATGGCAAAGATAGTCTCCTAAGACCTGATTCACCCTCTCAACCTGTCCATTGGATTGAAGGTGGCAGGCTGAGGAAAATTCCAGCTTGACATGGAGACGTGAGCAGAGGGCCCCCCAGAACTTAGAGACGAACTGGACTCCATGGTCAGATACAATATGTGAGGGCAAACCATGCAAACGGAAGACGTGGCAAAGGAACAGTCTAGCAAGCTGCGGTGCAGATGGAAGTCCAGGCAGCGGCACAAAATGAGCCATTTTAGAAAATCGGTCCACTACCACCCAAACGACAGTATTGCCTCTGGAAGTCGGAAGGTCAGTAATGAAGTCCATAGCAATATCGGTCCAGGGAAGCTCTGGAACAAGAAAAGGTTGTAGAAGACCTGCAGGTTTAGAAAGAGGGGTCTTATCCTGGGCACAGACCGAACAGGTATGGACAAAATCAACGACATGCTGTCAAACTAGGCCACCAATATTGTCTGGAGATAAGCTGAAAGGACTTATGAGTTCCAGAATGACCAGCCAGAACAGAGAAATAAGCCCATTTCAAGACTCAGAGTCTTAAATGGAGAGACACGTAAGTCTTTCCAGGAGGCAGGTTGTGTTAAGACAGCTCCTGCTCCAACTGAAGATGCATCCACCTCCAAAAGAAAAGGCTTGCCAGAGTCAGGTCTAGACAGGAATGGAGCAAATGCGAAGGCGGACTTTAACTGTTTAAAAATATCTTCAGCCTCTGGAGTCCAGACCTTGGGATTAGAAGTTTTCTTGGTGAGAGAGACAATAGGCGCTACCAAGGTGGAGTAATGCGGAATAAATTGCCGATAGTAATTGGCAAAACCAAGAAAACGCTGAATAGCTTTTAAGCCGGTAGGTCGGGGCCAGTCCAGTACAGCTGACAACTTGTTAGGATCATTCTGTAGACCTTGACTAGTAACAATGTAACCCAGAAAAGGAAGACTGGACTTTTCCAAAACACGCTTCTCAAGTTTAGCGTAAAGATGGTTGTCACGAAGACGTTGTAAGACCTGGCGGATGTGGGAACAATGAGTCTGAAGATTGGGCGAGTAGATGAGTATATCGTCCAAACAGACCATGACACAGGTGTATAAGAGGTCACAAAAGATATTATCAACGAACTCCTGGAAGACTGCTGGAACATTACCTAGTCCGAATGGCATCACCAGATACTCAAAATGTCCATCCCGAGTATTAAATGCAGTCTTCCATTCGTCACCTTCTCTTATGCGAATCAGGTTCACCCTACGCAGAAAGTGAAATAACTCTGAGCTCAATGGAAGAGGGTAGCGGTTGTTGAAGGTGATTTTATTCAGTCTGCGATAGTCAATGCAGGGTGGCAGAGAACCGTCTTTTTTCTCTACAAATAATTTGGCTCCGGCAGGAGAAGATGACTTCCTGATAAAGCCTTTTTGAAGATTTTCTTGAATATTTTAAGACATGGCCTGAGTTTCAGGAATAGACAGAAGGTAAATTCTTCCCCGAGGAGGAGTGGTCCCGGGCAATAAGTCTATAGGACAATCATAAGGACGATGAGGTGATAATACTTCAGCTTGTTTCTCACTGAAGACGTCAACAAAGTCCTGAAGAAACGAAGGCAAACTGGGCAGAGAAGTAGAAGGAGGCACCCACTTAGACGGACAATTATGAATGCATTGACTGTTGCAATGGTCCCCAACGGAAGTCCCCAATGGAGAACTTCTCTAGTTTTCCAATCCAGCTGCAGGGCATGGAGTTGCAACCAAAGAAGGCCAAGAAGGAGAGGAGAGGTACAGTGAGGAAGTAGATAACAGGACAAGTTCTTCTTATGCAAGACTCTGACCTGCATTGATATCGGTTCTGTGCGGTATAGCACGGTTCAGTCCAGATTTTCTGTTAACCGTAGAGATGTACAAGGGTTTCAAAAGGCGAGACACCGGCAGATGATACCTATGTACTATGGAGGCATCAATAAAATTTCCCACAGAACCAGAATTCAGGAAGGCAAGAACAGAAATAATCTCTTTGGAGGGTAGAGAAAGCTGGACCGACAAATTCAAGCATGGAGAGGTGGTGTTCACACCTAGAGAGGCCTCTCCCACAAACCCTAGGTGCAAGCGATTCCCTGTGACTGTGGACGTACAGGACAGTCTTTGAGGAAATAATCTGCACTGGCGCAGTAGAGACATAGATTCTCAGCTCGTCGGCGAGTTCTTTGCTGCAGAGTCAGGCGAGACCGATCCACCTGCATAGCTTCCACTGCGGGAGGAAATGTAGAAGGTTACGATGGTTGCTGGACAGTAAGCAGCTGCTGCATCATGGCAGACAACTGGTTTAACTGCTGCGCCTGCTGGGCCAACTGCTGTGGCTGAAGAGCCACTATGGTGGTGAGATCCAGATTCTAGGGCAGCTGGATCCATGGCCGGATCATGCTGTAACAATGCTGGATGTGGATCCACAGACCTGAGTGGCTGATGACACGGGTTGTATCGGGGTGCGGAGTCTAAGGTGCCGCTGGTCTTCACCAGAGACAGCCGCAAGGCAAGATGGATTTGCTGCAGAAGGCGACACCCAGGTCGTTACCCCAATATGACTCGACCACACAGGTAGCTGGGCAAAGTACAGTAGGATGAGGCAGAGGCATAGTCGGACTTAGCAGAAGGTCAAGGCAGGCAGCAAAGGAGCATAGTCAAATAACATAGCGGGACGGTCAGAACACGGGCAAGGCAAACAGACAAAATGGAACACTTAATCACAGGGAAATGGTACTGAAGATCCGGAAGGGAGGAGTGGGAGGTGCAGGGACTTATAGAATAGAGTCAGGTGTTTCACATAATTATGGGCATACTGGCCCTTTAAATTTCAAAGCTCCGACACGTGCGCCCTAGGAGACGGGGTCGTGCGCGCCGGAGCTGAGAGGTAGAGGAAGAAGCAGCAGAGGAGCGTGGTAAGTGACGGGCTGGGATTCGCATCCCGCGATGCGAATCGCAGCCACGCTGGCAGCAGGGAAGAGGTGGACAGTGCGTTCACAGCGAGAGGAAGTGGCCGGAGCACAAGGTGTAACAGTGGACCAGGGAGACATTAATGAAATTCCCTGCAGAACCTAAGTTCAAGAAGGCAGAGTCTTGAAACGAAGTCCCAGAAGAGGTATGGATTTGGACCGGCATAGACAAATGAGGAGAGGAGATGTTCACACCTAGGGACACCTCTCCAATGTACCCTAGGTGTGTGCATTTCCCGGACGAGGAGGACGAAGAGGACAGTCTTTGAGAAAATGTTCCGGACTGGCACAATAAAGGCATATATTTTCCTCACGTCGGCGGGATCTCTCATGCACGAGGTCCACTTGTATAGCTTGTTCAAGAGGAGGGACAGCAGGAGACAGAGGAGTTGGAACACTGGTGCCAGTCGAGGAAAACTACAAGTTTGAGCAGGCTCACACTCAAGACGAATTTCCTCTTGCCTCTGTATTCTAGTGGACAGGAGAATGAGCTTACTCAAGGAAGAAGGAGGATCCCGTGCGGCCAAAGCATCTTTCACCCTGCTGGAGAAACCTTTTTTAAAGATGGCACAAAGGGCTGCATTATTCCAATTCAGTTCTGAAGCCAGGGTACAAAATTTGACTGCATACTCCCAGACAGAAGAATCCCCTTGGTGGAGGTTCAGAATCGCAGTTTCTGCAAAGGAAGATCAAGTAGGCTCTTCAAAATTGCTGTGGAATTCAGCAAGGAAAGCTTGTAGGTTGGAAGTCATCGGGTCGCTTCTGTCCCAGAGAGGAGTGGCCCAGGCCAGAACCTTGTTGGAGAGCAGACTAACCACAAAGGCGACCTTGGCACTCTCCGTCGAAAACTGATCGGTCATCAGTTCACGATTCCCCTGCACAATTTAGGGTCTCCTTCATACTTCGTTGGCAGGAATAAACAAAGTTTGGGACCGAGGAAAGCTGCAGACACTGGAGGAACCGCAAGAGCTGGTTGCAGCAGTTGCTGCTGTTGTTGCTGCTTCTGTAGTTACTGCTGCTGGACTGTAAGGAGCTGCTGCATCATAGCAGACAGTCGATTTAACTCCTGTGCTTGTTGTGCAATTTGCTTAGACTGTTGAGCCACAATAGAAGAGAGGTCTGGAACATCCAGCAGAGGCACCCCGGCGTGATCCATAGCCGTATCTTACTGTAACGACTGCGGTTAGATGGATCCACTGACCTGTGGCGATGATGGCGTGGCCTGTACCAGTGAGCGGAGTCTAAGGTGCCGCAGGATGCTCTTGCTGCGGCAGGCGGCACCCAGATCGCTACCCTTGGTACAACTTGTCCCGTCAGGCAGCCGAGGAATAACATGGCACCGGAAGGTAGAGATTCAGACAAAGTCAAGACTGGCAGGAGATATGGGCAGGTGGCAAGAAACAAGGTCTGGTCATGTAGCAAGAAGGTCAGAAGGCAGGCTGCAGGCGGCAGGAGCAGGGTCAGAATAAGTAGCAAGGGTCAGGTACATGGTGAGGCAAGACACAGGAATAACACTTTCTCCAGCAGGGGTCAAGGGGAAGTGAGAATTACTTATAGGGTCAGCCCCCTTTAAAGGTGTACTCTGGTGCTTACACATCTTATCCCCTATCCAAAGGATAGGGGATAAGATGCCTGATCGCGGGAGTCCAGCAGCTGGGGACCCCCGTGATCATGCACGCGGCACCCCGTTTGTAACCAGTCCCCGGAGTGTGTTCGCTCCGGGTCTGATTACGGTCGACCGCAGGGCCGGCAGCGTGTGACGTCACGCCCCCGCCCCCGTATGACGTCACGCTCCGCCCCTCAATGCAAGCCTACGGGGGCGGAGGCGTGACGTCACATGCCGCTGGTCCTGCGGTCGACCGTAATCAGTCCCAGAGCGAACACGCTCCGGGGGCTGATTACAAACGGGGTTCCGCGTGCATGATCACGGGCATCCCCAGCTGCGGGACTCCCGCGATCAGGCATCTTATCCCCTATCCTTTGGATAGGGGATAAGGTGTGTAAGCACCGGAGTACCCCTTTAAATCTCAGAGAGCTGCTGGGCACCTATTAACACTAGTCAGGTGTAATGAACAAGGCCAAGCTTGTTTTAACCAGGACTAGGCTATGAGATAGTAAATTATTACATATTTCGACCCTATGGCATCTTTGTAGAAAATTGCCTAGTCTATGGACACATTTGGGGCCCATATTTTGATATTATTTAAAAAATTGGCTTTTGGCTGCATTCTGCAACCTCTTTCTATCATAGGAATTATCAAGCTGCAGAATCCAGATTTCTACTTTTCAGGCTCATTTTCATTTGTCTCTGTGCTAGTGAGTAAAATCTAATCTCTAAGATATCTCCCATTTATGATGCACACATATAGGAGGAGCTCCTGCTCATCTATGTCTTCACAGAAAAGCAGAAGCAGCATAGATGACAAAATAGAGCAGTACATAGCAGTGTATGCTGTGAATTCAGTACTGAGTTGAGATATAATAGTCTGTATAAGCTCCAGTTTTCTGTCTACAGTCTTTCTGCCAGCAAATGGCTCTCCCCTGACACTTCTCTCCCTTTTCCGCTTCCCATCCTATAGACTGTATGGGTAGTATGTAACTCAATCTCTTAAGTGAGCTGATAGTCTGTCTACTCTTTCAAGACTTGACCAGTGTTTCTGAGTGAATGATGAGTTTGAGAGTGAACAGGGGATCAGGAAAAGAGCCTGAATACATATTTTCTCTGATAAGATACAGTATAAAAAAGTATCTAATATTTACGTATACTATTTATTTATGCAAAGTTTGTTGAAATGAGAGTGACTATTTAAGTAAATTAAAAAATCCCCAATGGTGTCCATTGCTTTTAAAGCTTTCAATGATGCGGGTTACTTATTGATATGGTGTGACATGGCCTCGGGCAAGCAGCAGTTACTACAACTGCCTATGAGATTACTCTACTAACCTGCATTCACTGGAACATCAGATCTATTAATATCAAGAAATAGGTGATAGAGTCGTCCTCACTCAATGAGATTTATTAAATAGTGAACACAGTGACTATATATATATATATATATATATATATATATATATATATATATATATATATATTGTGGCAGTGTGGCAAGGAAAGTGTGTATTTCCCTTGCTAACTCTAGAAAATGCTCCACCTGTGGCCTGATTAATGAGGTATCAGGAAGGGAAAGTGTGTTTAAAAGGAAAAGAAACAGAATAGTTGGGGCTCTCCCTGGGAAACAGCACATCGCTGTAGGGGGGGAGACACTTGGACCCTGTTGAGGAAGCACAGCACAAGTTGTGAGTGGTCTAAGAAGTGAGTAGAAGGTTGCAGGAGTCACATGTTTAACTGGCTGAGGGTAGCTCACCAGCTAGTAGTCAGGGCATGCTGATATGTGTAGTCAGTGACCAGACGGTCTAGGATTTTATTTTGTTCCTGTGTTATGTTTGTTTTCCCCCTGCAACCTGTCTAAATAAAGCTGGCAAGGTGCCAGGCTTGCATGAATAACCGTTGTCTGCGGGTTTATTGAGTGGAAACGTGTCCCGTGGCAGTGTCCACGTCGATCCCGGAGCTAATCCCCAAGGAGGAATCTTTACTATATATATATATATATATATATAAATGTATTAGTGGTAATATCCACCTATTAAGATGAGGTCTCCCAAAGCTTATGAAAAAATGAAATAGGAAAAAATAGGGAACCTTTTAAAACTTCAATTTATTTCGTCCTTATTAAATATAAAAGCAGAGCTTCCTATTGGGCAGTATGTTTGTACTAGGTGGAAGAAATAGGTGGATATGAATGATGATCTCACCTTGCAAGGTTGTGTTGGCACACAACAACCTTGTGAACGTCTGGTTGATATGATCCCTTTTGATGTTGTTTGCGGTGCAGCCGTCCGGGTTGCTCGAGATGTGTGGCAGCACACTCGATGAGCTGGTTTGCGGGGTCTGGAAAAAAGGTTCCCGAGATGTTCGGCGCCAACCGTAGATGGAATAAAGATGTGGTGAGTCTCAGTTATTTAAAAGTGTTCTTTATTGCCGTATCAGACGCGTTTCGAGGTCTTGCACCTCTTTATCAATGATTATGGCATACATACATAAAAGCATTATCACTGGTTTTTATAGTTTCTAAAATGGGCGCCAGAGAGTACAATTGGATGAGTAAAAAGAGTGTCATAAGGCTGCGCTCTGGTGTGTTGTAGTGGCGCTGTCTGATGACATAGGAGTGTTTCATTCATAAAGTAAAAAAAAAAAAAAAAAACTTTTGTTTAGCAGTAAAATGTGGCCATACATTAAAAGCAAGGATTGCGAAAATGTTCCATGTTGTATGAGGAGGTATAGTGTTATGCGGTGATGCGAGTATGTCAAATGTGTTACTTCTGTTTTTAGCAATGGTTGGATGATGCGTGTCCGATGCCAGGTGGTGGAGATGTCCTATTGACAGAGATGCTGCGTGAGATGTCATTTGTCGTTGCGCTTTTTTATGCTAGATGGTGGGTACCATGGCTGGTTATTTCGTATCCATGTTTGTAACTATTTTTATTAATTTTTATTTGTGGTTTCGGTCCTTGATGCAGTGGTGTCTTATTGCCGGATGATCGGACGGGGATTGCTGTGCTGGTTATTACCAGGTGTGTGGTATGGTAGGTGTGTTTTGGTATATATGGATATGGGGATGGCAAAAGAATGCTGTGGTGCTGTCATGGTTTAGTTTGTGGAGAGGGGTGTTTTGTTAGCGCTGTTGTGTATAGATGTGACAGCAGCGGTTTCATAAGATGGTACTGCAGCGCTTTAGAATGTATGGGCTTGTAGATGGGTGTTATTGATTGTTGGTGGATGGCATGCTGTATGTGACTGCAGCGGTGATCTCTAATGATGGTACTGCAGCGCTTAAAAAAGGGGGGGGAGGGGCCTGTGGGTAGGTTGCGAGAGACGTGTGTGTAGTTGGTATTATGTTGTGTATGACATGCTGTACGCTATGTATGTGGGATAGGTGGTGTTCAATGGGCTGCATGTGAAAAATGGGTGATAGGCTGTATTTTGTTGGGTTTTGGATTGGAGGACAGTATGTCGTGGGTTGGGTATTGTATTGGGGTTGTGGAGTGGTTGGTATTTAGGGATTTTCAGATGATTTCCCATTTGGTGGTTTTCTGAAGATTTTCCAGTGTTGGATTCCGGGTGTATAAATTATTAGATATTGTCAATATTTTCATTAAGGCCCAAGGGGGTTAAAGTGTTGATCTTGAAGATCCAAAATGACTCTCTCCTACAGAGTCTTTCAAATCTATCATTGCAGTTGTCTGATATCTGTTCGATTCCAGTGATTCTGAATTCTTTGAAGTTGTTGTTATGTTTTTCAGTTGCATGTCTGGATACGCTGTGTTTGGGAAATTTATGTGTGACATTGAAACGGTGTCCACTCATACGATTTCTTAGGGTTTGTGAGGTTCGTCCAACGTATTGTAGGCCACAGCCACATTCTATTAAATAAATGACATGGGTTGAGTTGCAGTCTATTCTAGATTTTATTTTGAATGTTTCGCCTGTTTGGTTGCTTATGAACGTTTTTGCATTGTGGTTGATGTTTATACATAATTTACAGTTTCTTACTCCGCATCTGAAGCATCCATTTTGGTCCATGGTTGTATTCTTCATCTGTTTGTTCTTTGGAAATTCTTCTCTAAGGCGACTGGGAGCTACCATGTTTTTTATGGTTTTTGCACGTCTGTATGTGAATCCTGGTTTATTTGGAAGTACTTTTTTGAGAATGCGGTCTTGCAATAGAATCTTCCAGTGTATTTCCATTACGTTATTGATTTTTTGTTTGTCCGCAGTATAATCCGTAATAAAGTTGTACTTGTATTGTTCTTGTCCTTTTTTTGTTGTTTGGAGTTTTCCTTGTGTGTTTTTGACTATTGTCCTTGTGGATGTATATGTTTTTTCATAGGCTGCTTGAATTATTTTTTTGGGATAGCCTTTTTCCAATAGACTTTTTTTTTATAATTTTGCTCTGTGATACAAAATCCGTAAGTTTAGTGCAATTTCTACGAAGTCTATGAAATTGACCAAAGGGAATGTTTTTTTTCCATTTGTGGTAATGACAGCTGTTGTATTCTAGAAGGCTGTTACAGTCCACGCTTTTGAAATAAGTTTTTGTGATGATTGTTGATTTTTCAGAAGTAAGCTCAAGGTACAAATATTCTATGGATGTGGCATTGCATTTGCCCGTTAGTTTTAGGTGCCATGTATTGGTGTTGAGGTATGCCGTGAAGTTTTGGAATGATTCTATCAAACCTTCCCAGATGAAGAGAAGATCGTCAATGTATCTTTTATACAGGATGATGTTATTTCTCCACTGGTGTGTGCTGTAAATGAGTTGTTCTTCATAGGCTCCCATGTAGAGATTTGCAAAGGATGGGGCAAAATGTGTGCCCATTGCCGTGCCTGTGGTTTGTCTATATATCTTGCCTGGAATCAAACTGGAAGTGGTTGTGTTCTAAAATGAATTTTATGCTGTCGGTAATGAAATTCCTTTGTTCCTGTGGCATTGTTTGATCTTTTTCAAGGATGGATTTGATTACGTCCATGCCTTTTTGATTAGGGATGTTTGAGTACAAAGCTGCCACATCCAGAGTTGCCCATTTGTAATTTGATTTCCATTCTTGTTCACCAAGGATCTAAATAAGATTAGGGGTGTATTTTA
Source organism: Hyla sarda (assembly GCF_029499605.1). NCBI lineage: Eukaryota > Metazoa > Chordata > Amphibia > Anura > Hylidae > Hyla > Hyla sarda. The sequence continues at coordinate 74,162,553 of NC_079192.1, forward strand.
GATGTGATGTGAGATTGACAACGTATTTTTGTAAAAGGAGATCTACATATTGTGAAAGGTTACTTGTTACTGAGCCAATCCCAGAAATTATGGGTCGGCCGGGAGGATTTTTTTGATCCTTATGGACCTTTGGCAGATGGTAGAACGTGGGGTTTTTTGGGTTTTTGATTTTGAGATGTTCTTTTTCTTTTTTGTTGAGAACCCCACTTTGGAATGCTTCTTCTATCATGCGGTGACATCTTTCTTGGTATTGTTTGATGGGGTCTTCAGGGAGGGCAACATAATAGTCTGAGTCAGAAATGATTCTGAGTGCTTCTGCTATATATGTTGTTCGATCTTGAATGACTACTCCACCTCCCTTGTCAGCACTGATTATGACTATTCTCCTGTTTTCTGCCAATGATTTTATGGCTGCTGCTTGATCTTGTGTTATGTTTCCTTTTCTTTTATATGTCTCCTTTTTGTTATTGTTTATATTCTGAAATTCGTCAGAGACCAATGTGAAAAATGTTTCCAGAAACGGACCCTTATGATGTGTAGGATAAAACGTGGACTTGGGCTTTAGATCTGTGTGAATGGGAGGTGGGATCAAACAGATGGCAGTGTTGTTTTCTGAAGGAGGGACTGGTGTTTGTTGAGTGATCATGGCAAAATGTCTGGTTAGTGTTAATTTTCTTATATATTTATTCAGATCCACAAAAAGTTTGAATTCATCTATTTTTCCGTTAGGGCAGAAGGAGAATCCTTTGCTTAGGACTTCTCGTTCTGCCTCTTTTAGGTTATGACTAGACAGATTGAATATTTCTAGTACTTTTTCTTGTTCTTTTTCGTGTTTCTGTTGCTGTTTCTTTCTCTTTCCTCGGCATCCTCGTTTTGTTCTTCTTCTGGTGTTTTTCTTTTCATTCGTGCCGGACTGTAGTAGTTCGTTATTAGTTTGGTTACCGGGTCGGCTCGTGCTTGGTGCGTCGGAGTGGGGGTCATTTGAGTGGGAAGTTCCAAAAAATGAGGTGATGACATATTCTCTAATATGTTATCTTCTTGTGGGTTGAAGTCCTGTTGTGAGCCTCCGGAGAATTCTCCTCTCAGTGTATCGTACACGGTAATGCATGATAGATTGAAGGGGGTGTCCAATGGGGTGGTGGGTTGGAATGCCATGTTCTCGTGTGGGGGTTCACTTGGCTCCGTTGATAAATGTAAGAAAGATGTAGGAGGGAGTGCTAGTGAGGTGCATTCTCTAGCTTTTTGTAACAGGGTTTCCAAATCCTTGTCACCTAGTGGTGTGGGATGGTCCAGCTCCTTTGTGGGATGCTTACATCTTCCAGTTTTGGTTAGGTTGGTTGTATGGATATTCTCACATAATGTTTCTATGTTGTTTGATTCTTTTGGTTTCTTTGATTCCTTCCCTTGAGTTCCATTATATCCATCTTCGGATATATGTGAGGATAAGGGTGGAGGTATTCTTTTTGTGAGTTTTTTTGGATAGAAGTGGGAATTCCCCCAAGGTATGAATGTTGCTCTTTGGTTTAGGGGTACCTCTTTTTGTGGTATCCACATCCTTTCTTTCAAAAGGTTGTGTCCTTTCTCTTGGAGTTGTTTTTTTCTTGTTGTTTTGTGTGTTGGGGCCTTTTTTCCAATGGAATCGTGTGTTGAAAAAAGCCCTTCCGTTATTCGTTCTCGACGGCGAGGTTGGTTTCGGGGTTCTATCTTCTTCGGATTCTTTCTCATGTGCATCATTAGTCTCCTTGTTTACATCATTTTTCTTTTTCCAAAATTTAATGTTTTTTGATTCATAATCATTTTGGTCTCCTTCAAATTTGTTTGTCTTCCTCTCCAAGGTTTCTTTTTCAATGTTCAGGATTCGCATCGTGAGTAATCTATCCATTATGATGAAATCACGTCCATTTTTGTATGGTTCAAGTTGTGAGATGCGTTCTTTTATTTCAATATCTAGATCTTTACACGTCCTTATTAAAATAGTAGATGTAGAAAAATAGAAAAATATATAAGTTTACGCAATGAAAGCCACCAGTGACGAGGAGCACTCAGCTCCACTGTCCCATTTATTTTACTTCAAGCAATGTCCATAGATAGTCCACACCTTATTTTTGCAAGTATGTTAATACAAACAATGTCCATAGATGGTCCACACATTATTTAGCTTGTATGGTAAAAGTTGGAGTATGTAGAATTTTCTTTTAGCTTGCACACAGTTCACACTTGTAATTGCACTCTTAAACAATGTCTCTGTTCCTCAGTGTTCAACATAGTAATTACATCATACGTGGAGTGCCTTGGTATTTAGCAGTGTCCTACATGTGACATAAATTGTTCTGTAACTGTTTCCAGTATTTATGGATATAGAGTTTGATTCTCATGGTTCCATGTTAGCATGTATTTTATTATATCCTTGCCAATCCCTCCTGGCAATATAGATGATATTGGTAAGCAAATCAGATGTACTTCCTTCCAATGTAGGCACTGCAACTTATAGGTCTCAGTGCAGACCGTGGTGCGTTTTTTATTTGCGTTTTTGCGTTTTTATGCTTGCACAGCCTTCACCACTTTACAAAATGTATTGTATGCAATTCCACAGCAATATCAGCATTCGTGTAGACTATTTATGCATTATGATAACATGTGCATAATGGACCATATACTTTGCAGCCTTTTCATCCTATTGTGGCTATGTCACTTGCATCCACGTATCCATACATTCATTTGTCCAGTAGAATATTTTATATAAATCGGCACTGGTCGTGGTACAGGAATTTTGTATCCTAACCACTGATCAGTGTTGCTACAACACTACCCAAATATTCCAATCTGATTCTGTTTGAACACAACCTATTCACAAGTGTTGATATACCGCTGTGCTCTAGCGTTACTAGGGAACATGGGTTGTATAACTGACACTTATGAATGCCTACTTGGCACGTACAAGCACATATCTATCCTGTAGACTATTTTGTTTATCTACGTCATACAATCACTCAAATAGACCACGCCTACTGTCTGAGAGTCTTGGCTATATTCACATTCAGATGCGTTTTTCGAGCGTTAAATGTCATTTGTTGATCACTGACATACTGTGATATTAGACAGAACTGTTATACATATGGAATCCACAATTGATCATACAGTCCATATTTAGTGATAGAAATATACAGTAGTCCACTTTTAATGATCCCGGCAAGTGTCAGTGCTTGTACAGTGGTATTGTTTGTAGATATGTGAAATACTATTGTAGAGTTGCATAGTCCTACCACATTTGGATATACAGGTGCTTTTTTAATTAAATGTATTTTGTATTTGGATGCAAGACATTTAACCACAGTATATGGTCAATAACACTGGTTCAGTTAGTGTATCCCATTTTATGACCATATAGTATACTGCATGATTCATTATAGTCCAACATGTTAGCACATTATACGGTCTCCATCATGATTATATAAGACTGAACCTGATGATGATCCCAGCTGCGTGGTAAATCCTCTTTCTGTTCTGGTTCAGAGGGATGTTAGATCCTCTCTATATTGTCACGATTCGGCTGGCTGGAGGTGGATCCTCTGTGCCAGAGAGGGATTGACGTGGACCGTGTTGGTGGACCGGTTGTAAGTTGCTACTGGTATTCACCAGAGCCCGCCGCAAAGCGGGATGGTCTTGCAGCGGCGGTAGCAACCAGGTCGTATCCACCAGCAACGGCTCAACCTCTCTGACTGCTGAAGATAAGCGCGGAACAAGGGAGTAGACAAGAGCAAGGTCGGACGTAGCAGAAGATCAGGGCAGGCAGCAAGGATCGTAGTCAGGGGCAACGGCAGGAGGTCTGGAACACAGGCTAGGAACACCCAAGGGAACGCTTTCACTGGCACAATGGCAACAAGATCCGGCGAGGGAGTGCAGGGGAAGTGAGGTATAAGTAGGGAGTGCACAGGTGATAACACTGATTAGGCCTGCTGCGCCAATCAGTGGCGCAGTGGCCCTTTAAATTGCAGAGACCCGGCGCGCACGCCCTAAGGAGCGGGGCCGCGCGCGCCGGGACAAGACAGACGGGGAACGGGTCAGGTACGGGAGCTGGGATGCGCATCGCGAGCGGGCGCCTCCCGCGTCGCGAATCGCATCCCGGCTGGGAGTGACATTGCAGCGCACCCGGTCAGCAGGTCTGACCGGGGCGCTGCGAATGAGAGGATGCTGCGAGCGCTCCGGGGAGGAGCGGGGACCCGGAGCGCTCGGCGTAACATATATTCCGGTTTGGCACGTTTCCTTAGCCAGATCCTCAGGAACCGTTTCCAGGCTATTGTTTGGGGATCTATAGGTGTTGATGTCCGACACTGATGGCGGTCAGCATCAAATGAACTCATTCCTACTCCCTTTTGTGGGACTCCTGTCCCACCACTTGCGGCAATTTTCACTGGCTCTCCCAATCCTGCACCTATACGTCAGTACTCTGACGCTCCTATTCACAGGTATCGGGATTCTTCTGACTCAGGTGCTACTAAGCGGGTGGGTGGATAAGTTTGACAGGAGAATTAACTACGTTATGTCTAAGTTACAACAGGGAATTATACTTATACGATAATTTATATTTAGATGGTTGTATGGGATAAATATTTTGATGATACTAACTTAGGGGGAGATTTATTCAACCTTATTTTATTATTTAGAATTAATGCAAGTCGGCTACTCAGTTTAATCCTTCATTTGTTATGGGACTTGCTGACTTAAAGAGACAGTGACCTATTTTTATAATTTAAAGGGGTGTGTCCGAATGAACAGATACGCAGCAGGGACCCTTTGATTATTATTCCCTATTATTGTATGCATACCCATATTATTTTTAAATAAAACTAGAATAGGCTATAAATTCATTTAAACCTTTAGGTTTAAGCGAGTCAACACAAAATGTCCACCTTGCCTCTGTCTGCAAAAGTATTTTGTCCCAATTTCCACCTCTAATGGGTGGAGGGACCACTTCCAGCACTTGGACCTTAAGTCCTTCTGAATTCCCTTCATGATGTTGGGAAAAGTGGTTACCAACTAAGGTATTCCTTTGATGTCTGATGTCCACTAGATGCTCTTGAATGCGGTTCTTCAATGTTCTATAAGTCTTGCCCACATAGTTTACTGGGCAGGGGCACTCCAACATGTACACTACTCCCCTTGTGTTGCAGTTGGAAAAATGTTTTAGTGGAAAACTCTCCCCTTTACTCGCACTCACGATAAGCTGTCCCTTTTTAATAAATGGGCATATGGTACATCTCCCACAGGGGTGAGTACCTTTCAGTCCTGTCCTAAGCCATGTATCTTGATTTTTTTAGTGGCTCAAAGTAGCTCCTCGTCAATCTATCCTTACGGTTCTTCCCCCTGCGAGAAGTTGTTGGGGGGCTATCAGACAGAATTGGAGATATTACCTTGTCTGCTTTCAAAATCGCCCAATGTCTCTAACCTGGCTGGATTTCTCATCGAAGTTGCCTATAATACGAACAACATCATCCCCCTCTTCCTTTGGTTTAGGCCTGAGCAGCTGTTCTCTCGAACTTTGCAGGGCCCTGTGGTATGCTCTATTTATAGTTATTGGGGTACCCCCTCTCTCTGTCTCACTCTCAAATTCTGTGCTTTTTCTTTAAACTCTGAAAAGGTGGAGCAGTTCCGTCTCACCCTTAAATATTGCCCTGTTGGTATACCCTTCCTCAGTGGGAGAGGATGATAGCTCTCCCACTGAAGAAGGGTATTTGTTGCCATTTCTTTTCTATGCAGGGTTGTTTGAATTGTGTAGTCTGACATCAATCTCACCTTAATATCCAAAAACTCAATTTCCTGTGAATTGATGGTATGTTTAAACTTGAGATTAAGAGTGTTATTGTTCAAAATTTCTACAAATTGTTAGAATCTTGCTTTGGACGATGTCCAGATCTGCAGGACATCGTCTATGTACCTGACCCAAAGACTGATGTACTGTGTCCACTCCATTATTTTGTCTGTGAATACGGTTTGGTCCTCCCACCAGCCTAGATATAAATTAGCGTAACTGGGGGCACAGGGGCTCCCCATGGCTGTTCCACGCTGCTGGTGGAAGGACCTCCCCTCAAAGACAAAATGATTCCTGGTTAGGACAAAAGATAGCAAACGAATAACAAATTCATTATGTGCGCTATATTGCAACCCCCAGTTCTGAAAAAGTATTCTGCTGCCTTGAGCCCTAGGTCTTGAGGAATACTAGAATATAGGGCCTCTATGTCTAATGACGCCAATAATGAGCCTTCATCTAATCTTAGATCTTCTAGTCTCCTAAGAACATCCATTGTATCCCTCACAAAGGAGGGTAGTGAATATACAAAGGGCCTCAAGACTTGATCCACATATTGACTAGGGGCTTGTGTCAAATTATCCCCGCCTGAGACAATTGGGCAACCTTTTAATGGGGGGTACCCCTTGTGAATCTTGGGTATGGCATAAAAGCAAGCTGTCTTGGGTGAATCAGGTTTAAGATATTAAAACTCAGCAAGATTAATAAATTTTGCACCTTTCGCCTCATTAAGAATCTGTAATAATTCTGCACTATATTGTTTTATGGGGTTCTCCCCCCCCCCCCTTATCAGAGAGTTTGATGACCTGGGAGGAATCATTTTCGAGGGACTTAAGAGCCTGTCTTTCTAGTGTGGATACATTTTGGGGTCAGCAAGTCCCGTAACAAATGAAGGGTTAAACTGAGTAGCCGACCTGCATTAATTCTAAATAATAAAATAAGGTTGAATAAGTTAGTATTATCAAAATATTTATCCTATACAACCATCTAAATATAAATTATCGTATAAGTATAATTCCCTGTTGTAACTTAGACAGAACGTAGTTAATTCTCCTGTCAAACTTATCCACCCACCCACTTAGTAGCACCTGAGTCAGAAGAATCCCGATAGCTGTGAATAGGAGCATCAGAGTACTGACGTTTAGGTGAAGGATTGGGAGAGCCAGTGGAAATTGCAGCAAGGGGTGGGACAGGCGTCCTACAAAAGGGAGTAGGAATGAGTTCATTTGATGCTGACCGCCATCAGTGTCGGACATCAACACCTATAGATCCCCAGACAATAGCCTGGAACAGGCCTGCAACAGGTATGTAGTGAAGAAAACTTTGTCTTGAAGCAGTTCTGTGTCCTGAGCTGAGCAGAGACTGCACACAACTCAGAGCTGAGTCTGAGCACTCAGCACAGTGACTCAGCACTTTTCTCAGCTATTCGGGACACAGAATGCTTCAAGACACAGTTTTCTTCACTACTCCAGAGAGGAGAAGCGCAGTGCAGGACAGGTAAGGCTGTCTTTGTGTGTGTGCATCATGTGTGTCTGTCTGTCTGCGTGTGTGTGTGTGTGTGCGCGCGCATGTGTGTCTGTCGGTCTGTCTATGTGTGTGTGTGTGTGTGCATGTGTGGTTGTATGTCTGTCTGTGTGCATGTGTGTTTGTCTGTGTGGGTGTCGGTCTGTCTGTGGGTGTCTGTCTGTGTGTGCATTTGTGTGTGTCTGTCTGTCTGTATGTGTGTGTGCATGTGTGGCTGTCTGTGTGTGTGTGTGTATGTGGTAGCCCTTGGGGGGTGTATGGTAGGGATGGTATGATGTTGGTATATGAGGGGTTAATATTAACCCAGTCACTCGTGACGCCAGGGTGAAGGCTGGTATGCTGAATCTATGTTCCGGCCTATCACCGCTCTTCCCAGAAGCGATAGGTGCAATGAAATGACTGAAGGTCCACAAGCAGATTTAACTTGAACTTCAATAACTTTACTGCAGTGCTTGCAATATCCAATACATAATAACAGCCTCTTAATACAGTTCTTTGGTTGCTTAGCGATTGGTAGAAGTTGCAGACCTTGCATAAGACCTATAGTCTCTGAATTTAGGGAATGATGTGCAGATCCGTCCGGATTTAGGGGAAATATTGAGTCTGGTGATGCTGCAGAGTGCTTAGGGAATGACACACTCTATAATTTATATCGTTCGGCCGCTGCCGCAAGGCTCAGGCCTAACTCACTGTGATTACTGCAATACAGGTCCTTCTCTGATGAAAGCCAGGAGCAAGAGAGGTGTTGCTAGCTCAGCAACCCAGGAACAAGAGAGCGATACGATGGCCGCCGCTCCCTTATATGGGCAGGGGGCGTGGCAATTTTGATTGGTCCGAACGTCTGCCACTCACTTTACATGGTGAGATGGGATTGCTTACATCACAGGCTCTATGTACACTATAGAACCAGAACGAGGCTACAGACATCAGAAAGAGGCCTGGAACACATCCAGAGCGAGGTTTGGAACGCATCACATGACCCGAAGGCCCTGCAATGCCATAGAAACAAGCAATTAACCATTTACATGCAGAAATAACACTATATACATTATTTTATAGATAAATTAGTAATCTATATACTATAATGGAGGCGACTAGGGGCGAACTGACCATTAAAGACTACTAAGTCCTAGGGACTCTGGCTATGGGGACCCACAGATAAACAAGTACCGTGTGAAATGCGGTACTGGGACACCACGTGTGTGTGTGCATGTGTGGGTTTCTGTCTGTCTGTGTGTGTGTGTGTCTGTGTGCATGTGTGTGTGTATGTCTGTGTGTGTCTGTTTGTGTGTGTGCATGTGTGTGTCTGTATGTGTGTGTGCATGTGTGGATGTCTGTGTGTGTGTGTGTGTATGTCTGTGTGTGTGTGTGCATGTATGGGTGTCTGTCTGTCTGTGTGTGTGTGTGTGTATGTCTGTGTGTGTGTGCATGTGTGGGTGTCTGTCTATGTGTGTGTGCATGTGTGTGTCTGTCTTTCTGTCTATGTGTGTGTGTGTGTGTGTGTCTGTCTATGTGTGTGTGCATGTGTTGATGTCTGTATGTGTGTGTGTGTGGGAGTCTGGGGGGAGGGGGGTAATCGACAATGCTACCTAATGTGGGGAACCTTCTTCTACCTAATGTGGGGAACCTGCTTCTACCTAATGTGGGGAACCTGCTACTACCTAATGGGGGGAACCTGCTTCTACCTAATGTGGGGAACCTGCTGCCTACCTAATGTGGGGAACCTGCTGCCTACCTAATGTGGGGAACCTGCTTCCTACCTAATGTGGGGAACCTGCTTCCTACCTAATGTGGGGAACCTGCTACTACCTAATGTGGGGAACCTGCTGCCTACCTAATGTGGGGAACCTGCTGCCTAACTCATGTGGGGAAACTGCTTCTACCTAATGTCGGGAACCTGCTACTACCTAATGTCGGGAACCTGCTACTACCTAATGTGGGGAACCTGCTGCCTACCTAATGTTGGGAACCTGCTGCCTACCTAATGGGGGGAACCTGGTACTACCTAATGTGGGGAACCTGCTGCCTACCTAATGTGGGGAACCTGCTGCCTACCTAATGTGGAGAACCCCCATCATCCGTCAGCTCATGCTATTACTACACGGGGTAGGGGGAATGGGGGGGGGTTGCTGGTGGGTGATAGGGGTGCTACTGCTGGTGGAGGGTGTTGCTGGTGGATGATGAGGGGTGTATGATGAGGGCATTATATGTAATGGGCGCATGCTGCCCAGCCTCACCCAGCTGCTACCACCAGTGGCCCCCGGATAATTTGAGTTTGAGACCCCTGGTCTACACGAATGCTGATATCGCTGTGGAATTGCATACAATACATTTTGTAAAGTGGTGAAGGCTGTGCAAGCATAAAAGCGTGAAACCGCAACTAAAAAACGCACCACAGTCTGCACTGAGACCTATAAGTTGCAGTGCCTACATTGGAAGGAAGTACATCTGATTTTCTTACCAATATCATCTATATTGCCAGGAGGGATTGGCAAGGATATAATAAAATACATGCTAACATGGAACCATGAGAATCATAAACTCTATATCCATAAATAATGGAAACAGTTACAGAACAATTTATTTGGGGACCATGATTCACATGTAGGACACTACAAAATACCAAGGCACTCCACGTATGATGTAATTACTATGTTAAACACTGAGGAACAGAGACATTGTTTAAGAGTGCAATTACAAGTGTGAACTGTGTGCAAGCTAAAAGAAAATTCTACATACTCCACCTTTTACCATACATGCTAAATAATGTGCGGAACATCTATGGACATTGTTTGAATTAACATACATGCAAAAACAAGGTGTGGACTATCTATGGACATTGCTTGAAGTAACATAATTGGGACAGTAGAGCTGAGTGCTCCTCGTCACAGGTGGCGGTCATTGCATAAATGTATACATTTTTCTATTTTCCTACATCTACTATTTTAATAAGGACAAAATAAATTGAAGTTTAAACGGTTCCCTATTTTTTCCTATTTCATGTTATATATATGATTATTTTTTTTTTCATTAATGTGTTCACTATTTAGTAAACCTTATTGAGTGAGGATGACTCTATTACCTTTTTCCTGATATTAAAAGATCTGATGTTCCAGCTCTATCTATCTATCTATCTATCTATCTATCTATCTATCTATCTAGCAACAGAAGAATGCAGCAGCACACTGCCAGCACAAGGATAAAGGTGAAACATGAACATGCAGTTAAAACATGGAGAGCTATACAGCTATGGTGTAATAGATGCAAATGTGCAACTATGAGATAGTGAGGCACTTAGCTCGCAAATTTGTCTCCGCCGGCGGTCTAATAGCTTGCACCGTCCCACCGCGATAAGGTGGCCTCATTGGCATGGACCCTACACTGTGTATATGCCTCTGTGTGAACAGTTCAGTAAGCATGGCAGGGTCTGGAACATCCAAGACACCTTATATACACACCTGATAGAGGTGGGTGGGGTGCAAGGCCAACATGGAGGTAGCCACTTCCCCGTATGTGTAATACAGACAAAGAATAAGTCAGCCAGAACTTTAGTTGATACCAAACTATTATATGGACCTGGCCTGCAGGTGCACGCTACTAGGCTAAATATACAGCAACAGAAGAATGCAGCAGCACACTGCCAGCACAAGGATAAAGGTGAAACATGAACATGCAGTTAAAACATGGAGAGCTATACAGCTATGGTGTAATAGATGCAAATGTGCAACTATGAGATAGTGAGGCACTTAGCTCGCAAATTTGTCTCCGCCAGTGGTCAAATAGCTTGGACCGTCCCACCGCGATAAGGTGGCCTCATTGGGACGGACCCTACACTGTGTATATGCCTCTGTGTGAACAGTTCAGTAAGCATGGCAGGGTCTGGAACATCCAAGATACCTTATATACACACCTGAAAGTGTCTATCTATCTATATCTATCTATGTATATTTGAGGTTTTTTATAGGATAGGTTGGGAAGTCGCACTATCCCTAAAGGGGTACTCTGGTGGAAAACATTTTTTTTTTTTTTTAAATCAACTGGTGACAGAAAGTTAAACAGATTTGTAAATTACTTCTGTTTAAAAATCTTAATCCTTCCATTACTTATCAGCTGCTGTATAATACAGAGGAGGTTCTTTTATTTTTTTGTATGTCGACAATGCTCTCTGCTGACACTTCTGTCGATTTCAGGAACTTTCCAAAGCAGGAGAGGCTTGCTATGGGGATTTGTTCCTGCTCTGGATAGTTCCTGACATGGACAGAGGTGCCAGCAGAGAGCACCGAGGACAGAAAGAAAATAAATTAAAAAATAAATGATTTTAATTTGTATTATACAGCAACTGATAAGTACTGGAAGGATTAAGATTTTTAAATAGAAGTCATTTACAAATCTGTTTAACTTTCTAGCACCAGTTGATTTAAAAAAAAAAAAAATGTTTTCCACTGGAATACCGCTTTAAGCAAATCCCACATATGGCCAAAATCAGAAATAGCCCGATATCTTGCAGGAGGTAATGGTGCTAAATATCACACCCGTTCACACACTGCAACAGCACTGAGCGTCGTAGCCCAAATGAGGTTCATGCCATGTTCTGTCTAAACTTTTATATGAATAAATCAGCCTTTTTTCTCTCTGCTGCAATTGGTTGGTAAATTATTATCTTCCAACCATCCTAATGTATGAAATAAAGCAGAGAAGGCAACCTTTACATGGGGATCAAGGCTAACAACATTACTGAGCCCTAATTATACAGAGTAGGTCTTTCCTAGGTGACATGACCTTGGTCTGAATTTAATTTGCAGAATGATAACTATGATGACCCTTCACCTCCGAATTCATTACAGCTCCAGATATGAACCTTGCTAACCTGTGAACTGTATGCTGTATGAAGGTCAGGGTTTATGCAGGATACATTTTTTGTTAAAGTTTGAGTTTTGTGTTAGTCAGTATTGCATTGTTTAATTTAGTGATCTAATTTTGTTGTAAGACTGCAGTCAACCCTATAAACTTTTTTTTAACCTATTAAGGACACAGTGCGCCCACTCCCACGATATAACGGTTGCCGGGACCCGTGGCTAACACCGGACATCACCGATCACACGAAGAGAGTACATACCTTCCTACACAGCGTCCGATCAGCGATTGATTGCTGCAAGCCTGAGATCCAGGTTGGAGCAAGCGACCGCCGGTAACACTGCTTAATGCAATGCTATGGCATAGCATTGATCAGTGCCTGCAATCAATGTACTGCATATTATAGACCCCAATGAAGGCTATAACATTGCCAAAAAAAGTTAAAAAAATAGTTAATAAATAGGATTTAACCCCTTCCCTAATAAAAGTTTGAATCCCCCCTTTTTGTTATTTAAAAAAAAAACTGTGTAAATAAAGATTTATATAAACATATGTGGTATTGCCACGTGCATAAATGTCCGAACTATAAAAATACATTGTTCATTAAACCGCACGGGCAATGGCGTGCATGTAAAAAACTCAAAAGTCCAAAAAAAGCATATTTTTGGCAACTTTTTATACCATAAAAAAATTATAAAAAGCGATCAAAAAGTCTAATCAAAACAAAAATGGTACCGATCATCAATTGCTGTTTGCCAGGATGTCAATGTCTGCCATTGTTTAGTGATGGAAGCTGAGCTGCAGTACCTCACTCCACCAGTATACAATTAGAGATGGGTAGTTACTGAAGGCAGACACAGTTTTAACATTTAACTTTAACATTTAACCCAGGGTTAATTTAAGAATATCTGTTAGAAAAAACTATAATCAATAAATAACTGTTCTATTGTTAATCAGTGCAGTCATAGGATTATTCTGTGGTAAAAGGAAATATGAATCTTCTCCCGGGGTGGAGCAGCACATCTCTGTAGAGCAGCTGCAGCCGATGGCTTTTTCTCCTCCACTTCCATGCCTGGTTTTCTCCATGTTTTTATGTTTGGACCATAATTTTACTGCACATAGTGACCCCTGACAGACTGGAGAAATACACACACTTTACGACTTAAAGGGGTATTCCAGGAATAAAAAAACAGGCCTTTTTTCTATCGAAGACCTCTTGTTGTTTGTCTCCAGGTTGGGTGTGGTTCTGCAGCTCAGTTCCATTGAAGTGAACGGAGCCAAGTTGTCATACCACACCCGAACGAAGTGGAGACAAGGAGGGCACTGTCTTTGAAAGAAAAATACCTGTTTTTATATTTATTTCTGGAATACACCTTTAACATGTTATCAATTAGTAAGTATAACCAAACAATAGATTTAGCCAAGAAAATATCAAACTTTATTAAGCAAACACAATCATAAAAACCTGATTAAAATAACATAGAAATGAGGATCAAATGACACTCCCTGACGAAGTGAAAGCGAAACGACGTAGGGGGTTGGTGTGTTCTCTGACAGTGTGAGTATCAGTGGTGACTTTGCATGTGCTGTGGTGGCTTTTGCCCACATGGGGTCTGGTGTAGAGATACAGCATTAGGGGATGTGGACCAGTATCCGTTGATTGATTTGGCCCCTAATATGCCCTCCTGATTTCTCTGCAGATTCACATCCCCACATCACTGCAAAGTTTATTTTCTTTATTTCATCACATGTACTCTCATCTCTTGTATCTGTATATCTTTGGCCTACCTGATGTACTGTATATATTGTATGGCATTCGTTTTTGTAGCCTGTTATATACCTATTAGTACCTTTGGTATTTGCCCTCCAAGAGACTGCCTTCAATCAGAGTACACACTTTTTTCCGGCCGTCATTTGATCCTCATTTCTATTTCTATGTTATTTTAATCAGGTTTTTATGATTGTGTTTGCTTAATAAAGTTTGATATTTTATTGGCTAAATCTATTGTTTGGTTATACTTTTTGATAGGATACAGTGTTTAGCGTGGTATGTACCAAACGCATAAAACTTTTCCTTATTGAAAAGCCACTTTTGGTCATACTTGGTTGCTTATGTTATCAATTAGGCCACATTTAGGCCACATAAGTTGCTTACAGTCAGACTAGTAACATTTAACATGCTGCCTGCATTGTTGTGTTGACCAATGTCTTCTGGGACAGTTGGCAGAAATGATCGTGCCACTGGTTCCATGGTTAAAGGAGTACTCTGGGATACAAAAATGTATTCCCTATGCTAAGGATCTCCAGTATGGGGCCCTGACTCTCTTATGAATGGTGCGTGTTCAAACCACTATATAAAGCAGCAGCCAACACGCCCCCTCAATGCAGCTCCATGAAAGAGCCAGGGTGCTGCACTTGGCAATCCCAGGCTCTCCCATAGAGCTGCATTGAGGGGGTGCTGCCTCCATGGCCATTTTGCTGAGCACTATGATAGCCTGCTTGAGAGTGGTGGCATGAGATTACTGGAACACCGTCAGCTGGACATCTGGCTCGTAGCCCAGTGTCACACATTTGCCCTCTGATGATTTGTGTAGATACTGTTTGACACCTTAGGATGGTATGTGATGTCCAGTCCAATACAGAATGAACCATTATGCACTATTCTGATGATCTCTCTATGTGGTGGTCCGCCTCTGTACACCTATTGCTGTTATTCTAGTTTGTCCTTTTTTTCATTTTATAATTTGTTTATATTAATCAGCTTACAAAAAAAGGGGAAGGATAAATCTTCCCATCCAACATCACCAATATACATAGAATAACCCCCCCACCCCAACCTACCCACCCCCTGTCCTACATACATTGCTCATTATAAGGGCAGGGAGTAAGGAGGATCGGGAGCTGCTGAATAACATTCAATTCCCCCTCCCCATTTAAATCCCACTTATGTATTTTACTATTTAACTGTTACCTTTTAATAACTTATCTCCCAATAGCTCTCTTTCAACTCTAGTTTGTCCTTGGTCGCCCACTGAGACATGCAACATGGAACAGTGCTGACATCTTGGCCTATGCGTTTAGCAATCTGCGGGAGTGATAAACTTCTCTAAGTTTAAGGATTCTGTCCCTCTCAGTTTGTGACAAATGGTAATTTTTGGCACACCAATGAACAGGAGACATCATACAATCATGCCATGTTGACTTGGTTTCTAAGCTTTTATGTGGCTGAAAAAAAATGCTTTCGTTTTGGTCTTGGTCTTGTTGTAATTTCATTGTTAAAAGGGTTATGCAGCATAAGGTGATTTTGGTACTTACCTGCCAGACAGTAATGGACATGCTTAAGAAGGATACACGCTTGTCTTTGGGTTAAATGGCTATGTTGTGAAATTACCGAAAAGCTGTGGCTTTCTTGTTGTGAACTTGCTTTTTCCTGAGTTTTTTTTACTACAAATCCTGTAATTCTACTTTTCTACTTTCCTCCCTTCTACACATCCACCACCCCACCCATTGAACCACAAACAAGATGAATTTCATGCAAAAGACCAGGGCTTTCTTACCAGGGTGCCTCCAGTTGTTGTGAATTCCCTGTGGTCGAGCAAAGATCACATAAGAATTCAAGACCACCATGAAACACAAGTACAGACATTATATTATGAACTACACTAACTTTACAGCCCCTGCATCATAGTCAAATAAAAAAAATCCTGTAATACCCCTTTGAGGAGTGGGAGAGGTCTATAAAGACCAGGAAAACCCATTGCAGAGGGTTCAGATGAGGTACCAGTATCTCTCTAAAACCATTTAAATTCTATGGTAGCTGTTGGCTGAGGCATCTATAGGCTTGAACGGCTGATATAGATTATTATAACCCGCAGAACAGCATCCAAGCTGTCAATTAGACAGCCAAGATTATTGGATGCCTGTTCTGTTCTCAGAGAAATAAAGCTCCTTAGTGAATGCTGTCAAAAGGCCTATTGTGAGCCACTAAAGGGTTAACATGAGTTCAATGTATAAATGCATCCTGCAAGCTTTCTCCCCTAGAATGCTAGAATGTTTTCATTTAACTTCTTTTATCTGAGAGATAAAAGCACAAGTTCAACACAACAAAAACAGACATGATTAAGACTTTCTGAACATTAAAAACAGATTCCACCTATTATTTGGGGACTCTTTATTAGAAATGTTCCACAGCTGCTGAAACCATTTAGCTGGGTTATATCCTGCGCAGCTTTTATTTGTTGTCTCGTCAAACTTTGTATCTATAAAAAGTAGTCGGTGGATATCTTTGATGTATTTCTGTACATTAGCGACCTCTGATTAAATCTTTTTTTTTCCAAATAAAAAAGAAACGTTTCATAGCAAATCTCTATTCACTAATCACTATTGCTGAAATCAATTCTACCACAAATGTTATAACAGGAGATATAGAACACAAAATAACAGAAGCAAATTTAGCAGTCTGGGACTAGTATGTATTAAGAAGACTTTAGTCTGTAAAATAGGGAGATATTGGGCTAATGGCACTGTGCTCTTAAATCACTTTGCACCTGTTTAGTGCCATGACCCTGTCTGAGCTGCACACGTAGGAGAAATAAATGCCAGCCCCACTGATGATACGACTCAGAAAAGATAGGGAGATATTGGGCCGGTGATAGGCTGAGTGTTACAGCTGAGTCCCTGCCACGATCTCGTGGGTGCACTGGGCAGCACCCACAAGAGCCATGAACGAGTATACACGTCCTAATGGCGGAATGTGCATCCAGCCTGGATGTGTATACACGTCCTAAAGGGGTTAATGGCCAGTGCTTTATCTCATATGATCAGACGCATTTCGTTGTTAGACTGCCAAATCATTTTTTGCACAATTTTTTTTTTTGTAATGCATGAGTATCGGCAAATAATATATTATAGTGAATACTTTGAATAGTCCCTGGCCCTATCTTATATGAAGGAGAGCCTTATGCTTATCCCATGCATGTTTAAACTCCTTCACTGTATTTGCAGCGACCACTTCTGCAGGAAGGCTATTCCATGCATCCACTACTCTCTCAGTAAAGTAATACTTCCTCATATTACTGCATAAACCTTTCCCCTCTAATATAAAACTATGTCCTCTTGTGGTAGTTTTTCTTCTTTTAAATATCCTCTCCTCCTTCACTATGTTGATTCCCTTTATATACTTAAAAGATACTCTCATATCGCCTCTGTCTTGTCTATCTTCCATGGATGTTCTTCTTGGAGACGGGGTAACTTTTACTCTTGAGACAATCCCTTTAAATAAAGCATTCAATTGGTTCCTTATCTTACTAGGGGCATTTTGATATGCACAGTAATATGTCTAGTAAAGTTTTGGGAATGTGGGAGGTGGCTATACTGACGGTATAAGTTGGCCCATGTGTAGAATAAATTAGGTAGTTCAGGGCAGTGGGGGTAGAAGTTTCTCAGGTAAGGTCTCTTAGGTTGTTATGGCAGCTCTGTGGCCGGGTAACCCTGTATATTCTCTCTGTTGATCCAGGCAACTTTTGCACTAAATAGGAAGTCCTAAACCCTACGGTACACTATGGTGAGATGTCTAATAGTGTGTACCTGTGTGTGATGGTGTGTGCAATAGACTCAGTCTAGATATGTGAGTAACTTGAATACAGGAATTAGCTTTATGAAAGATCTATTGTGGATAACCATACAGCATATACTCCTCACAGCACATTGTTGTGAAGTTACAGTCATTAAAGGGGTACTCCGGTGGAAAACATTTTTTTTTTCCATTTCAAGTTAAACAGATTTATAAATTACTTCTACTAATTTTTTTTTAATCCTTCCAGTACTTATCAGCTGCTGTACACTACAGAGGAAGCTGTGGAGTTATTTTCAGTCTGTCCACAGTGCTCTCTGCTGACACATCTGTCCATGTCAGGAACTGTCTAGAGCAGGAGCAATTCTTCATAGAAAACCTCTCCTGCTCCAGACAGTTCCTGACACACGGACAATGGTGTAAGCAGAGAGCACGGTGGTCAGACTGAAAAGAACAACTCAACTTCCTCTGTAGTATACAGCAGCTGAAAAGATTTTTTCCAAAAATTAACTACGTAGTAATAATTTTAAAATGGACTACGGGTAAAAAGGGTTAAAAATTGACTAAATTTACTCCAGCTCAAACATGGAGCAGAAAAAGCTACTACCAAAGTAAAAAAGGTAAAATTACTTACGTGAAAGAAAATTATCAACAGGCTGAAACCAGTTGATAAATAAGTCACACATAAGCAAAAAAAAAGGAAGGAAAAATTACAAAAAAAAAGAATACATAAGCAAACATTGATAAATGTCCCTCCTAATGTGCATATAGCTATACGGACTGCCACAGCACTTTAATGACTGGCTATTTGACAGCTTGAGAGAGATTAGCTGTTACAGCTGAACTATATAGTACCATCAAGCTGTGCATTATTTATTACAGTGGTCTTGCTATACACATTGTTATATACCGTATTTATCGGGGTATACCACCCACCGGTCTATAACAGGCACCCTCATTTTACCAAGGATATTTGGGTTAAAAAAGTTTTTTACCCAAATATCCATGGTAAAATGAGGGTGCGTGTGTGCGCGTGTATACCCCTATACACCCCCAGGAAAGGCAGGGGGAGAGAGGCCGTCGCTGCCCGCTTCTTTCCCCCTGCCTTTCCTGGGGTCTAGAGCCCTGCTGCCGGCCCTTCTCTCCCCCTAGCTATCGGCGCCGCTGCCCGTTCTGTCCCCCTGACTATCGGTGCCGGCGCCCCATTGCCAGCGCCGATAGCCAGGGGGAGAGAAGGGGCAGGGGCACCCATTGCCAGCGCCGCTGCCCTGTTGCCTCCCCCCATCCCCAGTTGCATAATTACCTGTTGTCGGGGTTGGGTCCGCGCTGCTTCAGGCCTCCGGCGTGCGTCCCCTGCGTCGTTGCTATGCACTGCATTGACGTCATGCGCCGCGCCGTGCAGCGCATAGCAACGACGCAGGGGACGCACATCGGAGGCCTGAAGCAGCGCGGACCCAACCCCGGCAACAGGTAATTATGCAACCGGGGATGGGGGGAGGCAACGGGGCAGGGGCCCTGGCAATGGGTGCCGCTGCCCCTTCTCTCCCCCTGGCTGTCAGCGCCGCTTCTCTCCCCCTGGCTATCGGCACCATAATGGGGCGCCGGCACGGATAGTCAGGGGGACAGAATGGGCAGCGGCGCCGATAGCCAGGGGGAGAGGAGGGCCGGCAGCAGGGCTCTAGACCCCAGGAAAGGCAGGGGGAGAGAAGCGGGCAGTGACGGCCTCTCTCCCCCTGCCTTTACTGGGGGTGTATCGGCGTATAACACGCACATAGACTTTAGGCTAAAAATGTTAGCCTAAAAAGTGCGTGTTATACGCCGATAAATACGGTACGGTGTGTATATAG